>NW_028263150.1:0-305268 GCF_049901735.1 Notechis scutatus
AGATTTCAATCATTACTGCAGCCAAATTTTGTCCTTTTTCTTCCTCAATATTTTGGAATCTAAGGTAAAATTCTGACCTGTCCATCTCCCACTTCAACATCCCACTTTTTTCTTGTTCAACCGTTGTTAATCTGCTATCAATATTTCCAATTGTGCCATCTCTTTGCTTATCTTTCTCTTCTATTTTTTGAATTCTCTCATCATGTTTCACCATCATTTGTTGAACATTTTCAAATTTTTCATCAATCTTCCCAATTCTTTGGTCAATACTCTCCATTCTTTGTTCCATACTCATTTTTAGTTCTTGTATTCCTTGCATAACCATCGTTAAATCCACTTGTGCTTTATCTTGCTTCGCCATTATTGAAAGTTGTCCTCCAGTTGATGGGGAGACAGGAGCAGAAGTTGAAATGCCCAAAGGTAAAATTTTCTTAGTCATTCCGTAGCTCAGAGTCTTCCAGCTCTTTTAATCCAATTAATAAGGTAGCCAATTGTAATCCAATTAGGAAGAAGAAAACACCAAAAAAAAAAAAAAACAGTAAAAAGTAAAAAGCCCAAAATTAGAAAAGAGAAATTCTTCAGGTTCTTCAAGACCTTAATCCAGTTGTGAAATACTCAATTATAATTCAAAAGTAAAAATTAAAAATAAAGAGAAAAAAAGACAAAATAAAACCCAACAATATTAAAAAATAATAAGCAAAGAAAAAAAAGGAGTTCTTCAGGTTCTTCCCACCTTAATCCAATTAAAAGACCTCAAAAAATGGAAAATAGCCATAAAAATAAGTCAAAAGTAGAAATAAAGAGGCAAATATCCCAATAAAAAAATAAAAATGAAAAACAAATATTCTGAGGCTTCTCCTTTAAAAATAAATAAAAATGAGGTAAAATAAAAATAAGTATACCAATATTACAAAATACTGTGGGGTTGAAGGGAGGGATAAACCAGTTAATAAAAAATAAAAAAAAGCACACACTGCCTTTTATTTATCCAAGGCTCTTATTTGGCTTCTCCACAGATTTCAAGGCCAAGCTTCAAATATTCAATTGATAATAGAAGTCCCAAAGAGCACCTGTATAAACATCCTCCAGCGCTCTTCCTCTATCTTATCACTTCCAGCAGCCTTGAAAAGAATTTTTTTCCCAGCTCTCAACTTCAAATAAAATATTTTCAAGACTCTAGTTGGCAGTGTTGCAAAATTTCTTAGGACCTCTCCCCTTCTTTCCCCTAAAAAAGCCTAAAAAAAAAAAAAAGTATATATATATATATATATATATATATATATATATATATATATATATATATATATATATATATATTTGGATCTTTGGTTATTCGGGTTTTCTCCCTCGTAAGATTGGAAGTATCTAGGCAACGTTTCGATGAAGTCTCATTCATCATCTTCAGGCTTCTGTCTTCAGCTCTGTGCTTCTCAGAGTGATGTGAGCTTGCAGCTGCTTCTTCCTTTTAACTGCTAGTGGGGGTGTGACTTGATTGGGTGGGGGCTTGGCTGTGTTCTGATTGGGTGGGGGTGTGTTCTCATTGGTTGGGGGTTTGGCTGTGTTCTGATTGGTTGGGGGGTTGGCCATGTTCTGATTGGCTGGAGGTGTGTTCTGTTCAGGTGGGGGCTTGGTTGTGCTCAGGTTGGTCTTAGTTACTGGGGGATTTGAGCTGGTGAGCTGTGATCTTGCTGTTTGGCTTCGAGTTCGTGTTCATGCTGCATCTTCATGGTGGGGGTCAGCCGAGATCAAAATTTAATTCCCACAAGCTTCCAATTGAAATTCCACACCAACACAGCAGCCACCAAACGCATCCTAAAAAGAACAGAATTGGCCCTAATTAGAAATGAACTTCACACAAAAAGATTTCTCCTAGACCAAATCAACAAAGATCTCCTCACACTTCACCTCAGACTCAGCAACAAGATTCACCCCTTACTTTGGGACAAATCCAAACAACTCGCTGTCTGGAGAGCCGAAACACAGACCACCCTCAAGACAGACACACACACCAACAAACTCAGAAAACTACAACAACGCCAGAAACCAACTCCTCCCCCCTCACAGCCACACATGAAACAAACAGTGCACAACATCTCAGACAAGATCCTCACCGAAGCCGAAACCAAGGTCCTTTCAAAAGGATTCAACTTTGCTGTCGCTCCCAAACACATCCCCACAGAAACCATCATATGCAGAGTTGAAATCAGCCTGACCAAAACCAACCCTGATGATGCTAATAGAATCAGACTCGAAATCACCAACATCCTCTGCACTAGCAAACCACCCAAAAGCAACTTATCCAAAGAAGAAAAAACTGCACTACGTAACCTGAAAGAAGACACCAGCATAATAATCTTACCAGCAGACAAGGGCAACGCGACAGTGGTTATGAACACATCTGACTACCAAACCAAGTTAACCAACCTACTCCTAGACCCCACATACAAACCCCTAAAGACAGACCCCACCACCTACCTAGAAAAAACCACCAGATCCAAAATAAAAGCCTCCCCCATCAGTGAAGAAATCCAGCAAAGAATCATACCCAGAGAGAAATCATCCAGATGCCCGAAGCTTTATGGTCTCCCCAAGATACACAAAGAAGGAACTCCACTTAGACCAATAGTCAGCTCCATAGGCTCACCTCTACAAAACCTAGCCAAATTTCTCACCAAACAACTACAGCCCTATGCAGAATCCATCAACTCACATGTAAGAAACTCATTCCAGTTCATCGAGATCATAAAGAAACAAAACTTACAACCCAGCGACCTACTAGTGAGCTTCGATGTTATATCCCTCTTCACCCAAGTGCCAATAAAAGAAGCCTTGACAGCCATCCAAAACAAATACAACCCTCCCCAGCACATCCTAGATCTGACCAACCACTGTCTATCCAATACATACTTCACCTACAACGGACAAAAATACAAACAAATAGAAGGAGCACCCATGGGATCACCCCTCTCACCTGTCATCGCAAACCTCTACATGGAACACTTTGAAACACAAGCTCTAGAAAAATATGATCACAAACCCAAACTCTGGCTCAGATATGTAGATGACACCTTCATAATCTGGCCACACGGGAAAGAAAAACTGAACAATTTCCTCACACACCTCAACAGCCTACACCCCAAAATACAATTCACCATGGAAACAGAAGCTAACAATCAACTTCCCTTCCTAGATGTCTTGGTATACAAAAAACCCAATGGCTCCCTAGGACACACCATCTACCAGAAGAAAACACATACAAACCGCTATCTACATGCACTCTCACACCACCACCCAGCACAGATCAATTCCGTAGCTGAGACACTCATCTCCAGAACAAAATGCTTAGCTGATGAACAACACCTAAAAACCGAACTAAACACTCTCACCAACGTATTCACAGTCAATGGATTCCAAAGAAAGAAGATTACCCACCTAATCCAAAAAGAAACCCCAACCAAAATCCAAGACAGAGAACAAGAGAACGGCAAAGCCCTCCTCCCATATATAAAAGGCACTACAGACAAAATCAGCAAGATCCTCCAAAAACACAACATTAAAACAGCATTCTGCACAAACAGAAAAATATCCACCATCCTAAGAAACCCTAAAGACAAAATCGAGTTAGAAAACCAAGGAGTATACGAAATCCCTTGCACCGCCTGCCCCACCACATACATTGGACAAACTAACAGAAGAATAAGTGCACGCATTGAAGAACATAAGAACTCAATCAAAAAAGAAGAACCGACCTCTTCCCTGGTCCAACACCTCAAAACCACAGGACATGAGATTGACTTTAAAAATACCAGAATTATCGCCAAAACCGAACACTTCAACAACAGAATAATCAGAGAAGCCATAGAGATAGAAAAACGCCCACACAGCATGAATAAAAGAGATGACACCTCCCGCTTACCAGCGATTTGGAAACCCACCCTCATGAACAGATGAGTACCTAACATGATGAATGACACCAGACCCACACCCACGAGGGCCACACAAGATGCCACCACCACACTTCCACGTAAAAATCAGACTCACACCCACACAGAAGATGAGACACGACCACAGACCAGAAGCCGCACTGCAGCTGCATCACTACCCACTTCAAACCCCTCTGAGCCATACATGAAGCGAACTGACCCCCACCATGAAGATGCAGCACGACCACGAACTCGAAGCCAAACAGCAAGATCACAGCTCACCAGCTCAAATCCCCCAGTAATTAAGATCAACCTGAGCACAACCAAGCCCCCACCTGAACAGAACACACCTCCAGCCAATCAGAACATGGCCAACCCCCCAACCAATCAGAACACAGCCAAACCTCCACCCAATCAAGTCACACCCATACTAGCAGTTAAAAGGAAGAAGCAGCTGCAAGCTCACATCACTCTGAGAAGCACAGAGCTGAAGACAGAAGCCTGAAGATGATGAATGAGACTTCATCGAAACGTTGCCTAGATACTTCCAATCTTACGCGGGAGAAAACCCGAATAACCAAAGATCCACATACAAATACCCGCGAGAACCTCAGAAAACATATATATATTTGTTATGTCCCACCTTCTAAAATAAACAGTTAAGGCTGAAAGCAGCAGTCCTTGTAAAGAAAGGCAGCAAACAGGAAAATGTTATGTTCCACCTTTTAAAGTAAACAGATAAGGCTGAAAGCAACAGTCCTTGTAAAGAAAGGCAGCAAACAGGAATTTTCACAGATAGCTCCAATAAGTAAAAGTTCCAACGAACTAAATCCAAGACTCAACAAGATTCTTCAGATCAAAATCTTTCACAAAATAATTCCAATAAGTAGAAGTTCCAACGAATTAAATCCAAATCCCAACAAGATATTTCAGATCAAAATCCTCCAAACTGTGCTCTTCAGTTCTCCTTGCAAATAGACACTTTGTTCCGGACAAAGTGCAAAGTCATATCTCTCCCTTTATAGAGTAACTAATTAGTCTAATTGCTGGTCTGCTCTCCTACTGTATCCTCGTTGGTTCCTCCTTGTCAGGAGACGTCTTGTCCTTACATCTACCCAGCAATCATCCAAATTATCATCTTCTTCACCTGAAGATATCATTGGTTCCTCATTATCACCCGTTCCCGGCTGACCAGCTAATTGAAGGGTGGAGGAGTTTGAAGGTTCAAGCCGATCTTGCAAATCAAATGCATTCATCTCCTCCTCATCGTTAGAACTTGCTGATTCATATAAGTCCTCCTCGCTGGAGCTGTCATTCAAAAAACCTGTAGCAGATGCCGGAATCACAACACTATCCCTCACCGCAGGGCCCTTCCCCGGGTCTGGCGATCCGGATGCGGTTTCGAAGGGAAGCGTGCATGAAAGTCTCGAAGCAGATCCGAAGCATGAAGTGTAGACGCATCCGTCCAGGAACAAACCTCCGAGTCATCTACCCTCCTCCTGACCAAATACTGAAGCGACCTTTGAGCCAACGGGAATCAAGGACGTCGACCACCGTATCGTCAACAGCAGGCTCCTCAGAAGGCAATGATAACGGACCCGGTTCAGCAGAATCACGTAATCGACAAACAGAAGAATCAGGAATCAAAAGAGATCGATGAAAGACGGGTGAATACGCATGGATCGTGGCAAAGTGAGGCGGTATGCCACGGGATTAATAACTGCCTCAATCGGGAACGGACCAATAAACCGATGATCAAGTTTTCTAACAGGCGATCGACCTTCAGATGTTTTGTAGATAGCCACACTTTATCACCCACAACTAACGGAGGTGTATCTCGGACAGGACCGATCTGCAAACCGCTTATAATCTTCTTTTGCCTTGTTCAATTGTTGTATCAGTAGACGGCGAACTGCGTGTAGTTCTTCCAAAAACTCTCGGGTCTCAGGAACCGGGAATCCATCATAGTTAATGGAAGAAACGCGGATGATAACCCATATTTGCAAAAAATGGCGTGACACGGGTGGAGGTATGCTGCGAGTTGTTAAACGCGAATTCTGCTAACGGGAGGTATTTCACCCAATCGTTTTGTCGCAAATTAACAAAACATCTCAAATATTGAGTAAGAATCCCAATCACCTTCTCCGTCCCGCCATCAGTTTCGGATGGTGCGCTGACGTTAAGCATACTTTCACTTGCAAAGCCGCCATTAACTGTTTCCAAAATTCTGCCGTAAACTGGACCCCACGATCAGAAACCACTCTATCAGGCAGTCCATGTAGACGGAAGATATGTTGCAAAAATAACTGAGCCGTAGTGCGGGACGATGGTAATTTCCGACAGGGAATGAAATGGGCCATTTTAGTCAACATATCCACTACCACAAGCACTGTTGTGAACCCCGATGAAGACGGTAAATGTGTCAGAAAGTCCATAGAGATCGCTCCCCATGGTCTACTTGGAGTCGGCAAGGATTGCAAAAGTCCAGGAGGTGCACCGGATGCTGCTTTCGCTTGCCTACATTGAACGCAAGAAGCGACGTAAGAAGACACATCATGACGAACTCGAGGCCACCAAAAGTCCGAGTGACCAAATGCAAGGTCTTGTGTAATCCAAAATGACCAGCGGCTGGGTTATCATGACATTGTGTCATGATGAGAGCCCTCAACGGTCTGGTAGGCACATATAATAAACCCCAATATCGAAGCAGATTGTCTTCAAAAAACCATGGAGAAGTTGGGCCAATGTCCTCCCGTCTCTGCTGCGTCCACGCATCCAAACGTTGCGCCTCGTAGTTGGGCCCGTAAATCTACCGGTTCCTGCAGTACGGCTAGAGATTCCGGTGGTAACACTGTCCGTTAAGGAAGAGGATCTTCGGCACAAGTATACTCCGGTTTCGAGATAATGCATCCGCCCTCCGGTTCTGACCACTTGGAACGTAAGTAACCGAGAAATTAAATCTGGCAAAAATAACGACCAACGAATCTGCCTTTGATTCAATTTCCTAGCCGTGGTCAAATGTTCCAGGTTCCTATGATCTGTCCGAACCTCCACCTTGTGTCGAGCTCCTCCAAATGATGTCTCCAAGTCTCAAAAGCAACCTTAATAGCTAACAACTCTTTTTCCCAAATGGTATAGTTGCGTTCGAAGCTGTAAGCTTCCTAGAATAATAAGCGCAAGGAAACAAAAGAGCGCCATCCTCCGAAGCTTGTAACAGCACTGCTCCGATAGCGACATTAGAAGCATCTGTCTCGACCACAAATGGGCGATCCGGATCAGGATGCTTCAATATGGGTTCAGTTATAAATGCTTTTTTCAAAGTGTCAAAAGCCTGTTGTTGTGGAGGCCCCCACACAAATGGAACCTTCTTACAAAGAAGCTGGGTTATGGGATCCATTATCTTCGCAAAACCTGGAATGAAAGTCCGATAATAGTTGGCAAATCCTAAAAGTCGTTGCACATCTTTAACCCGACGAGGAGCTTCCCAACTACACAACGCCTCAACCTTTTTGGGGTCCATAGCAATGCCCACAGGAGAAATAATGTGTCCCAAGAATTCGATAGACGACTGAAAAAAGAAACATTTTTCTAATTTAGCATAAAGTTTATGTTCCCGAAGACGCTGAAGCACTTGACGCACCTGCTGAAGATGTTGCTCTTTAGATTTTGAATAAATCAAAATGTCGTCCAAATATATGACAACAAACTTATCCAACATGTCTCGAAAGATATCGTTCATTAAATGTTGAAATACAGCAGGAGTGTTGGTCAAACCAAATGGCATAACGGTGTACTCAAAATGACCATAACGAGTGCCAAAAGCCGTCTTCCACTCGTCTCCCTTACGCATCCGAACCAAATTGTAAGCTCCACGTAAGTCAAGTTTCGTGAAAATTGTAGCTTCCGTAACCGCTCCAACAATTCAGAGATGAGCGGTAAAGGATAGCTATTTCTCACAGTGATAGCATTTAAGCGTCTATAGTCACAACAAAGACGAAGTTCTCCCGACTTCTTCTTGACAAAGAGAACGGGTGCTGAAAGAGGGGATGACGAAGGTCGAATAAATCCCCGAGCTAGATTTTTATTCAAAAATTCTCAAGTGCAACTAGTTCAGGCTCAGACAAAGAATACAACCTCCCCTTTGGTAATGGAGCGTCCGGTATCAAATCCACGGAACAGTCGTAAACACGATGTGGTGGTAATTGATCTGCCTCCTGTTCACTGAAAACATCGGGAAATCCGACAGCTCTGAAGGAATCGAGGCAGCAGAAGCGACAATATGTTGGCCTGCGCAGACATGTCTCAGGTGGTCCACACATTGCAGGCTTGGAAAAGAAACAGCGTTCTGCGCCCAAGCCACCAACGGATCGTGTAGACGCAGCCAGGATACTCCGAGCACCAAAGGAAGATGGAGGTTCAAGTGATATAAAAACTTATCGCCTCCTCGTGATCCCCAATACGCATACGCAGTGGTTGGGTGGCAAAGCGAATAGGTCCCGACTTGAGTTCGCGCCCATCTACGGTTTCCACCTGCATGGGGATTCACAGGCACTAAAGGAACTTTGAAATGTTTTACAAAATCATAATCCATAAAGCTAGTCGTAGCCCCTGAATCCACCAGTGCCACGGCAGGGATTCCCTCCTTCCGAGATTGCAAGAATATGCGAGTGTCCAAAAGTAAATGTCGAGGAGGGCCAGAATTAACTTCAGCAATTTGAGATGAAAGTGAATACTGTGCCCGACCTAGGGTTTCCCTGAGGTCGGGCCTACCCGTTTCCCGACGGACCAGCAATGGGTTTTGATACAGGTCCACGAATCCCCTTCCGAGTGCAGGAATTTGCAAAATGTCCCGAACCCCCGCAATAAAGGCACAAACCTTCCTGAAATCTTCTCGATCGTTCCTGAACTGTTAAACGAGGGCGGAGTGCGCCTATCTCCATCGGCTCCTCTGCTGGAATTCTGGATTGGAAAACCCTCATAGACGGGGTGCGTGAACGAGGAAACATAGGTGGCTCTGCAACGGTCCGTTTACACCCACGATGTTGTAGGCGAGCTTCAATACGTAAGCATTGAGTAATCAATGTGTCCAAAGTTGAAGCACGCTCTGCATGAATTAGTTCATCCTTGATAATGTCGGACAAACCCTCTTGGAATGCTGCCATGTGAGCTGGTTCATTCCAGGTGGAGTCCATACACAACAAGCGAAATTCTGCAACGTATTCTTGCAATGAGTGTTTACCTTGAATAATATCCCTCAATTTTCTGTCCACAGTTTGAGATTTAATTGGATTCTCAAACATAATGTTCATCTGTTGAATAAACCCCTGAAATCGTCCAGTAATGGACTATCTTGTACTAATAAGGAGTAGCCCATTTGGCAGCCTGCCCGGTTAACAAACTAATAATAAATCCAATTTTAACTCGATCGGTTGGAAAATCCTCCGGCCTCACAGAAAAATACAATTGGCACTGACCCAAAAATGTTGAAAACATGTCCGTTTGCCCAGAAAATTTATCTGGCATAGCTATCGGAATTTTTCTCACAGGGGGTGCAGGGGGAACTCCAGCTGCAGCTGAAACAGTTTGAGAATTGGCAATGAACGATAATAATTGTGTTACCTGATTTTGAAGGGATACGTTGCTCTGAAGTAATTGATTTATTTGCATCTGTTGCTGCTCCACCAATTGTTGCATTTGAGTTGAATCCATCGTTGCAAAGATGGTCTGTTGGGTCCGGAACAAAAATGTTATGTCCCACCTTCTAAAATAAACAGTTAAGGCTGAAAGCAGCAGTCCTTGTAAAGAAAGGCAGCAAACAGGAAAATGTTATGTTCCACCTTTTTAAAGTAAACAGATAAGGCTGAAAGCAACAGTCCTTGTAAAGAAAGGCAGCAAACAGGAATTTTCACAGATAGCTCCAATAAGTAAAAGTTCCAACGAACTAAATCCAAGACTCAACAAGATTCTTCAGATCAAAATCTTTCACAAAATAATTCCAATAAGTAGAAGTTCCAACGAATTAAATCCAAATCCCAACAAGATATTTCAGATCAAAATCCTCCAAACTGTGCTCTTCAGTTCTCCTTGCAAATAGACACTTTGTTCGGACAAAGTGCAAAGTCATATCTCTCCCTTTATAGAGTAACTAATTAGTCTAATTGCTGGTCTGCTCTCCTACTGTATCCTCGTTGGTTCCTCCTTGTCAGGAGACGTCTTGTCCTTACATCTACCCAGCAATCATCCAAATTATCATCTTCTTCACCTGAAGATATCATTGGTTCCTCATTATCACCCGTTCCCGGCTGACCAGCTAATTGAAGGGTGGAGGAGTTTGAAGGTTCAAGCCGATCTTGCAAATCAAATGCATTCATCTCCTCCTCATCGTTAGAACTTGCTGATTCATATAAGTCCTCCTCGCTGGAGCTGTCATTCAAAAAACCTGTAGCAGATGCCGGAATCACAACATATATTTATGTATTTTTTTTAAAAAAAGATACTAAAGGGAGCCTCTATTTTATGTAATATAAACAGATATGAAACTGAATAAGTAAGATGAATAAGTAAGATGAATAGGTAACTATGGTCATGTTTGTGTTGAGATGTGAAACGTGGAACCACACTGCTTGCCAAATGAGAACTTTTATTTTAAAAATGAAAAATAGGTGAGGAAATTTAATATTGAAAATACTAGGTATGTTTCAATGATATGGTAATTTTCACTAGGAGAGAGTATGGAAATGTTGAAAAATTAAGCAATGAAAGATTATAACTTGATGTGAATATGTGTATTAAGAGACATGATTAGTTTTATTAATTTTGCTTGTACTAAAACGTATGATGTATTAATGCCAAACTGTCTATATATTGATGTGTGTGTGTAGATTGAAATAAAAAAAAACTTGATTATAAAAAAGGGGAATCACCCTTTTAAAATTAGAAGTGTTTAATACCAAAATATATCTGGTACTAGCTCCTTGGTAAATTATTCCCCAAGCAACTAGATTGGCCAAATCTATTGGCCTTTTGTAGCACAAGGAGTTGATATGATTCCCCTCTTTCTCTAATGGATTCATTCTCCAGAGGAATTTTGCTTGTTGGATCCTTGTGGGGACTCCATACGTGCCATGGCTGCATCCTTGGAGCCTCCAGTATTTCTTGGGCCTCCTTCCTTCTCTTCCAGGATCTGGACGAATATGCAGCCTTTAAGACATGGGCCAGAGTCATAAAGATCATGTAAACAGAGTTACTGTTTTCAACCAACTTCCCGTGCTTCTTTTCCGGCCTTTGACAGAAAAAAACATGCTTTGGAAAAGAGCAGTGAAAATTCTTATCTTCATACTGGGAGTCTACAAAGGGAAATGGTTCAAAAGCATCATATTCTGGCCTTATCATTTGCATAAATTCAAAGCTCCAAATACTATGGATGTATTTGTGATATCCAAGATGAGTCATTATATAGTTTCCCAAAGCTGTGGTGATCCAGATTTTAATGGGTCTAATGGGTCCTGACAAAGCGTCAAGTGTTAGTTGAAAAATATGAAATGTGTTTGAAATGATAATATGTTCTGTGAAGTGAACAAAGACATTGACTTGTTTCCACTGAGAAAAGCTGGAATCCCTCAAGGGTGCTAAATCTTCAGTTTTTGAAAATTGTTGAGATATAACAACACAAATTCCATTCCTGACAAGCACAGGAGGAAAAAAACTCAGGAAATTTTCTCCCTCCTCTGTGTCTGGAGCAAGGAGACCAATCAAGGTCCATCTGAAGTGCAGGTGCACTTGGACAATTGCTGAATACTGAAACCCTTCTTTGGAAAAAAAGGGAGCATCCAGTGGAAAAAAGGGAAATTATTCTTATCGCTCAGAGTCTTTGAAGCCATTCTTTGACTGATCTGGAAAAGCAATAAAGAATGTTGTGTTATAATCCTGTTGTAACTTGACCTGTTATATAGGTCAAGTCCAAAATATGAGTTTTTAATTAATCCAACTTTGTTTTGATAAACATCTTAGAATAGATTGTTGATTAGCCATTGTTTAAAATATTAAACACAGAATATTAAGAAGGCTTTATATAAAAATGGAAGATGAGAAACAAATTAAGTAAAAAGGAAACAATGAAAACACAAATCATATTTCTCTATCACCCCTACAATTTAATGCAATTAGACTCACATGTGCAGATGTTAACTGAAGTACATTGTTCCAACAAAGGGCCATATTTAAGATTGCTACATCATTCTCTGCTTCTATATTTAAGATTCTTTGCCAGTGTTTTTTTTATTTTCTTCTCTAATTGTGCAAAACATAGGAGGCCATAGTTCGTCATATAGTTTATCAGTTGTATTAGCCGAGAGGTTTCTAATTGGAATTTTGTCTGTTCTAACAGAGTCCATTTTGGGACTGTGTAGTTTCCATAGCCTTCACTTTACACCAATAATTAATGATGTTAATTGATGTTGATGAACATGATGTTGGTTCATTGATGTAGATTAACATCAGACCAATAATCAAGAAGTAAACAATACCCCAATCAAGGAACTGCCAAACAAACTAACAGCCCAACCAAAAATCTCCAAGACCATTCCCACCAGTGCTTAGAGGGCAAATCATTAGAACATAAACTTGAAAGCATACCTCACAGTCCTTACTAGCACTGATGATTTTACCTAGTTTGGCTAATGAAATGTCTGCAAGTGTGGGAATAAACTTTGACTTGAGTATTGGGTAATGATTAGTCTAAGACCTTATACATACATGTCTGCCTAAAGGTCACCGAGATAAAGCAAGGAAATTAAAAGGAAACACCAGAAACAATTAAGCAGCTCAGACAAGTATAAACAATTCTATGTACTATATCTAATTATTGTAATCCACAATGTGAATGCTTACTATGTACAAAATTCTCAATAAAAGGGAGCACTGGAATTTGCTCTAGGCTCCCATCTCGAGTACACACGCTTGTGTCTCATTCTTTCCATGGGAGACCACCACAAGTGGTGACCCCGACGTGATCCACTGCAGGTGGTACGTGTCCGGACCTCCGTGTTTTCTCGCCTGGAATAGGTAAAGTACGTACTTAACTATTGCTGGACAATAGAATTTTTCAGGGAACATGGGGGAAACTCTCTCAGCTACAGGAACGGCATGTTAGTGAGCTGCTGAAGTTAGTCAGAACAAACTTCTTTATCTTTAAACCCTCTGGGGGGGAGCAAATAGTTATTTCAAAAGGTAATGTGAGAGAGCTGCTGCAAGAGATCTGGCGACAATGTCCCTGGTATCCAGAGAAGGGATCTTTAAAGTTAGACACGTGGAGAATTGGAACTATCCTTCATGAAGAGCCATGGGCAACAGCTGAAATTTTGATATATTGGAAGGTTGTTATGACTGCTTTAGAAACCCAGCAACAACCTCTTTAAAAAACTTTAGTAGAACCTCCTCCTTATAAAGGAGTTGTGTTGCACCCTCATACCCCAAAACTGGAGTATGTTTCCTCACCCCCAACAGCGCCTACTCCAGTGGATGAGAAAATCCAACCAAAAATGGGAAAAGTTCAAGCAATGATGCATCAGGCTTTCAATGAGGGGAAATTAGAGCCTGATGAGATTCCCCAGATGAATTTGTTTCCAGTCAATAGGCAAGTAGATGCTCAAGGCAATCTGCAGACTGAATGGGTTCCAATTCCTTTAGCAGTTCTTAGGGAAATTAAAAAAGCAGTTAAAGATTATGGTATTCAAAGTCCTTTTACTAAGGGCTTCTGACAAGTTTGGCTACCTCACGCATGATTCCTAGTGACTGGAAAGATTTAATGAGAATGATATTGAGCTCTACTCAGTATGTGGTCTTTGACTCAGAATACCAAAGGGAAGCTATCACTAGGGGAAGGAATTCGGGGGGGCTGTATACGCCAGACCAAATCTATGGGGCAGGCTTGTTTGAATCCACTGCTGATCAAGCTGCTAATTTGCCTGATCACGTATTTCCAGTGGTTATGGCAGCTGTCCTTGGGGCGTTGTCCCGCATCCAGGATGTGGGAACCCCGGCACGGTCTTTTTCTCAAATTAAGCAAACAGCATCTGAGTCTTACGAAGATTTTGTGGAAAGGCTACAATTGGCTATTACCTGGCAAATCTCTAATGAGGAAGCAGCAAAGGAACTTTTGCTGAGATTAGCAGTTGAAAATGCAAATGCTGACTGAGAGCATATCTTACAGCCTTTGGTGGCTAGAGGTGAGGTTACTCTGGCTGATCTGTTAAAGGCATGTGCAGTGGTGGGTTCTCAGGCTAACAACATGGAGACTTTGGCTATGGCATTACAAAAAGGGATGAAACCTACAGGGAATTGTTTTAATTGTGGGAAACCTGGCCATTTTAAAGCTCAGTGCCGTGCCCCTGGGGGGGGGGGGAATGGCATTTAACAAAACCAAAAATAGGGACGTTCGCCCGAAATTGGTCTGTCCAAAATGCAAAAAGGGTTTCATTGGGCAAATCAATGTCACTCTGATCAGAACCAAAATTCGGGAAACTAAATTTGGGGCGTGCAGCTAGCCCTGCTCCCAAGGCTGTCACAAAAGCATTGCCTGCAATTACTAAGAGTGCAGGTTTGAGTTTAAAAATGTTGAACTCAATTGATGTGACTTTTCCTAATCAAGTGTACATTGAGGACACTCATTTGCATGGGCCACTGCCAGAAAAAACAGTGGGATTGGTACTTCCCAGGTCTTCTGCATCAGAAAAAGGGTTTTTTGTTATTCCAGGGGTTATTGATCAAGATTATAAAGGGGTTATTATACACTGATACTCCTACATCATTAATGGCCGGTGACTCTATTGCACAGTTATTATTGCTTCCATACATTCCTATGAATCCTTTAATTGGGATCCCACGAACTGGCGGTTTTGGGTCCACTGAAATGGCCAGTTCTCCAGTTGCTGCAGAATTGCTAGTGCTGACAAAAAATTTGACTACAGACCAACCAAAAATGACAATTGAAATTCAAGAAAAATCATTTTCTGGCCTTATAGATTCCGGAGCAGATGTCTCTGTGATACGCCAAAAGGAATGGCCAAATGAATGGGCTCTTGAGGACTCTCCGGCTGTTCATGGAGTGGATGGTATGCAGTTTGCAAGAAGTAGTGTACATTGGTTGAAGGCATTGCATAGAGAAACTGGTGAGACTGCAAGGATTCAACCTCTTGTGTTGCCCTGCATATAAACTTGTGGGGTAGAGATTTGCTATCACAATTTCGCACAAAAATTGTTATTGGATAATGGAAAAATTACAATTGTTAACCTCTCAGCCAGTCTGGATTGACCAATGGCCACTTCCAAAAGAAAAGCTTACAGCTTTACATCAATTGGTAGCTGAGCAGCTACAATTAGGACACATTGAGCCAACTTCTAGTCCATATAATACTCCGGTATTTGTTATTAAAAAGAAAAATGGAAAATGGAGATTTTTGCATGATCTGAGAACCATTAACTCCATCCTTCAACAATGGGAGCGTTACAATGTGGTTTGCTACCCTAACCTGATCCCACGCAATTGGGATCTAGTTGTAGTAGATTTACGAGATTGCTTCTTTTCTATCCCTTTGCATGCAAATGACAAGAAATTATTTGCCTTTACCGTACCTGAGTTAAATAACAATGCACCTACCTTTCGTTACCAATGGAAGGTTTTGCCACAGGAATGCTAAACAGTCCAACGATGTACAGTCATATGTTCGAATGGCTCTGGCTCCATTCAGAACCTCTCATCCTGGGTGGAAGGTTTACCATTACATGGATGATATTTTAATTGCAGCTCCGGCCCACCGGAACAGTTAAGGCAGCGTTACCTTGCCTTAAAGAGGTATTATTACAATTTGGACTTCATATTGCCCCAGAAAAATTCAAAGTCAAACGCCATATGCCTACTTAGGGCATAAGGTCCTTGCAACATATGCTCATCCGGTCATTCCGGAAATCAAAATTAAGGAAAAAATTTCTCTAGTAAAATTACAACAAATACTAGGAACATTAACTGGGTTAGACCCTACCTGGGGTTAAATACAGCGGTACTCCAGCCCTTGTTCTTTGCCCTAAAGGGCCTCTGCGAGACCAATTCTGCTATAACCCTATCAGCAGAACCAAGGAAGGTACTGACACATGTAAATGCGGCTTTAACGCAGCGTTGGGTTGATCGATGCATTCCTGATACTCCATTGCTTGGCAATTTTACAAACCCCAGCCTTGCCTACTGCAGCTTTATTTCAATTACATGAAGCGAGGTTTATATCATTGAATGGTTGCATTTGCAAAACACTCCCAGAAAAACAGTTTCTACTATGGCTATGCTTTATAGTGAGTTAATCATCAAAGGCCGAAATTGCAGTATGCATTTATATGGCATAGATCTAGTTCAGTTATTTTACCTATCTCCCCTCACTTTGTGGGAAACTTGGTATAGTCAATCCATTGAATTGCAAATTGCTCTTGAAAATTGGCCAGGGAAGATTTCTTGCCACACCCCCAGTGACCCTCGTTTCCAGTTGCTTCGAAACCTTTCTGTAAATTTTAATTCAGTTATTGCTAAGCAGCCAGTTGAGGGAGTGACCGTTTATGCGGACGGTGGTAAGACCTACGGCGCTTGTGCATGGAGACAGGAAGGGGTATGGAAAACAAAGATTACCCCTCCTCAGCAATCAGCACAAAGGGCTGAATTAGCTGCTGCTATTTTGGCCTTACAGGAATTTGCACAAGAACCGCTAAATCTTATTGTAGATTCTCTTTACGTTTATCAATTGATACTTAACATTGAAATTGCTTATCTTTCTCCTTCTGTTGATGCTAATCTTATGAGTTTGTTTTTAGCCCTGCAAAGCTGTCTTCATTCTCGCACACATTTTCTGCATATCGCACACATTCGCAGCCACCAGCCACTTCTCGGGGAACTGCAGGAAGGGAATGACGTGGCTGACCCAGCAGCCTCGGCCATGTCCTGTCTCTCGCTTTCTCCTGTTACTCCATGGGACTCACATAGCTATTTTCATCAAAATGCCAAAGCTCTTTGTAAACAATTTGGTCTCACTGCTGCAGAAGCTGCAGCTATTATTCAGCAATGTCCTAGTTGCAGTGCTCAATCCACTGCTCTTCCTCAAGGAGTAAATCCTCGGGGGACATCTGCTTGTCAGCTATGGCAGATGGATGTCACACAGCACCCTCCTTTCAAACCATGGCACCATCTGCATGTCACCGTTGATACCTATTCAGGATTTATTATGGCAACACCTCAACGAGGAGAGGCTACAAAACATGTAGTCAACCATTGTCTCCGTACCTTCACACATGTGGGGCCACCAATGGAGATCAAAACCGATAATGGCCCTGCTTACATTAGCACCGCCTTTGCGGAATTTTGTCATCGATGGTCAATTATACATAAATTTGGCATTCCCTACAATTCCACTGGTCAGGCCATTGTGGAACGAGCTCATCAGACACTCAAACAAGCACTCCTTCACATAAAAACAAAAACGGGGAAGTGGATGGATATGGCTTGCCTTACATACAAAACATTCTTAATATTACATTATATACTTTAAATTTTTTAAACATGACAGGATCTCCTGCTGCTACGGCAGCCAGTAGGCATTTTGCTTCCTCCCCTTCTGCAGGTACGCCAAGACCGAAAGTTCGGTATAGGAGACTACCAGATCCAACGTAGAGAGGACCTGTCCCGCTGATAACATGGGGCAGAGGATACGCTGCTGTTGAAGATGAGGGGACAGTTGTTTGGGTTCCTGCTCGCTGTGTGCATCCTTATCATCAGCCAAAGGGGCAAGGGGATGGATTTGGGGGAATGGAAAAAAAACACATTGATCCAGGACATGGGGAAGCTAGCAAACCTTCATAATAAAACTGATTGTTGGATATGTATGCACATGCCAACTCACAAAACATCAGGGCTTCCAATGGTTGCAGTACCTCTGGCTGAAGATGACAATGCTATGGTTGTTCAGGGATGTGGGCTTACAGTTGGACTAAAAGTAACATAAATACCTTATACCTTGGAAGCCAAATCCAAGAGGTGGCGGGTATCTGCTGGACCCACAATGAGACAGTAGAAATATGACTTACTTGGGGACATATCCGTTTTGCAACAAAACAATTGTTATTAGCAATTGAAGTCGGGTTTATTCGAATGACATGAAAACTAAAAATCTCACTTACTTTGTACATAACATTTCTCGATATGATATCACATCTTTGATCAATGAAAATAGGTGTCCATATATTCCTGCCACATGTTGTCACACCACGAGAGAAAACCAGATGCCCAAATGTGCGAATGGGAAATACGCACCACCGTCCACTTATTTGGCTATGTTAATGGAATCCTTTGCACAATTAATCTATGCTGAACCAAATACGGTTGGTCATCTCCTGGGAGCAAATCTATGGTTGCTGTGTGGACGGATGGCCTATGATCGCATGCCAGCACGATGGAAAGGAGTCTGCACCTTTGGGAAAGTAATCCCATCTCATTTCATTCAAAAATCTTTGGGGACTGCTCATATCCGCAATGCGCGTTCCGCAATGGAAGTAAACTCTGTTTTGACTCATGACTACTGGACACAAATATCAAGGGGAGTTATTCCTCCTTTAGGAGTCATGATGAACTATAGAGATTTACATTGTTTAAACAATTGGACAGTTACTATGTTTAAAGACACAATTAAAACTCTAAAGCTGCTTGAAGAAGAGCAAGGAAAAATCCTTGACTTTGTCCTGCAAACCAGATATGCGGTGGACACTATTTTGGCAGCGCAAGGGGGAGTTTGCACTGTGATTCATACACATTGTTGCATGTATATCTCTGATTATTCTCCAAACATTACAGCTACTATACAGCATATGGAACAAACCCTGAATGAGAATCCATTACGATCGGAGGACGAGGGACTGGACGTGTGGTCTGCACTTTGGTCCTGGTTGCCAGATGGTTCATGGATTTGTCACCTAATTGTTGGAGTGATATTGCTTTTTATACTTTCTCTTTGTGTATGCTGTTGTATCCAATGTCTCCCTGGACTTTTAGGAATGTGTTGGGTGAAGCCTACGGAAGGAGAACTGTTGTTGCAGATGGTGAAAAGCTACCGAGGCATCCGCGATCATCAAAAAACTAAAACAGGGGAGATGTGGGAATAAACTTTGATTTGAATATTGGGTAATGATTAGTCTAAGACCTTATACATACATGTCTGCCTAAAGGTCACCAAGATAAAGCAAGGAAATTAAAAGCAAACACCTTCATTTCAAGCTACAGATATGGTCCTTTATCAATTTGATGCCACCCACTATTGAGGCAGCCTAGTCTGCATTGGCTTTTTTGGCAACTGCAACATACTGGTGCCTAACCCTAACCCTTTGGTTGGAAACAGAGCCTCTCCTCACCTTCACAAGTATGCAGCAGAAGCCCCCAAAGCAATAGAGATGCTATCAAGAGAGCATTGATAGCTATGGCTATTTTGATACATGCTCCCATTCTAATGTGTATTCCAGTTTCCAGTGTCTATAATGGATACAGTCAAAAGCAGGTCTTGAACCCCATACAGAAGATATGGTTGAATCTATCCTGCATCCACTACCACCCCATTCACTTTATTATATATAGAGAAACACACACACACAAACCTGTGGGACTTTGTAGGGGCCTACTAATGATGACATCTGGATAGAAATCTCCCTGTCAGCTGCATCAAAAAGAGTCAAAAGGTTGTCCTTCTTTCCACAGCTGTAATTGGGAACATTGGCTTTTCCGGTAGAGAGCATGTCTAGCAAGACATCTGAAGTGCCAAGAGTTTTCAAATAGTTGTCATGGATATTGTAGCCAAGTGTGAGATTGCACAGGAACTGGATATTCTTGTTGATCTCTTGAATGGTGAAAATAAAGCGTTCTGTTCCTTTGGATGTGTAAGGTTCACTTGTGTGAAAAAATGCTTTGGTTAATACAAGCATCATCAACAGCAATAATACAATTTTTCAACTTCATCCTCTTCATAAACACATGACTATTAAGTCTGAAGACAATACTGACCAAAAAGCAGAGGCAAATGATAGTTACAAATTTAATATTTGTAAATGTTGAAAAAATGGGAAGCAGATAAAAAGCACAAATAGTCCATTATTTATAGCAGCAATAATTTTAATCAGCACAGTACCCAGTCTGCAAAATTTCATTTTTTTAAAGTACAACCATCATAAAAGGAAGAGGATATTTCTTAAGTGACCTAGAAAAACTGTTCTAAAAACAAATAATGCTCTATTCCATTAAGGATCAGGCATTGAATATCAATGAGCAGTTATAAATATATGAAAATTTAACTACAACTATGACTACTTTAAACAAAAGTCAGTATTCAAATCATGCATTCTAGATTGGATGTGGAGAGGAAAATAATTTGGACTTCTTTCAGGTATTTTTTTCTGCTCCATCTTTGTATTTGTGTCTCTTCCCCTAAAAAGACAAAAGAAGAAACCCACAAAAATCTGATCAATCAATAAAATTAATCACTTCCTGAAATATAGGAGTAATCAGGGTAAGGAGAAAAGAATGAGAGTGTTAGAACTTCAGATGGAAGGAATACAATTTCATCACACTGAATCACTTACAAGTAAGACAGACTATAAGGAAGCAGGTTGAAAAACAACATTTCTTGATTTAGTGTTACTGCACTGGTGACTACACTGATGAGATGGTCTCCTGGTCTGTAGTAGCTCCATGGTCTTTCTCTATCCAGGTGCACCATATTCAGTGGGCACTTCATTCTAAGCTTCCCAGAGACTGTCTGGGACACCAGTAGCATTGAAAGCAGAAGCAGGAGGTCCATAATTCATGAAGCTGAATCAATCACCTGTTTCCAAATAAGAGTTAGATGATTTCAAAGCACCCTCAGAAAATGGAATATCCAGGAGCTTTCCTTTTCCAAACAGAAACAAATTGAGCTTCATCTGGGAAAAAGAGAAAGGTACATTCAGCATCACAGCCCCTGCCTGTGTCCTAAATCTTGTGCAAACCATTCAGCATGAGTAGAGGCTTATATCTATTTCTTAGCAAGATCCACTCCACGTTGCTTCAGTCTGGCATTATGTCAACATCAGTCACTGGAAAAGTAGCAATAGATGCCTCAAAGTCTGGGATTGTGATAATTATTGTGAGTGATAATTGGTACTCAGGACCCCTTCCAGGGCTGCATGTAGAGTGGGGCAGCTGAAGAAAAGGATTTTTGTGAAATGTTGCAGATATGTCCCTGGAGATACTCTTCTACAATGGTTGTCATCCTTCCTCTCAGGACATGTCCAGAAAGTGATGCTGGAGGAAGCCTCCTCATTATCCTGGGAATTTACTTCTGCTGTCCGCCATTGTGGCTTATGGTCTCCAGAGAATGCCAGAGAAGATCACCCAGAGCTATGCAGTTTGGTGGCATTTTAGGTTCTTGACACTTAACTCTTATGCTCTCTGATACCTTCTGCACCCTTGAACCCTGCCTAATGTTAAGAGCAGGACTTATTTGTGATTTTCTTTTCTATGACATCCTTAGATATTAATCCTAATTTGGAGCTGATTTTAAAATACCTTGTGTCTGAAGTGACATTTCATTTCCAACTGTTCTAGAAGTATAATTTTTATGGATGAGAGCTGACTAAGAGGCAGGAAAGTGGCAGTCTTTAGACTATATTCTTTAGTAAATAGGGAGAAATTTACAGAAGAGATAGAAAATTGTATTTTCCTTGACTCTTTGTTGACCTTCAATATTTATGGAAAATACTGAAATCCTTTGTATTTTGAAGTTTCATAGTTTATTGAATAAAGACTGGTGATGAAGTGTGCAGCTGAGCTGGTGGTGGTGCTCATGGCATGGTGTATGGTGTGACCTCATTTCTTGCCAGACTTACCAAGAAACTGATTTAGAGATACACAGTGGCCCTTTCTCTGCTTTTATAGATGTCCTTAGTGGGATGGGCCCCATCTGACATTCCCATCGCTCAGGCTTTGTGTGACACCTTCACATCAAACACAAGTGCTTTGAGGAGCAGTTGGGAGACCTGTGTTCCTGGTTTACCGGGGTGATTTATTGTTGAGGTTACGTTTCTTACCTGGAGAACAGATGGAAATGAACTGTCACTTGATATGTGCAACTTGTCTTTGAATGGAGAACTTGGGGTTTGAGTGATAGGAGAGAGCTGAGGAGATAGGCAGATCCATCCTGGTGAGGAACAGGAAAAGTGAGAAAGTTTCCCCACTGTACGGCCTTCAACTTCTACTCTCAGACTCTGGGTCTCCCGAAATGGGAGGGCGAGAACGGAGGTTCTTATGGTTGGTGTTGGTTTTGGCAAGTGAATTTATAGTATAAATGAATTTACGTTTACTTTATTCATTTTTGCAAATGACCCTGCAGAAGCGTGGGGCCACAGAGCAGTCTCTGTTTTTGAGCTCTCAGCCAATGCGGGAAATGTCAAGTATTTCATCAGGGGAGATGGTTGATGCTTGATAATCACTGATGATGTTTCGGACAGTTGTGATGTCATCATTGTCATTGATGTCCTCGAGACCAAATAAGATGGCGTTTGGACGTTTCCATTCACGCTCAACAGCTTCTCTGATGAGGATTGGGATATCATTATTTGTCTGATTTATGTACTGTAACTACATAGCCAAAAAAGCATTAAGAGTTGTTAACCGAATCCTATGCAGCTTTTTCTCTGTTAATATCACACTACTAACTAGAGCATACAAAACATTTGCTAGACCAATACTCGAATACAGCTCATCAGTCTGGAACCCACATTACGTATATGATATTAGCACAGTTGAGAAAGTCCAGAAATATCTCACAAGAAGAGTTCTCCACTCCTCTACTTGTTGTAGAATACCTTATGCCACCAGACTTGAAATTCTAGACCTAGAAAACCTTGAATTATGCCGTCTTCTTTCTGATCTAAGTATGGTATATAAAATCATACATTGCAATGACTTACCTGTCAATGAATACTTCAGCTTCAACCATAACAACCCAAGAGCACACAATAGATACAAACTCAAGGTTAACCACACCAAACTTGATTGCAGGAAATACGACTTCAGGAACAGAGTGGTCAATGTCTGGAATACTCTACCTGACTCTGTGGTTTCTTCCCCAAACCCCAAAAACTTTAAACTTAGACTATCTACTATTGACCTCACCTCTTTCCTAAGAGGTCTGTAGGGAGAATGCATAAGCACACCAATGTGCCTACCGTCCCTGCCCTATTGTTTCTTTTTATTTTTCTTTTATTTTTCTTATATGTACCCATTTCATGTATTCATAACTATGTATACACTTATACTTATTATCTTGTAAACAATTGACAAATCAAATAAATAAATAAATAAAATAAATAATTTATCTTTTATTTTATTTTATTTTATTTGGTTTGTCAGTTGCTTACAAGATAATACGTAAGAGTAAAAACATAGTTATGAATACATGGATATATATAAGAAAAATAAAAGAAACAATAGGACAGGGACAGTAGGCACATTGGTGCGCTTATGGACGCCCCCTACAGACCTCTTGATGTGCAGAAATGGATAAGCTAACACTTACAATCAAAGATAAAGAAGAAACTTCACTATTCTTTGACATGGGGTTTATGTTATTGATGGCTAGACAATAAAAACAGAAGTTAGAAAGAAAGGGACATAAAAAGGATAAATGTTAAAATGGAAATTTGTTAAAATTGACAAACAAAATATTATTGTCACTACAGTTTTAATGTTATTGTGATACATATTATTGTGAACACTCGGATTATGAGTGCCTAAAATAATTGTACCCAGACAACACACTGTTCAATTGAAATGGAATTTTTATATATTATACTAATAAAATAAATAAAACTTAAAAAAGAAAAGGAAAGAAAATAACAAAGAAGACCTGCTCTTAACATCCGGCAGGGTTTAAGGGTGTAGAAGGTGTCAAAGAGAATTAGAGTTAAGTGTCAACAACCCCAGACTGCCACCAAACTGCATAGCTCTAGGTGACCTTCTCTAGAATTCTCTGGAGACCATATGCCAGAATGGTGGACAGCAGAAGTCAATTCCCTGCATATTGAAGCATCTTCCTCCAGCATCACTTTCTGGATATGTCCTGACAGGAATGATAACAACCATTAGAGAAGAGTGTCTCCAGGGGTGTATCTGCAACATTTCACAAGAATCCTTTTCTCTGGCTACCCTTCTGTACATGGAGTCCTGGAAGAGGACAAATTATCACTCACAGTAATTATTAAAATCCCAGGCTTTGAGATATCTACTGCTACTTTTACAGTGGCTGCCTTTGATACAACATCAAACTGAAGCAACGTGTAATGGATCTTGCATCCGAAAAATATATAAGCCTCTACTCATGCTGAATGGTTTGCACAAGATTTAGGACACAGGCAAGGGCTGTGATGCTGAATGCACCTTTCCCTCTTTTCCAGATGAAGCTCAATTTGTTTCTGTTTGAAAAAAGGAAAGCTCCTGGATATTCCATTTTCTGAGGGTGCTTTGAAATAATTTGAACTCGTCTCTGTAAACAGGTGGTTGATTCAGCTCCATGACTTATGGACCGCCTGCTTCTGCTTTTGATGCTACTGGTGTCCCAGACAGTCTCTGGGAGGCTTAGAATGAAGTGCCCACTGAATATGGTGCACCTGGATAGAGAAAGACCATGGAGCTACTACAAGCCAGGAGAACATCTCATCGGTGTAGTCACCAGTGCAATAACACTAAACCAGGAAATGTTGTTTTTCAACCTGCTTCCATATAGTCAATCTTACTTGTAAGTGATTCAGTGTGATGAAATTATATTCCTTCCATCTGCAATTCTAACATTCTCATTCTTTTCTCCTTATCTTGCTTACTCCTATATTTCAGGAAGTGATTAATTTTGTTGATTGATCAGGTTTCTGTGGGTTTCCAAAAAGAAGTCCACATTATTTTCCTTTCCACGTCCAGTCTAGAATGCATGACTTGAATACTGACTTTTGTTTAAAGTACTGATTGCTGTAGTTAACCTTGACTAACTCATTTCCATATTTTTATAATTACTTGTTGATATTCAGTACCTGAACCTTTATAGTAATAGTGAATTGTTTTTATATAGCTTTTCTGGATCACTTATGAAATATCTTCTTCCTTTTATGATGGTTGTAGTTTAAAATAGGAATGATTTTGAAGACTGGGTACTGTGCTGATGAAAATTACTGCTGCTATAAATAATAGATTATTTGTGATTTTTATCTGCTTCCCATTTTCTCAACATTTACAAATATTAAATTTGATGGGTGAATATCATTTGCCTCTGGTTTTTTATCAGTATTGGCTTCATACTCAGTAGTCCTGTGTTGATAAAGAGGATGAAATTTGGGGAAAGGTATTGCATTTTGTTGATGATGCTTGTATTAACCAAAGCATTTTTTTTTACATTAGTGAAACTTATGCTTCCAAAGGAATAGAACGCTTTATTTTCACCATTCAAAAGATCAACAAGAATATTCAGCTCCTGTGCAATTTCACACTTGGCTACAACATTCATGACAACTATTTGAACACCCTTGGCACTTCAGAAGTCTTGCTGGACATGCTCTCTACTGGAGAAGCCAATGTTCCCAACTACAGCTGTGGAAAGAAGGACAACATTTTGGCTCTTCTTGATGCAGCTGACAGAGAGATTTCCCTCCAGATGTCAACATTAGTAAGCCCCTATAAAGTCCCACAGGTTTGTGTGCGTGTTTCTCCTTATAATATAGTGAGTGGGGTGATAGTGGGTGCAGGATTGATCCATTCATATCTTTTCTTTGGAGTTCAAGAGCTGCTTTTCACTATGTCCATTATAGGAACTGGAAACTGGAATACAAATTAGGTTGGGAGCACATATTAAAATAGCCAGAGCCTCTCTTGATAGCATCTCTATTGCTATGGGGGCTTCTCATGCATACTTGTGAAGGTGAGGAGAGGCTCTGTGTCCAATCAAGGGGTCTTCCGTAAAATAAGAGAGTATAGCACTGATGGAAAGCTGACATTTTGTACATGATCTTAAAAAAATGATGCTGAACAAATGCCATATTCATGGAAATAATTGTGAAAGGGATGGTTTGCATCCATCAAGGAAGGGACTGAATTACTTGGCATTAAATTTATTTTCTGGCGAAACATTTAAACTAAATAATGGGGACATAGAATTAA
This sequence comes from Notechis scutatus, assembly GCF_049901735.1. Classification (NCBI taxonomy): domain Eukaryota; kingdom Metazoa; phylum Chordata; class Lepidosauria; order Squamata; family Elapidae; genus Notechis; species Notechis scutatus. The sequence continues at coordinate 26,176 of NW_028263150.1, forward strand.
TTGATACAGAACACTTTTCTCCCCAGCAATCTAAAAATTATAGAGTAAGCAGTGCTTGTAACATTGATGTTTGTCTGCATAAAAATATCAACTTTGCTGTCAAGAAAAGTCAAACTTTTGATAGTATGTGCTCTAATAAAACAGGTGGTAAGGAAGTAGGGGAACTGAGGCACAAAACAGACTAGGTAGAAAGAAAAAGAGAAGTTGCTGGTTACTTTTTACCATTCTACCATCGAGAGCATTTTGACATACTGTGTAATGGTGTGGTATGCTGGGTGCTCTGCAGTGGAAAAGAACATGCTCTGGAGAGTTATAAACACAGCACAAAAATCATCATTTGCTCTCTTTCTTCTCTGGAAGAGATTGTGATGACCAGACTCCTCTCTAGAGCACTAAAAATCTCCACAGACCGTTCTCATCCTGGACATTCATATTTTGAACTGTTACCATCAGGGAGGCATTATAAGTGTCTTAAAATGAGGACTAATAGTTTGAGAAACAGTTTCTTTTCCAAGGCAGTAATTGTCTTGAATCAAACAGTGCATTTGTGATTTAGTCCTATTATTATTATTATAATTATTTTAATTTTTAAATTGTAGTGTGATTGTGATGTGGTGTTTGGGAGCACTTTGATGGAGTGGCTTTCAAATTTCATTGTATTCGTGGAATGCAATGATAATAAAGGGATAAAGGTATTCTAAACAAATGTTCCATTAAAAGGGACTTAAATGTCTATGCACAACACAGAGAGTATGAGGATAGGGTGAATTAGAAATTCAAGCAAATGAGGGCAGATATGATATTGTTGCCATTAGGGAAACTTGGTGGGATGAAACCCACAAATGGAATACACAACTAGAGGGGTTTAACTTATTTAAAAGAAACAGACCACATAAAAGAGTAGGCAGAGTTGTAATATATATGAGAAATAAATACATCTTTACAGAAATAGAGCACAACAATTATAAAAACTGTCTTGAATGCACTTAGGTCCATATTGGGGGAGGGGAGGGAATGGCACAGTGGTACTGTGACGATGGCACACTATAAGCCACTCAATCAAACAGATAAAATAGTTGAACTTTTTGCTAGTCAGTTAACTAAGTATATAGTAAGTCCTTTAAAAATGTAAAGGGAGACTTTAACTATCCTGACATCAATCAGGAGACAAACTTTGCACCAAGTGGAAGATGCAGCAAGTTCCTGATCAACCAAGCAGACAACTTTGACTCTCAAAAAGTAGAAAGGGGAATTAGGGGATCAGCCATACTGCACTCAATTCTCTCTATCAGAGTTGAAATGATAGAAAGGTGTTCAAACAACAGGAACCTGGGGGGGGGGGATGATGATGCAATATTGGAATTCAACATTATGCAAGCACAGGCAATAGAACAAGTCAAACTAGAGTCTTGGAGTTTAAGAGAGCTAATTTCAATAAATTTAGAGATCTTGGGTAGGATTCCATGAATGAGAACCCTCAAGGGGAAAACCACCAAAGCAGCTTGGCAAGTTTTGAAAAGTGAGATTATAAAAGCTTAGTCTAGCAATAGCAATGAAGAAGAAAAATAACAGCTCTCAAAAGGAAACCAGCATGGCTGCATAAAAAAAAAAAACTCTGATAAATCGAAAGACAAAAAGGACAAGTAGAAAAAAATGGAAAGAGGAGCACATACCTAATGCAGAATATCAGCAAATAGCCCGAGCATGAAAAGAAGAAGTGAGGAAAGGCTCAAAATGAACTAAGGTTTGTGACAAAACTCAAAAATAACAACAACAACAGCCAAAAGCTTATTTCAACATATAAAAAACAATTAAAAAGTCAAGGAAATGATTGGTCCATTATTTATTTTTATTTATTTATTTATTTGATTTGCCAATTGTTTACAAGATAATAAGTATAAGTGTATACATAGTTGTGAATACATGAAATGGGTACATATAAGAAAAATAAAAGAAGCATAAGAGAAACAATAGGACAGGGACGGTAGGCACATTGGTGCGCTTATGCACGCCCCCTACAGACCTCTTAGGAAAGGGGTGAGGTCAATAGTAGACAGTCTAAGGTTAAAGTTTTTGGGGTTTGGGGAAGAAACTACAGAGTCGGGTAGAGTATTCCAGACATTGACCACTCTATTGCTGAAGTCGTATTTCCTGCAATCAAGTTTGGTGCGGTTAACTTTGAGTTTGTATCTATTGTGTGCTTTTGTGTTGTTATGGTTGAAGCTGAAGTATTCATTGACAGGTAGGACATTGCAATGTATGATTTTATATACCATGCTTAAATCAGACCGAAGACGGCGTAATTCAAGGTTTTCTAGTTCTAGAATTTCAAGTCTGGTGGCATAAGGTATTCTACAACGAGTAGAGGAGTGGAGAACTCTTCTTGTGAAATATTTCTGGACTTTCTCAATTGTGCTAATATCAGATACATAATGTGGGTTCCAGACTGATGAACTGTATTCGAGTATTGGTCTAGCAAATGTTTTGTATGCTCTGGTTAGTAGTGTGATATTACCAGAGAAAAAGCTACGTAGGATTAGGTTAACAACTCTTAATGCCTTTTTGGCTATGTAGTTGCAGTGGGCTCTAGCACTTAGATCATTAGAGGTGAGTATTCCAAGGTCCTTTACAGAGCTTGGGTCATCAACAAGATCTTGACTATTCAGCTTGTATTTTATTTTCTGATTTTTTTGCCAATATGTAAGACAGAGCATTTATTTGTTGAGATTTGAAGTTGCCATTTGTTTGACCATTCTGATACATAGTCAAGATCTTTTTGTAGGGCAGTATTGTCAGTATCATCAGCTTTACATCATGCGAAAAGAACGCAATTGCTCTTAATATGATCACAGAGGTCATTTATGTAGAGTATGAAGAGAGTTGGTCCTAGAACACTGCCTTGGGGACACCACTATTGACAGGTACAGAATTTGATAGGACGCTCCCAATTTTGACCATTTGTTGTCTGTTTGCCAGGAATGCTTCTATCCAGTTATTCAGTTGTCCAGAGATACCATAGGATTTTATTTTTAGGAGTAGTTTGTTGTGTACCACTGAATCAAAGGCTTTACAGAAGTCTATGTAGATTGCGTCTATTGCTTTGCCCTGGTCAGTTGTGTCGTCCATATGTTTTTGCAGTGTAAGAGTTGCAGATTACAGGATAGTTTTTTTCTGAAACCAAATTGTTTATTGGAGAGTAGGTTGTTTGTCTCTAAGTGGAGGATGATGGATTGGTTAATAATTGATTCCATGACTTTACAGGTGACGCAGCATAAGGAGATTGGTCTGTAATTTTCAACTAGGCTTGGGTCTCCCTTTTTGAAGATGGGGATGACTGTGGCTTGTGACCATAGGTTAGGCAAGGAGCTGGTCCGGAAAGATTTTTCAAAGATTATGCTTAGAGGTTTGGCTATGGCAGTGGATAGCTTTTTTAAGAAGTAGGCACATATTCCATCCGGTCCAATAGATGGAGATGGTTTTAGATTGCGTAGTGCTTTTTCAACATGGTCTTCTGTAAAATCGATATGTATTAGATCATTGTTGTTATCTGTGGTACGGCTAGGAAATACTGGGCATGATCCATTGCTGTTTACAAATACTGAGCTGAAGAATGTGTTAAAGATGTTGGCTTTAGTGGTGTCGTCGTTGCAGTCTTTACCATCAGGTCCTATCAAGGGTGTGATAGACCTTGAGTCCTTTAGTTTGTTGTTTACAAAATTGTAAAAAGCACGGGGGAATTGGTGCTTAGAAGGTTTTCCTCTTGTTTAATGTGATAATTGATGCATTCGGTCTTTATCTGGTGGCATAAATTTTTGTATTGGCTTTTGAAATTGGCAACGTGACCAGATTTGTTTTTCCGCCAGAGTGATCTCTTTTTGGATTGAAGTTTTCTTATTGTTATGGGTAATCTGCTTTTTTGTTTTGTTTTGGGAGTTGTTGTTGGTACATATAGTTTGATGACTCTTTTGACTTCAAGTAAAAATATGTTGTAATGGTCTTCAACAGTATTGCATCCAGTGAATAGAGATTGCCAATCAAGGGATGAGAGATCGTTGTCTATAAGATCATAGTTGCCTTTTTGAAGTTACAATTGGGGATTACATCATTGTGGTGATTTTTGTGTGGGCGTATGTTGAGACAAAAGTCAATCATATTGTGGTCACTGCTGGAAAAGGGTTCTTTAGTTTGTATTCCGTAAATTAAATTCAAACTATTGCAGAAGATGAGATCGAGGCAGTTGTTTAGTCTAGTGTTGTTGGTTACTAGTTGTTCCAGTCCCAGATTTGTAATAGCATTGTAGAAGGTTGTGTGTATGATTTCAGTTGTACATTCATTTAGGGTCCAGTCAATATGAGGTAGATTGAAATCACCAAGAAAGATAAAAGGGTATGGGCAGGATGCAGCCCATGTTAGTAATGTATTTAGCTTGTTTACATGTTCGATGTCATAATCAGGTGCTCTGTAACATAGTAAGAATCGAATTGTGATATTTAAGGATAGTTCACAGATGATGGTCTCAGGAAGAGCAAGCTCCTGGGTAACTTGGATATTTTTTAGATGTAAGAACTTTTTATAGAAGATAGCAACACCACCTCCTCTACGAATTTCACGATCTGATCGGTAAACATGATAGTCCCTTACTGTGGTAATGGAGTCAGGAGAGATGCATTGAGCCATGTTTCACAGACAAATATAATGTCAAATTTAGCCATATTTAGTAGGAGGAAAAATTCAGGTATTTTATTCACGAGGCTTCTTGCATTGAGTAGTTTGCATTTAAGGCCAGTAGTAGTTGGAATTGAGGTAGTTAGGGGCGTGCATGCCTAGTCTTGGGTGATGGTGGATCGGTTGAGGTAGGGTTGTGGTTGAGGGTTAAAGCTGAGTTGCGGGTTGTGTGGCTTACTTTTGATACAGTCAGCATGGTAGTCAATGTACAGGTCCTTCTCTCCATTGTCTAGACGTTTTTGAGTTCAGTGCGGAGTACACGGGAGCGGGCACGTTGCTGTATGGTTAGGTCAGGGCGACAACGGAGGTTCTTATGGTTGGTGTTGGTTTTGGCGAGTGAATTTATAGTGTAAATGAATTTACGTTTGCTTGATTCATTTTTGCAAATGACCCTGCACAAGCGTGGGGCCACAGAGCCGTCTCTGTTTTTGAGCTCTCGGCCAATGCGGGAAATGTCAAGTATTTCATCAGCGGAGATGGTTGATGCTTGATAATCACTGATGATGTTTCGGACAGTTGTGATGTCATCATTGTCATTGATGTCCTCTAGACCAAATAAGATGGTGTTTGGACGTTTCCGTTCACGCTCAACGGCTTCTCTGATGAGGATTGGGATATCAATATTTGTCTGGGTTGTGTTTATTTGTGGATTGGGTTTTGGATTGGGTTGTGGTTGTTGGGTAGAGATGTGGTTTGTAGCTATTGGATGTTCAGGTTTTTGCGTTGTGTCTTTTTTTTTCAAGGTTGGATATTCTTTCTTTTACGGCGTCCAGGGATGCTACTATGGTGTTAAGGGATGTTTCAATGGTTTCAATGGTATCAACTCTTTTAGACAGATCCAGTTTGGGTCTGCATGATTTGCAGAGATATGGAAACTCATTGGATGATTCTAGGTATTGAATCATTTGCTCAGGTAATCCCAAGCAGTCATGATGAGCGTATTTTTTACACAGAGAACATTTGATGGAGTTTTCATTATCCTTTAGATTTTTGTAGCATTTAAGGCATGTGCAGGAGTCTTGTGGTTCATTGGTGGGGATTATCTTCTCTTTAGGTTGTGGTTTGGCATTGGATTTTCTTTTTGGCATGGTAGGTTTGTTAAGATAGTACGTTGATTGAATTAATTAAAGGAACAATTTTGGGTAATCTATATAGCCAATATCACATCAAACAATCAATTGCAGTAATCTCTCTAGTCAGATAATATTCCTGAGCAACAATCAGCCTAATCAATTAATTACTCTAATCACTAATCAATTAATTACACTAATCATTAATCACACTGTTCATTTAAATTCACTAAATCATTGATTTTACTATTCAATTAAATTACATGAATCTTGATCTTTTAAACTAGTCAGTAATCACACTATTTGCACTAAACACTCTAATCACACTAATCAATTAAAACAATAAATCAATTAAACCATTAATAAAATATTTTATAGAAATTGATTATCTAATCGTTGATATAGGTGATGAGGTAGAAAAGTTGTAAGTTTTGAGGTAATGAATTAATCAGTGTTTGATTAAAGTAATGAGGTAGTATTAAGAGTCTGCAAGGAAAGGGTTAATTCTTTTACTAGCAGCTGTAGTTGACTGAATGAGAGGAATTTATTGCTCTTTGTAATAGCAGATTGCTATTACTCTGTAAACAAAAGGTTGTAACACGATGTTCAAAGGGTTTTTATCCGAGTGAAGGAAAGGGCTTCACTTCTAAGAACAGAGGAAACCAACTATTCTTCTCTCCTTTTGCAAGCAGACTTTGATTCAGCAGAGACAAACTGAACAATTCACAGGGAGGCAACAGGAAACTTTTTGTTTTTGTTTTCCCTTGATGAATGAGATTTCTGGGCCCCTCCTAGTTAACTAAATACACTTTCAAAGTTTGTTGCTTTTAAGAGAAAGAGGCACGTCTTGCACTGGCAATTCGATCAGTTTATATTTTTACTGTGTAGACTCAGATTTGTATTGAGCATTCACTCCTGGCTTCAATATACTTCTGCTTCTATCACTCCTGGCTTCAATATACTTCTGCTTCTATCACAGGAAATAAAATTGCTTCCAATCTTCACAGGAGTTCAGTTATAACAATACTTCCCTACTTATTGGGAGTCAAAAGTTACTGTCCTTTTAAAAGATGGAGTCAGGATTAGCAATTTGGTGAAGAGAGAAGAGGGAAGAGGGAAGTGGGGGTGGCAGGGGGAAGCAGTCTGCTTCACACCCTGGCTGCAAACTTCTGAAGACAGACTCACAGCTCCCAGTGCTCACCGCCCTGCAAGGATGGGATGAATCTCACCGTCTCACCGCACTGCAAGAATGATCATAGAGCCTCCGGTACTGGCGATCCCCACCGCCTTACCTTCTAGTAAGATGGGTCGAATCGCAGATCGTTGAGCGCTTTTGAATTTAGCGCTTTCCGAGGAATGAGCTCTTTTCTGGCATGCTAGTCAAGAATGGGAGGAATCGGAAATCGCCGAGTACTTTTGAATTGAGCGTTTACTGAGGAATGGTGCTCTTTTCTGGCTTGCTGGCAAGTCTCGGGCATTAGGCTTTCCACCTCACCGGCTGGACCTGCAGGGATTAGAGGGCTTGTCGCCTGGCGCTGCCCGTGCCCGCCAGAGCTCCTCACGCTGCTGCTACCGCCGCCGCCATCTTGTTGCCAATGGAAGAAAGTGGCAAGATGTCAAGCAACAGGGAGAAAGCAGGACTGCTTAATTTATTTTTTGCACAAAAGGAAAAGAACAGTCCAGCCTATCAAAAACATCACTGGAAAAAGCTCAATAGTAATAACTGTGAGAGGGATCTTGGCATCCTGGATGGAAACTGATAAAGGAAAGGAGCAACATAGAATTAAACGGAAATTTCCTGACAGAACAATTAATCATTGGAACAACTTGCCTCCAGAAGTTGTAAATACTCCAACACTGGAAGTTTTTAAGAAGAGATTGGATAACCATTTGTCTGAAGTGGTGTAGCGTTTCCTGCCTGAGTGATCTGGGAGTGGGACTAGAAACCTCCAAGGTCCCTTCCAACTCTGTTAATCTGTTAATCCCAATCTTATCTGCTGTTGATAAAACACATCTGTTTTTCAGCCTCATAGTGATCACTATCATCAATTAATCACTTTATTTTAAAAAAAATTACAAGCATATTAGCCAAAATGTCAACTATTTTTACCCTTTGTATTTAGAAACAAATTCATCTTAAAAGCTTGATGAACAACAGAGTCCACAGATACAATTTTCTACAAAATGATTAAAAAAAAAAACCCACCCATGTTGTGAGTCCCACTATTGGCAGGTTGATTTACCCATATCTATAAATAATACCTCTTATATCCTGTTGGGTGGAAAATGGCAATAATATTTTCTAAATATAAAAAAACTGTATAAAATACCCAATCAATTATTGACCCATTGATCAAATAGATATTGTGTCTAAAATAAATGCTAAGTTCCTATTGAGGAGAGTTGATAGTTGCTCAGTCAACAAATAACAAATAATTGCTTGCTGAAGGCTTTATTTATTCATTGATTTATTAAACTTGTTTGCCACCTGTCTCACTGCAAAGTGCATCTGCACTTTGATAAAACTACACTCAGCATGTAGTTCACAATGGAACTGAATCTCCATGGAGGGAAGAATGTAGTGTGCTACCCCAAGTGTTCTTCAACATCTTCAGAAATGATCTAGAAGAGAGGAAAGGAGGGGAACTCATCAAATTTGCAGACGACACCAAGCTGGGGGAAATTGCTAACACTTTGAAAGATGGACTCAAGATTCAGAAGGATCTTGACAGACTCAAGCACTGGGCCCTATCCAATAAAATGCAATTTAGTGGTGTGAAAAGCAAGGTCCTATTCCTAGACGAAAAAATATTAAATGCACAGTTATAGAATTGTTGATACCTGGCTGAGCAGTTGCAACTGTGAGAGAAATCTAAGTGTCCTACTGGACCATGACAATGGGTCTAAGTCTACATGGAGAGAAGTAAGCAGTGGGGTGCGACAAGATTCTGTCTTAGGGCAAGTACTCTTCATTAACGATTTAGATGAAGGAATAGAAGGGGAACTTACCAAATCTATTGGACCGGACAGAATATGTGCCTACTTCTTAAAAAAGCTATCCACTGCCATAGCCGAATCTCTAAGCATAATCTTTGAAAAATCTTTCAGGACCAGCTCCTTTTATTTTATTTTATTTATTTTTCATATATGTATCCATGTATTCATAACTATGTTTTTACTTATACCTATTATCTTGTAAGCAATTGATAAAAATAAGTAAATAAATAAATAAAAATTGCAGATGATACTAAGCTGGCAGGAATAGCTAACACCCAAGAAGATAGGCTCAAGATCCAGATGGATCATGACAGACTAGAACACTGGGTCATATCTAACAAAGTGAAATTCAATGTAGAGAAAAGTAAAGTCCTATACTTAGGCAAGAAAAACCAAAAGTACATCTATAGACTGGGTGAAACCAGGCTTAATAGCAGTAACTGTGAGAGGGATCTTGGAATCTTAGTGGACAACCAGCTAAATATGAGCCAGCAGTGGGCAGCAGCAGCCAAAAAAAGCAATCCTAAGTTGAATAACAGAGGGATACAATCAAGATCAAGTGTGGTACTAATACCACTCCATAAAACTTAGTAAGACCACAGCTAGAGTACTGCATCCAGTTTTGTTCACCACATTATAAAAAAGATGTTGAGACTCTAGAAAAAGTGCAGAGAAGAGCAACCAGGATAATTAGGGGACTGGAGGCTAAAACATATGAAGAACGGTTACAGGAACTGTGCTTGGCTAGTCTAGTGAAGAGAAGGACCAGGGGAGACATGATAGCAATGTTCCAATATTTGAGGGGCTGCCACAGGGAGGAAGGGGTCAAGCTATTTTCTCAAGCACCTGAAGGCCAGACAAGGAATAATGGATGGAAACTGAACAAGGAGAGATTTAACCTGGAAATAAGGAGAAACTTTCTGACAGTGAGAACAATCAACCAATGGAACAGCTTTGCCCTCGGAAGTTGTGGGAGTGCCATCACTTGAGACTTTCAAGAAGAGATTGGATTCCCATCTGTCATAAATGATGTAATGTCTCCCGCTTGGGCATGGGGTTGGACTAGATGACCTACAAGGTCCCTTCCAACTCTGATTATCTGTTATCTGACTTAAATATGAGGCACTAGTGTGTTGCAGCTGCCAAAAAAGCCAATGCAGACCTAGGCTGCATTAATAGATGGATGGGATCAAATTAATAAAGGAGAATATTTGTAGCTCGGTGTTGAAGTGATGGTTTCTTGTAGCTTTTGAGCATGGTTATTTTCTTGCAGACATTTCATTACTCAAACTAGGCAAGATCATCAGTGTTGGTAAGGAATGTGAGGTATGCTCTCAAGTTTATCTTCTAATGATTTGCTCTATAAGCACTGGTGTGAATGGTCTTGGAGAGTTTTTCGTTGGGCTGTTAGTTTGTTTGGCAGTTCCTTGATTAGGGTATTGTTTACTTCTTGATTACTGGTCTGATGTTAATCATCATTAATTAACCAACATCATGTTAATCAATATCAATTAACATCATTAATTATTGGTGCATGAAATGAAAGCTATGGAAACTACAAACTCCCAAAATTGTGTCTGTTAGAACAGACAAAATTTCAACTAAAGACCTGACAAATTATATGAGGAATTACATCTCTGTCTCTTGTACAACTGGAGAAGAAAGTAAAAAAGATGGTGGCACAAAGAATCTGAAATATAGAAGCAGAGAAAAATGTAGCAATCTTCCAAAATTAAATATAATATGACCCTTTATTGGAATATACTTCAGTTAAGATCATGCACATGTGAGTTTAACTGCATTAAATTGTAGGGGTGATAGAGAAATATGATTTGCATTTTTATTTTTTGTCAGGTCCTAGATATTTCTACAGGAATGCTGGCATATTGGTGGGAGGAAGGGGGGCAGAATGGAGTGATCAGTATATGAAATTTCTGTTTCCTGCATTATTGTGCTAATCTCTATATGATGTTTCTGTTTTCCTGCAATGATGTAATGTGGGAGGGGTTTGGTTAGCATTGCTTTCAATAACTGGTTTTAAGTGAGAAGCTTCAGTTCTTGCCTAGATCTTTTCTTATCACATGCCTTTCAATAAAAGCTCCTTTTGGAACAACTGCAGTTTCAAGAGTCCTGCTTTCTTGGGAACATTGGAGAGGCAAGACCTTACATTTTTATTGCTTTTAGTTAATTTGTTTCTCATTTTCCATTTTTATATAAAGTCTTCTTAATATTCTGTATTTAATATTATAAACAATGGCCAATCAACAAATTATTCTAAGATGTTTATCAAAATAAAAAGTTGGAGTTATTAAAAACTCATATTTTGGAGTTGTCTTCTTCACTGTTTTTCCAGATCAGTCATAGAGTTGTTTCAAAGACCCCGAGTGATAAAAGTAAATTCCCATTTTTCCACTGGATGCTCCTCAAAGAAGGGTTTCAGTATTCAGCAATTGTCCAAGTGCTCCTGCATTTCAGGTGGACCTTGATTGGTCTCCTTGCTCCAGACACTGAGGAAGGAGAGAATTTCCTGAGGACTTTTCCTCCTTTGCTTATCAGGAATGGAATTTGTGTTGTTATATCACAACAATTCTCAATGACTGGATATCAAGCACCCTTCACGGATTCCAGCTTTTCTCAGTGGAAACAAGTCAATGTCTTTGTTCAATTCACAGAACACATTATCATTTCAAGCACATTTCATATTTTTCATCTAACACTTGACATTTTCTCAGGACCCATCAGAGAGAAAATCTGGATCACCACAACTTTGGGAAATTGTATAATGTATCATCTCGGATATCACAAATACATCCATAGTATTTGGAGTTTTGAATTTATGCAAAAAGTAAGCCCTAAATATGATGCTTTTGAATCCTTTTCCTTTTTAGACCCCCAGTATGAAGACAAGAATTTTCAGTGCTCTTTTCCAAAGCATGTTTTTTCTGTCAAAGGACGGAAAAGATGCATCCAAAAATCTCCAGTGGAGATAGAGGATGATTTTAATGGGATATTGGTTGAAAACAGTGACTCTGTTTACATGGTCTTTATGACTCTGGCCCACATCTTGAAGGCTGCATATTCATCCAGATCCTGGAGGAGAAGGAAGGAGGCCCAAGAGACACTGGAGGCTCCAAGGCTGCAGCCATGGCAGGTATGGGGTCCCCACAAGGATCCAACAAACTAAATTCCTCTGGAGAAGGAATCTGTTAGAAAAAGAGGGGAATCGTATCAACCTCCTTGTACTACAAAAGGCCAACAGATTTGGCCAATCTAGTAGTCTGGGGATCTATTTACAAAAGAGTTGGTACCAGATATGTTTTGATATTAAACACTTCTAATTTTAAAAGGGTGATTGCACTTTTAATGATATTCCTGTATATAAGGTTTGTGGTTAGCACTGTAGTTTTACTGTTATAAATTTGAAGGAGACCCTGAGAACAACGGATGGCATAAGCCTTAGCTGGGTTCTATTTTCCAATGTGAGTGGCTTATGAATCATGCTGGAATGAGGAAGGCAACTTTCAGCAGTTTACTCCAGCAGAAAGAGTGCTTCATACTGGGACAGAGGTCCATTTCAAGTTCTCTGAATAAAAGTTAGCTCAGAATTTAATGCAAAATGTTCCTTTCTTGTTTACAACATGTCAACCTATGTGACTTCTTTCACAAGATCAGAGTTCACACTTGGGTGATTACATTTGTCCTTTTTGGTACAGGATTGCATTTGTTGTATTTAATACAATATTTTTTTAAAAGGTAAGTGAAAATATCTACAGATCCCTCAAATCCCTGACTTACGACTATAACTTTGTTGCCTGTATCTTTGTGATTTGTATTGTTTTATTTAGTTTCCTTGTATGATTTATGTTGATTGTGTCAACTCGTGAAGCCCTCCTGACCTGCTCTCAAATTGCCATAGGCAGGGGGATGGGGAATCGAGTCTCGCAGCTGTGTGGAGAAATTTGCATTTCAGTCAAAACAAAGCACATTCCAGCCATCAACATCAAAGTCATCTCCACAGAGATCCACAGTGGCTGGAGGGAGTGACTTCTACAACCTACGAAATTGCTTCATTGGGGAATGTGACTGATGATACACCTTGGGGGGGAGAGGGAAGCAGAGTTAGGGCCAAGGCACGAATTAAGTGAGGTCAGAGTTGGTGTCACTTGGTCTGTGCTGACATGAAGCTCCTAATAAATAACTGGATTTCCTTTGAAGCTTGGCCTGAGGATCATGATTTAATTAAAGCATTGATCGGAACCATGACAGATTGCTTATTAATATCCTCTGACTTTCCTAAGTGTTGTATCTTATGATTTATGATGAATATATTTTATGATAAGTATGATCATGATTTATTACTTATAGCTTTTATGTACACTGAGAACTTATGCATCAAAGACAAATTCCTAGTGTGTCCAGTTACAGTTGGCCAATAAAGAATAAAGAATTCTATTCTGATCACCTCCTGGATGACATAGTGTTGAAACCAGGGGTGGGATTCACATTTTTTAACAGCCAGTTCTGTGGGCGTGGCTTAGTTGGTGGGCATGGCTTGGTGGTCATGTGACTGGGTGGGTGTGGCCGATTCAACATCACTCACATTGAGGGGCGCTTCTCCTCACCTGGCCTCTCATGACAGTGGGGATGCTGCAATGGTTATAAGTGTGAAAAACAGTCATAAGTCACTTTATTCGGTGCCATGGTAACTTTGAATGGTCACTAAATGAACTGTTGTAAGTCAAGGATTACCTGTACAAAAATACAAAAAGCTTATTAGCTTGCAAAAAGCTGCCCTAAATACCAATCATTAGATTAAAAATACCTGCAAGCCAGAGTTACCTTGAGGAATTAAAATAGTTAAAATGCAAAGATAACTATCAGCAGCCAACTTGCTCATAAAGTGAGGTCACAAGCTCTCCAGAAAGAGCACACCCAGGAGAAGCAATCCTTAGATCCATTTGTACCATTTAAAGATACCAGCTGGTCTCACCTTACAAGATATCCTAAGGAAATCATCCAGATTTGAGGAAAGATCACATGCCCCCCCAAAAGGCAGTAAAAAAATCAGTGCCAAGCTTGCATCCTGCCTCTTGGAAGTACACCCCAAAAGGACATTGCCAGATACCACTAAAGCAGTGAAGGGGGAAAAAACCCTCCCCAGATTAAAAAAATCACAAGGCAGGAAAAAAAAACCCAAACACAATAGAAAAAATTAAATAACAAAGTAGCTGTAACTTGTTAAACCAATAATCAGAACAAATAGACACAGGTACTAGCCAGATTTCTCAAACCAGTTTCTTTTCAGGAACAGAGATTAACTTTTTTCCTTCCAAACAAAGCTGAACAGGGAAAATTATTCCATCAATAAACAAAGAATTAAATGTCACCAAGGACAGAGTTAAACTTCACAAAAAACCAGTTTTACATCAAAACTCAGAAAGGGTATGTAAACTCACGTTTGAATGTCAATCTTTCTAGCTAGCCTAGAAGCCTTGCTGAATGTCACTCATCTTGGTTCCTTGTCATTAAAAGCTTCTTTCTGGCAACTCTGCTTCATTATTCAATTATTTCTTCAAAATGCTCCTTTAAAACTCTCAGATGTAATCCATCAGGCCTCTGGTGATTTGTTTTCATCAAGATCAGATAGGTGTTCTCTTACTGATTTTTTTGCTTATTTTAACTTTTATTTCTGGTCTGTCTTTTACAGTTGTGTTTTTGGTGGGTTGAGCTATAGTTTCTTTTTACATGAAGATGGATGCAAAGAATGAGTTAAGCAGTTCTGCTTTCTCTGTGTTGCCTGTTACTTCCTTGCCGTCTTCTCTCTTTAGTGGACCGACTGTTTCCTTGATTTTTTTCTTGTTATTTATATGTTGGAAGAAACTTTTTTTATTATCTTTGACTTTTGTTGCAAGTCTTTGTTTGTTCTGAGCCTTTGCTATCCTGACTTCGTCTTTGCAGATTCTGGCTATCTGCTGACATTCTGCCTTAGTTGTATGTCTTTCTTTCCATTTTTTGTACTTGTTCTTTTTTTCTTTCAATCTGTCAGAGAGATCTTTGTGCAGACATGCTGGTTTCTTTTTGGATTTCTTGTTTTTCTTTCTCAGTGGTAATGTGCTGGTCTAGGTTTCTATGATCATACTTTTTAGAGTTTCCCAAGATTCTTGAGTTGTTTTGCCCTTTAGGATTTTCATCCATGGAATCTTTCCCAAGTTTTCTCTGAGTTTATTGAAATCAGCTCTTTTAAAATCCAAGACTCTGATGTCATTATGTTCTGTTGCTTGTATCTGTGTTATGTTGAATTCTAGTATGACATAGTCACTTTCACCCAAGGTTCCTGCAGTTTCAACTCCCTCTGTCAATTCTTCTCTGTAAGGATTAAGTCCAGTATGGCTGTCCCTCTAGTTTCATCCTCTACCTTTTGGACAACAAAGTTGTCAGCCGGGTTGGTTAGGAATTTATTTGATTTCTCACTTGGTGCAGAATCAGTTTTCCAATTGATATCAGGAAAATTGAAGTCTCCCATTACTATTGTTGTGCGTTTCCTGCATATGTTTGTTAGTTGGCTGGCAAAAAGGACATCTATTTTTTCTTCTTGATTGGGTGGTCTATAATATACACTTATGGCCATGTCATTCTTTTTTATTTTATATTGACCCATATGCATTCTAGGAGGTTTTCATCTTTGGTTTCATGCATTTCTATTGCAATATAGTGGTCCTTTGCATACAGTGCAACTCCACCTCCTCTTTTATGGGGTCTGTTTTTTTTTAATAGTTTGTATCCTTCTACCTGTATGTTCCAATCATGGGTTTCATCCCACCAAGTTTCTGTTATTCCAACTATATCATATTTACCTTCATGTATTCGTAGTTTGAGTTCACCCTGTTTGTTTCCCAGACTTTGTGCATTTGTATAGAGGCACTCAAGATCTTTATGTCTGACACTGTGCTTACTGTCTCCATAACCTGTGTTGTGCCTGCCTGCCCCTACTTTCTTGCCACCTGTTTGATTAATGCACTTGGTATGGTGCTCACTATTAAATGCTTGGTTTTGGTTGGCATCAAGGTTGATAATGTTACCTGCACAAACATCTTTTTTGCATGCACTGGTATCCTTATTAGTTTTAGGTTGCTGGGGACAGAAATGTTCTGAATCCACTAATTCTCTGTCCCCGCTGTTCAGTTTAAATGTTTATCCAGGAAATCTGTGAATTTAATGCCAAGTAATTCAGTCCCTTTCTTTGATGGATGCAAAGCATCTCTTTTGTACAGTTTTTCATTGGACGAGCTGGAGACATCATGACTAATAAACCCAAAGCCTTCCCTTTTACACCACTCCTTTAGCCACACATTAAACTCTGCTACATGCTGCCCTTTCCCTTTTTGTTCCTTGTATACTATTGTATACTATTAAAGAACTGTAATGATATACAAGAATAACTTTGAGGAAAGGGAGAAGATAACCTGCCCAGGAAGTGATCAGATAAAGTAGGGGATCCTGTAGCTGCATAAGAGCCAGCAAAACAAACTCAGAAAGGATCCTCTCTAAATTTTCAGGCTGGAAAATGAATTGGTTAGCTGGGGAACTTTCATCTTGGAAAAATGCATGCTTTCTGGTAATCAACCTGTTGTTTTCAAGGAGTTTATGAACTTTTTGCTGTTGTACAATTTATTTGATACCTGCTGTAGAATGCTCCCTATAAATTGATCAAATGTGTCTATTACATTTTCTCAATACAATTTTTTCAATATACGATTGACAAATTTTGCTGAACTTTTCTCATTTGCTTATGAACTTAGTGGTAACACCTGTGGTCCTAATTAAGCATATTGGCACATTAAAAAAGAACTTTAGAAGAAAAAAGGAATATGTGAAAATACCAGGTGGGAGAACAAACCAAGGTTTCTGCTTTTACAATTCCTGGATGTTTCCATTCTAGTTCCATCCCTTTCTGGAGAGGAATGAGTTCTACAATCTTTCCCGCTGGAATCTTTACATGGACCATAATGGGGAAATAGCTGCAGATATGGACATCGAGTTCATGGTGATTTCGCCTGATGGGGATTTGATCAAAAGGAAACTGGGGACTATTGAAAGACAGAGAGTTATTATTAATGAAATTTCTCTTCCATGGATAAATATGATCAACAAGGTAGGTCTAATATTGTTGTGTCTTCTCTTTTTTCATTTTTGTAAATATTCTCACTCATTTCAATTCTAGTTAATTCTAGTCACCATGGCAGATGACTTGGAGTTGAATGTACAAAAGAGAAAACTTAACATTTTGTTAGATGGATTCTGGGGACTTCAGTACTATCCACAAAAGTGTCCTTCAGATGCCATGATAAGGAATATTCTTTTAAATTGATTCAGTCATGTCCAATATTGGATGCTGGGTAATTATTCTTTAGGATGGGGCCATGGATCAGGCTGGTGAGAAATATTCAAGTGCTGGCAGTTGCTAATACTGTAGCCTTAGGTTCTTTTAACCAGCATCTGAATTAAGGTTTGCACTGAATCAGTTGAAATACAGTCATGACTGGTTAGAGGTCCTGTTGGTTCATGTGAGAAATAAGCCTCACTTTATCCAGATTGAGGAATATCTCTCTTGAAAAATCACTGGTGTTCTATAATCTTTTTAAGCATCCCAAACCTGGCCAGAGTTATCCATATCTTCTCTTTCACCCCACTGGGATAAGCAATAAGCCTTCTGCTATTCTGAAGAAGCTTCAAAGATGTTCATGATTCACATGGGAGAATTTGAAATGAAATGCTACTTAGATTTGGGGTTTGGCTTGTAAGAAGGCACTTCAGCTGAAAGATCAAGTTGGGACACCCACTTATATGGAAAGACACATCTACATTTCTTATTAGTTAAATATGAATCCTCCATTTTGCACCAAGGGACTTAATGTAGCTAGCAATTTTTATCTTTATTTAAATTTAATGCAAGATCAACATACTGTTCTTTTAAATCATAGTTTTGTCCAGAATGGACAAAATTCCATCCTCACAGTCTTTCTTAAGTAGAAAAGTCCTTTATTTTAATGTTAGATGCCAAAAGCAAAACAGAGTGAGTAAATGAACAATCTGCCTGTATTTATCTCTCCATTCCAAATCTGTTTGGAATGAGTCAATGATTTCATATTTATCTAAGTGAAGCCCAGAATCTATTTGGCTAATGTTAATGTCTGCATCCATTTTCATGCATGCTTCATTCCAATATATATTCTTCCGCATTTCTTCTTTTTCTGCTTAGTCTCTGCCTCAGTCCCAATGTGTGGAAAGTTGTCATCCTGGATTTGTCAAGCGGAAGCGAGAAGGAGAGTCTGCTTGCTGCTATGACTGTATTCCTTGTCCTGCAGGGACCATTTCCATTCATGAAGGTGGGGAAACCAAGGGAATAGACAGGACTTGTGAAAGTGGATTCATCTGAAATACGGTCTTACAAATACAAGTCAAAAGACAGATTGAAACTCATCCTTTTTGTTTTTGCTAGCATTTCAGCAATTCGATTTTCACAGACTCAGGGTTGACTCAGCCTTCCATCCTTCTGAGGTCAGTAAATTGAGGACTCAGATTGATGGGGACAATTGGCTGACTCTAAACTGCTTAGAGATGGCTGTAAAAACAATGTGAAATGGTTTATAACTCTAAGTGCTATTGCTATTATCTTCAAATTGCACAATTTCTTATTTAGAGGGAGGGATAGCAGAAAAACCTTGAGGGAAGGCCGAGGAAGAGGTAGGTGGTGTAGCAGATTGGACAAGCTTCTCTACTGCCAGAAAAAATCTCTTCTGTTTCTAGTTTGGATTCCAGATTATTTGCAGAAATAACTTTTTTTTCTAGCTAATTCAATTTCAAAAGACAGCCATCCCACATCAAATATATTAAGAAGAGCCAAATCTCAGGACCCAGGAAATGTATTTAGAAAGATTAATTGATTCATGATCTTCCTCTAACAATATAGGTTCGGCAAATGACAGAAGAAATCATTCAGGTTCCAGGACTTCTTCTAATTTCAAAAACTATAAAAATATCACTTTTTTTTTTAACAGAAAATCTTATTCTTACCTTCTTTGTGTATAGATTTTAAGCAATACTTTTCAGAAAATGCTGCTGGTAACACATTTTGTTGCAAGAAGTTATTTCTTGAAATGTGAAAGTACGGAATATGTTTTTAAATGTTGCTTTTTGTTTTACTCAGACACAGAAAAATGCAACAAGTGTCCTGATGAAAAATATCCAAATGAGGACAGAATCCAATGTATCCCCAAAAGAATAACCTTCCTGTCCTATGAAGAACATCTCAGCATCCTCCTCATCTCCATTGCCATTCTCCTGTTCCTAACCACAGGACTTGTTTTAATCATATTCCTTAAATACCTAGAAACTCCCATTGTGAAAGCCAACAACCGAGACCTTTCTTACATTCTCCTGGTCTCCCTCCTATTTTGCTTCTTGTCTCCTTTTCTCTTCATTGGTCAACCAAGGAAAGCCACTTGCCTTCTCCGACAAACAGTTTTCAGCATCGTCTTCTCAGTTGCCGTTTCTTCTCTCTTGGCCAAAACCATCACAGTGGTGCTGGCCTTCCTGGCCACAAAACCAGGAAACCGAGTGAAGAGATGGTTGGGGAAGAGCTTGGCCAACTGCATCATCCTTTCTTGTTCTAATGTCCAAATTATGATCTGCTCCATCTGGTTGGGAATTTCTCCCCCATTCTGTGACTTGGACTTCCATTCCCAGCCTGGAGAGATCATCCTGCAATGCAATGAAGGCTCTGTTTTCATGTTCTACATCACCCTCAGCTACATGGGCTTCCTGGCTGCCATCTGCTTCACAGTGGCTTTCCTGGCCCGGAATCTCCTGGAGCCTTCAATGAAGCCAAGCTGATCACCTTCAGCATGCTGGTCTTCTGCAATGTGTGGGTCTCCTTCCTGCCCACCTACCTGAGCACCAAGGGGAAATACATGGTGGCTGTGCAGGTCTTCTCCATCCTGGCCTCCAGTGCTGGTCTGCTGGTCTGCATCTTCCTCCCCAAGTGCTACATCATCATTCTGAGGCCAGACTTGAATACAAAGGAGCATCTTACGACCAGAAGAAATGTATAGATGTGAGTTAGAGGAATTTCCACTCTCAACATATTCCAGCAGACCAAGCATAGAAATTGTTTCAAGGTGTCCCATGACATCGCTGGGGCGATGATTTTGAGCTGATATAACAAAGTGCAATTGGAAAATAGCGTCCTCCATCCTTGTCCAGTATAATTGCAAGGTGTGTATAGTCTGGATTAGCCATCAAGTCAAATTATGTAGAAATAAAATAAAAGAAGAGCTGAAATACAGCCAAATAAGAGTCTTACAAAACAATTCCTGAAGAATTGAGAGTATCCACATTTAAATGTCCAAGGTTCCATCTGTTGCTTCTTGTCCTGCCTTTCGATGCTTTGGAGAATAGGTTGACTCTCTCTTCTTTTTGGCAGCCCTCAAATATTGAAATACTACTATCATGTCACCCCTAGTCCTTGTTTTCATTAAAAAAGATGTTTAATGAAATTCCAGCAACCATTCTTTATTTGTTTTACCTTCACTCCCTAATCATCATTGTTGCTCTTTTCTGCCCTCTTTCTAGAGTCTCAACATCTTTTTACATTGCGGCAACCAAACCTGGTTTCATTATTCCAAGTGTGGTCTTAGCAAGGCACTGAGATATAAAGATGGGTCCTGGCCTTATTCAGAAGACCTGTTTTTAACTTTTGGAAATGGAAGTTTGCAAATTCAAAGAAATTATCACATAGTTTCTCAAGTTTAGCAGATTTTTGGGGGTTGTGTATCTCTTCCTTCTTGGCTTTATCATGGCTGTGTTTTTCTAGCAGCCAAGAAATTCTCAGTGTTCCTCATTCCTTCTTAGAATGAGATGAACATGTAGCATTTAAGGACTGTGTTAAAATTTGCCCCTTTAAACAATCTGGAGAAAGTCTGTTTTTGCTGATGCACCTGCAGAAACATGTAGCAATATTGTCAAGTTTTCTAGTGTCTTCTGTTATTAAGTTGTTTTGGAGAGAAACTGTTAGTAATATACATGTGTTGATTTTTTTCAAACCATGTATGTCATTAACTAGTTTTCAAAGATTGATGTTATTTTTTTATTTTTAATGCTAATTGTTTATTTTTTAAATTTGTTTTCCTTCTCTGTGTTCTCCTTTAAATGATGTATTTTGTTGACACCTGATCTAAATATAGCTGAGGTAATGTTTAATTTACAACTTTGCACAGAACAGTTGATTGAATTCAATTCCTGCAGGCCTCTTTCACTTCTGTGGCTCTAGTTATAATCTTCTTTCCTTTATTGCATTCCTGGACTTTTTCTTAAACAGCATCCATTTTTGGGTGCATGGGTTGACAATTGTTTAAGAAAATAGGTAGGGAAAAAGCAATAAACTTTAAGAAATGTTAAATAATCTAAACTGTCAAAAAATATCAACAAATACCTTCCAATATTCTTCACAGACATTATAAGTACAATTATATTTTAACCTCTTTTCCTAAAGTTACATTGAGACTCTTTTATCTACAGCTTCCTCTCTATGAAAACCATAAATCACAACTTCATTTTTAGCCAAAAAATCCATAATGTGTTTCAAGTCATCAAAACATGTAAATGTTGCCCTTTCTCTGTTCAAAGTAATCACTTTGTCCATCTCAGAAAGTCCTGTCAATTTCCCAAGACATTCCTCCCAGATGGGTAGTTCTGAATGTTTCCTTGTGCATTGAATAATCTCACTACCATAATCACATATTAAAACAAAGTTCCATGGCATTTTCCTAACTGATCATCCATCAATCCTGGACTTCCGGTTGCAAGGCTTCGGCGGCGGCAGGAATCTGCGTCTCCGCGGGTCCCTGCTGCGCTCGCCGCTGAGGTACCCCCGATCCAATTGGATTTGGGGGTTGTCGCTGCCCCGAAGAGGCAGCGGAAGACAGAGAAGATCCGGGCAGGGGTCTGGGGATATCGCACCCCCTTTCCCCAGCCAGCTAGACTTCTTTTTCCTGAGGTGGTGGAGCGGCTGTCAGAGATGGCAGCCACATAGGAATCTTCAACCGGATAAGAGTTGTGCAGGAGGAAGAATCAGAAGGAGAAGTTTTCTTGGCTGAACCGGGACATTAAGATACTTTTAAACACCCTGGAAACCTGACTTTTGGATTGATACATTTGTTTCCAAAAGAACTTGTAAAAACGATGAAAGTGCTGAAAGGAAAGTTCACTCCCCTTCCTTACGGAGAAAGCAAATGAGCACTGAAAAACCTGCTGCTTTAAGGTAAAAACAAGCTCTTTGTTATAAGTGGGAAGGAGAGGACTAAAAAAAAAATCTTTTAAAACTGGTTGGAGGAGATGCTTTGAAGATTATAAGACCAACAACTAATTGTAATATGGCTTTAAAATATATTTGGGATTTTGCCCCAGGAGGAAAAGTTGCAAAGAGAAGAAGAGGAAATAATTTCTGGCTGTTTGGATTGTTTGATAACTTTGACATTTGCAAATTACCTTAAGACTAAAAACATCTGGGTTGTTCTTAAAAATTTACAATGGCACTATCTCTGGATCAACTAAAAATGGAATATGAAAAATTAAAAGAAAGAGAACCAAATGGCAAGAATTCATTGGGAGCTGTTTTCCACTTTTTAGAAATGGCGGTTTCTACGTACCAGCAAATACTTGATGAAGAAGGAGAAGGAGAAGAAAAGGAAGCCATTTTTAATGGACAAAAAAATTTGATTAAGAAAGAAAATAGGAAGAGAGGAAGGAAAAATGAGAATTTAAGATTTAATAAAACAACCAAGAAAAAGAAAAATAAGGTGAAAAAAAGGTACAATGTTAGAAAGCAATTGAAAAGAGAATTACAACAGAGAGGGGAAGCTAAAAGGTGGAGGTTAGGAGGAGGGAGGGGCCAAAAAGATCAGACTGGAGAAGAAAGGGAGGGAAAAAGGGGAAAAAAGCCACGGTCTGGAACAAGATATTTTTTTTAGAGATAAAGGATAAAGGATGTATAATTTAAGAAAGATTCTGCAAGAGTACATAAGATAGTATTGTAGTATTTGCATTTGAAATAGTCCATTGGAATATTATAAAATTTAACAAAATATTAAAATATTAAAATGTTTTATAATGATAGATTTCAATATTTAATAAAATATCAAAGAGAATGTGTAAAATGATTAATGTTTAGTTATACTATTAATAGAATTAGAATTAGAATGGAAATTATATATTTAATTATATTATAAGTTTATTATTCTTTTTCTTTTCAAAATGCAACATGTAGAATGTACTAAGCAGAATCAGGATAGAAATTATGTATTATTTTAAGTGTTACTTTAGGGAAAGGCGTCACACCTTAAAAGTGATTACAGGGGAAATTCTTTTGCTAAAGAGAAGAGATAAATAGAAGATTGGAAAAGAACAGACAAAAGATACAAACATAATGATTCTGAAATAAGATGAAATAAACAAAATATAACTAAGAGAGTGAAAAGAAGGGAGAAGTTATATAGAAAATATAGAATGGTTAATAAGATATGAATGGTATATAAGGTGAGCACGAACTTGATTTAGGTCTGTCAAAAAAGATGTAACCCGGGGCTAAGCCACTTTTCAAAAGAAGTTTTATGTTTTATGTTTTGTGTTTTGGTTAGCTATGTTTTGATTGTGAATTAATAAGACCTTGGAGGAATAAAACTAAAGGGAGAGAAATTTGAAAAAGACATGTATAAATAATAAGTAAGAAGGTTTTATCTTTTTATGTTTTGTTTTATGTTCTGTATTTTGTGTGTTTATGCTTGAGGGAGAATTAATAAAACCTTGATAGAAAGAAATATAATTGAATAAAAGTGAAGGGAGAAACAATGAGAAATTTGGAAAAGATATATATGTGTTTAAATGGAAATGTGATAATGTGGAACTATGCTTTAAAAAATAATGCCTTATTTGCCTTGTTAAAACTTATAAGTAATTTTTGAGAAAGGAGGTTTTATACTTTGATGTCTTATGTTTTGTTTGTCTTTAAAATCAATAAAATTTTTGTTGTTGTTGTTTTTTAAAAAAAGAAAGTCCTGTCAATTTCACAAGCCATTCCTCCCAGATGGGTAGTTCTTGTGCATTGAATTATCTCACTACCATAATCACATATTAAAACAAGGTTCCATGGCATTTTCCTAATTGATCATCCATCAATCCTCAAAGAAAATAGGGAATATTTCTTTAAAATCCTCTGTATTTGAAAACATTTTTATCCATTTTCTGTCTCTGAAGGTCTTTTTCCTTCATTTTTAAAATATGTTTTTAAAAATATTCTTTTATTTTTTGCTACTCTGGGCTGCAGCTGAGCAGAGTTTCCTAAAAGAGAGAAGATTTTGCCTTCAACTCCTCCAGTTCTGAGGGAAGGCAAAAGCCCCACCCCTCTCTCTCCACAGTGGCTGCCTCTCATCCTGGCCTACCCAGCAGCAGCCAATCAAACAGGAGGGAAGAGACAATGGTTGCATGGGAACTCAAGGCACCAATCAGGCTTTAGGAGAAGAGATGGAATAAACAAAGACAAAGGGGAGGAGAGAGAGAGTTTCAAATAAGGATAAAATAAAAAGGTTTCAGTGTGATGAGAGAGAGGCAAAACCTCCCAGAAATGCAGAGGGAGGGAGGGGAGGTTGAGAGAGAGAGAGAAGAAAGAAAGAAAGAAAGAAAGAAAGAAAGAAAGAAAGAAAGAAAGAAAGAAAGAAAGAAAGAAAGAAAGAAAGAGAGAGAGAGAGAGAGAGATTTTCTCAGTCATCCAGATCATGGTTGTCCACAAGGTGCTTTTTCATGAGGCAACTGCACTTTCTTGTTTTTCCTGGAAGACATTTCGCTTCTCACATCCAAGAAGCTTCTTCAGCTCTGGATGGATGGAATCCTTCCATTCCCCACTATCCATTCCCCACTATCCTGTCAGTGCTGAAGAAGCTTCTTGGATGAGAAATGAAATGACTTCAAAGAAAAAACAGAAAGTTGAGTTGCCTCTTGAAAAAAGCAACTTTGGGACAAAATATATAAACCAAATACTGTTCTGACCCAGCCGAGTTCCCAGAGAAAAAACACAGACAAACTCAGTAACTCAAACCTTCACAGCTTTATTCTACGAATAAACTTCTTTGTAGATAAAAGATGGCTTGCAGCCAATTAGTCCAACCAGAAAAGCCTTGACAGAATTCTTCAGATAAGCCATATCTCTACACACAATGCTGGGTCCTTAGAGCTTCTTAGAACGTTTTTGCCTTCTACAGAGCAAAAACACTTTGAAACCAGGCTTATATTCCCCGGAGACAGGGGCTGTTAATTAGCATTCTTACTCCCAAATCGCCTGTGCTGCTCTTCTATGAATCATCCTGCGCTCACTCGCACTTAGCACAGGCTCCTCGGGAACCTCCTCCTCACTGCTGCTGGCTAACCACAACAAATGCTGGCTTCGTGTTGAAAGGACATATTGACATGAATCAATCTAATATTTGCTCTTTGCTTCTGTTAAAAAAGTTGCTTGTACTATTTTGCTAAGGATGGGAATCATTTGTTAGGAATTCATTCTGTAAGCGAATTTTATCCTTTTCTATCTGGTTTCTTGCTTCTGCAATTTGCTTCAGAGCTAGACACATCCTTGGAGACAATTCCCAGGAACATCCATAGATGGGGGCGCTGTCTTGGAGCATGAACACACAAGGACAAGGAATATTGTGTAAAATAACAAAGTATGGACAGAGCACAAAGAACACTCCACATTAATAACAAACCTTTGTCTCTGACTGGATAAATTTTGTTTCTATCAGTGTAAATTGATTGGATAAACTTTGTTTCTAAACAGTGTAAATTGATTGAATAAACTTTATTTCTATCAGCGTAAAGTGTATATGATATTCTGAGCCACTCTCACAGGGTGTGGCTATTCCTTACATGCGTTTTGGCCCTATGTTTTGGACATAATATTCACCCAGACTTTTTGCTTTGGCCAAAGAATTAAAAAAAACTGTTATTTTTGCAAGCCTCATCTTGAGTCTCACTCTTTGGCATCTCCATGGCTCAGGGAAACCTCTGGGACCTTACAGTGTGATGACCTGCTTCACACGTTTTCACAAGACCAGGTTTCCAGCGATTGGACTTTTTTTTTTAATTTAAACTTTAAATTTAAAGTTTTAAAACATTGTCACAGGATCTATAGATCAGTGGTCGCCAACCAGTGGGCTGCAGCCCACCAGTGGTCTGAGAGAAAATCTTGATGGGTCCAGCATGCTAAGACCAGATGGCTGGCGTGGAGGTGGGGCAATCCTGCAGTCTCCATAGCAAACCCATGTCATGGCTGCTGCCTCCTTCCCCAGTGCATCAAGGAGGCTGAGCAGCAGCAGGAAGAGCATGGAACTTCTGAGCCTCAGGAAGCTGCTGCCAGTGATGCCCTTGGGTGAAGATGTTGCAAGGTGGAGGTTCGACCCCCTTCTTCCTCCTCGCCAGAAGCACTCACACACTCAGCTGGATGGAGGCTTGTTGGGTGCCAGAGTTGCGGTGAGCATTTTTCATGTGAGCACTTCTGATGAGGAAGAAGAGAAGCTCCTCAGGAGAGGGGGTCAAGCCTCCCCCTTGCAACATCTTCACCTGAGGGCATCGCTGACAGCCGCTCAACCTCCTCAATGTGCGGAGGCAGGAGACAGGAGGCAACACCATTTCAGAGGTTCCTTTCCCCCTACCCCCTCGCAGGCCAGGGAACACCCAGGAAGGGCTCCAGTGCCATGATCTCCCAAGTGTATGAGTCCATCTGCCACTGGTATCACTCCTGTTTCCCCACCTCCCTGCAGGCATCTGGTCATCAGCACGTGGCTTGTCAGCCTCCAGATATCAGATTCTCACCATGCAGCACCAGTTTAGAGATTCCTTTCCCCTACTCCCACCCCCAGGGACAGAAAGAGAAAGAGGGGGAAGAGAGAGAAAGAGAAAGAGAGAGAAGGAGAAAGAGAGAGAGAGAGAAAGGCCGAAAGAGAGACAGAGAAAAAGAGAAAGTGAGAAAGAGAGGGGGAAGAGAGAGAGAGAAAGAGAAAGAGGGAGAAAGGGAGAAAGAGGGAGAAAGGGAGAAAGAGGGAGGAGGGAGAGATGTGTGTGAGAGAGAGAGGGAGGAGGGAGAGGGAGAGGGTGAGAGAGAGAGAGATTAGATATCCCAGTGTTTTGTTTTCTGTGGGAAATGTGTCCAAATGACTCTCTGGACTCTTTTGAGTATTTAAGGTTGCAGAAATAGCCAGCCAAACTAAGTGCCTGAATGATCCCATCCTCTCAGTGGGAGTCCAGGCACTTCAGCAGGTGGCATGAAGGATTCGTATTACTGGTCCACAGGATTTAAAATTATGAGTTTGATGGTCTGTGAGGTCCAAAAGTTTGGCAACCTTTGATCTAGAGAATTGACTTCTGCTATCCTTCATCGTGGTATCTTGTCTCTACAGACTGCTGAGGAAAGTCACCCAGAGCTGTGGAGTTTGGTTACACTCTATGTTGATGACACAACTTTAATCCTGCCGGTCTTCTAGTTCAACTATCCTTGAACCCTCCTTAATGTTAATGACAGATTCTGACATGTAATGTTATTCCTGCACCTCCTGGTTGAGGAGTGGTTGAAGGGATGTCTCAAGTTGAAATGGATGGATGGGGAGAAATCCGGTTTGCGAGGCTTCGGCAGCGGCAGGGATTTGCAATCCAGCGCGATCCCTGCCGAACTCACTGCCAAGGTTCCCCCGATCCGTTTGGATCTGGGGGATATAGCTGCCCTGCAGGGGCAGCTGAAGACTGGGGGATCTGGAAAGGGGGTAAGGGGTGTCGCAGACCCCCTCCCTAGCCAGCAAAACGCCATTTTCCCGAGGCGGAGGATCGGCGGTCAGCAATGGCCGCCATGAAGAAACCTGCAAACGGATAAGATTGTGCAGGAGGAAGAAAATCGGGGAAATCGTGAGAGTTGTTTCTGGACCGGGATAAAGTTGCCAAGGGATAAGAAAGTTTCCTGGGGCTTGAAAATTGCTACGGAGAAGTTGCTACATTGTTTCCAGAGAGAGTTACAAGCGGCGCACAGAATTCTAAAAGGGAAAGTTATTTTTTTTTCCTTCACTCTCCTTCCTAACGTGACAGCGGATGGAACAACAAGAGAAATCTGAAAATCTAGGTAATTAAATACTGAAGAGATAAGGATTTCTGAATGATTTTTTTTAAAAAAGACTTTAAATTTTTTTTTTTTGCTGTGAGTGGGAAGGGAGAGGGAAAAATTGGATTGGAATTTGAAAATAAGGAGAAGACTGCCTGGATTTTTAAAGAGCCATAAATACTAACAAGGCTTCTGAAAGATATATATTAAATGGAACTTTGTGATCAAACTCCAATCCCAGAAAGAGAAAGTGAAGGAGAAAGTGCTTAAAAGAATTAACCTACTTGGATTGCTTGGTGATTTTACCACTTTTGAGAATTATCTCTGATTAAAAGCACTTGGGTGGTTGTCTGGGAAAACTTTTTCTCTTTATAATGGCATTACTTGTGGACAGATTGAAACTTTTATATCAAAAATATGAAAAAGAAAAGTAAGAAGGGAAGGACGTTTTTGATACTCTTTTTCAGTATTTAGAAATGGCGGTCTACACTTATGTAAAATTGAATGGACAACAGGACAACTGGGACAAAGAAGAAGCCATTTTTGATGAACAAGTGACTTTGGCTGGGGAAGGAAAGGAGAAAGAGAAAAAGGAAAAGAGACTTTAAGACCTATAAAAGCAATCAAAAAAGAGAAAAACAAGATGAAAAAGAGATATTATGTTAGAAGACAACAGAAAGGAGGAAAGCAGAGAAAAAGGGAGGTGGAGAGGCAAAGGGGTAAAGAGGACAGAGAGAAGAATAAGCAAGGGAGAAAGGGGACGAGAAGCCTCAATAGTAGAGAGCAAGATGTAAAAGAAACAAAACTTTTTTAGAGATAATGGGTAAACTTTATTGATAAAGGGATTCTAAAGGTACATAAGATTGTTTTTTGATATTTGTATTTAGAAATAATTTTAGAAAGTTGGAAATAATGTGTAATTTAAAGTGTGATCACTAAGTTTAATATAACTTAGTGAAACTTGTCTTAAGAAAAGGGGAACATTTCATGAAATAAGGATTTGAGATATGATGTGGGGGAGGGAAATAATTGTGGAAAATATAAGTATTCCCAAAAGGCATGTTATTTAATTGAAATGGATAAAATGGTTAAGATATAAAGGAGTTGGAGAGAAAGATACAAATGAATGTCAATATTAATTAGATTGTGTTATTTCAGTGGAAAAAAATTTTTTTTTGAAAGGAGAGATTTGAAGTAGGAGAAGCAGGAATACCTTAATGAAATAATGATTTAAAATATGTGATGTGGGGGGGAATAATTATGGAAAGTAGGTGCTCCCACAAAAGTATGTTAATTAATTGAAAAGTAATGTGCTAAGTGTTTATGATATAAAATAATATGAATATTAATGAATAGATTAGTATTGGTATTGATAATATTGTATAATTTTAGAATGTACCAAATAGAATCCCAATGTAAGTTAGGTATTTTATATTAAGTATTGTAAATGTAGGGGAAAGAGGTAAAGGCGTCATACTCCAATTAGTGTACAGGAGAAGCTTTTTTTTTTTTTTTAAAGAAGAAAGATAAATCGATAGCTGGAAATAAACAGACAAAGAATAATAAATATTATGATTTGAATTAAGATGAGATAAATAAAATAAAATTAAGAGAATCTAAGAGAGAGAAGAAGCTATATAAAAAATTGAAAATGGTAATAAGATATGGAATGGCATAAAAAATGAATATGAATTTGAGTTGGTGTCTGTACAAAGAGTTTTTGACCCGGGATTAAGCAACTTTCAGAAAAGATTTTTTTTTTTTATGTTTATATGTTTTGTGTTCTTATGTGTTTATGTTTGAATGAGCTAATAAAACCTTGGAGAAAGGTTAGAAAAGGACAATGGAGAGAAAAATAGAAGAAAATAAAGCAAGTTAGAAAGGGAAAATATGTGATTGTAAGGAAATGTGTTAATGTTGTAAAACTTTCAAATAATTTTTAGAAATGTTTAGAAAAAAGGTTTTATGTTAATCTTGTATGTTTTGTATGCTTTTAAAAATTAATAAAATTTGTTTAAAAAAAAAAGTTGGAATGGATGGTGTTTGGGGCATGAGATGGAATGATGAATGCAGGGTGTGGATTTGTAATTTCACTTATTGGAGGAAAACCTGGAACTTTCAGATTCGGGTTTTCCTAGATGTCCCAGTATAACTCCTCTAATAAAATGGAACTTTGAGAAAATGCCTGTCTCAGACTTTTTAATTGGAATTGGATTTTTCTGGAACCCAGACAGTTAATAGTAGGGTCTTTTTATTATTTTCTTTTCTATTAGATCTCCATTTTTCAATCCTAAACTGAAACTGATTTTAAATTTCTTTGTGCCTAAATTGTTGCAATTTAGTAAGGAGTATTTATGCCCAATCCCATCTCCCCACCTTATACCAAATTTATCAGACACTCAAATATGGATACTCTCAATTCTTTAGGAATTGTTTTGTAAAATCTTGTATTTCAGCTCCTCTTTTATTTTATTTCTACATAATTTGACCAGATGGACAATCCAGATTATCCACATCTTGCAATTATACTGGATAAGGATGGAGGACACTATCTTCCAATTGCCCTTTGATTATTTCAGCTCAAAATTGTTGCCCCAGCTCATGTACATAATTGGTCTGCTGGAATGTGTTGAGAGTGGAAATTCCTCTAACTTACATTTATACATTTCTTCTGGTCGTAAGATGCTCCTTTGTATTCAGGTCTGGCCTCAGAATGATAATGTAGCACTTGGGGATGAAGACACAGCCCAGCAGACCAGCACTGGAGGCCAAGATGGAGAAGACCTGCACAACCACCATGTATTTCCCTTTGGTGCTCAGGTAGGTGGGCAGGAAGGAGACCCACACATTACAGAAGACCAGCATGCTGAAGGTGATCAGCTTGGCTTCATTAAAGGCTCCAGGAAGATTCCTGGCCAGGAAAGCCACTGTGAAGCAGATGGCAGCCAGGAAGCCCATGTAGCTGAGGGTGATGTAGAACATGAAAACAGAGCCTTCATTGCATTGCAGGATGATCTCTCCAGGCTGGGAATGGAAGTCTGAGTCACAGAATGGGGGAGAAATTCCCAACCAGATGGAGCAGATCATAATTTGGACACTAGAACAAGAAAGGATGATGCAGTTGGCCAAGCTCTTCCCCAACCATCTCTTCGCTCGGTTTCCTGGTTTTGTTGCCAGGAAAGCCAGAACCACTGTGATGGTTTTGGCCAAGAGAGAAGAAACGGCAACTGAGAAATTGATGCTGAAAACTGTTTGTCGGAGAAGGCAAGTAGCTTTCCTTGGTTGCCCAATGAAGAGAAAAGGAGACAAGAAGCAAAGCAGGAGGGAGACCAGGAGGATGTAAGAGAGGTCTCGGTTGTTGGCTTTCACAATGGGAGTTTCTAGATGTTTCATGAATATGATTAAAACAATGCCTGTGGCTAAGAAGAAGAATAGGGCAAAAGAGACCAGAATGATTCCCAGATGTTCTTCATAAGAAAGGAAGGATATAACTTTGGGGATACATTGGATTCTGTCCTCATCTGGATATTTTTCATCTGGACACTTGGTGCATTTTTCTGTGTCTAAGTAAAACAAACAGCAACATTTAAAAAAAATTGTTACCAACAGAATTTTCTGAGAAGTATTGCTTATAATCTGTACAGAAAGAAGGTAAGAAGAATAACATTTTAAAAATCAGGAATATTTTTGTAGTTTATGACGTTGGAAGAAATCCTGGAACATGAATGATTTCTTCTGTCATTTGCAGAACCTATATTATTAGAGGTAGATAATCAATTAATCTTTCTAGACACATTTCCTGGATCCTGAGAGATGGCTCTTCTTAATATACTTGACTCTGGATGCCTGTCTTTTGGAATTGAATTAGCTAGAAAAAAGTTAGTTCTGCAAATAATCTGGAAGCCAAACTAGAAAGTAGAAGAGATTTTTTTTTCTGGCAGTAGAGAAGCTTGTCCAATCTGCTACACCAGTTATCTCTTCCTAGGCCTTCCCTCAAGGTTTTTCTGCTATTCCTCCCTCTAAATAATAAATTGTGCAATTTGAAGAAAATAGCAACAGTGCTTAGACTTATATACCACTTCACAATGCTTTTACAGCCCCCTCTAAGCAGTTTATATAGTTAGCCTATTGCCCCCCCAAAATCTGGGTCCTCGTTTTACCAATCTCAGAAGGATGGAAATCAGAGTCAACCCTGAACTGGGGAGAATCAAACTTCCAAACTGCTAGCAAAAACAAAAAAAATTAAGCTTCACTCTGTCTTTTAACTTGTATTTGTATGACAGTGTTTCAGATGAATCCACTTCCACAAGTCCTATCCTTTTCCTTGGTGTCCCTCACGTTCATGAATGGAGATGGTCCCCTCAGGACAAGGAATGCAGTCGTAGCAGCAAGCAGGCTCTCCTTCTCGCTTCCGCTTGACAAATCCAGGATGACAACTTTCCACACATTGGGACTGAGGCAGAGACTAAGCAGAAAAAGAAGAAATGCCAAAGAAAATATATTGGGACAAAGCATGTATGAAAACGGATGTAGATATTAACATTAGCCAATTAGTTCTTTGGCTTCACTTAGTGAAATATGTAGTGACTCATTCCAAACTCATTCCAAACAGATTTAGGAGAGATAAATATTGACAAATAGTTCATTTATTCACTCCCGCACTCTCATAGAAGTGGTAGTAAAAAAAAAAAAGAATCCCACCACTGGTCATAATCTTTGGAAAAAAGAGAAGACACAGCAATATTTGACCTACCTTGTTGATCATATTTATCCATGAAAGAGCAATTTCGTTAATAATTACTCTCTGTCTTTCAATACTCCCCAGTTTCCTTTTCATCAAGTCCCCATCAGGTGAAATCACCAAGAATTCGATGTCCATATCTGCAGCTATTTCTCCATTATGGTCCATGTAAAGATTCCAGCGGGAAAGATTGTAGAACTCATTCTTCTCCAGAAAGGGATGGAACTAGAAAGGAAACATCTAGGAATTTTAAAAGCAGAAACCTTGGTTTGTTCTCCCACCTGGTATTTTCACATATTCCTTTTTTCTTCTAAAGTTCTTTTTTAATGTGCCAATATGCTTAATTGGGACAACAGGTGTTGCCACTAAGTTCATAAATGAATGAGAAAAGTTCAGCAGAATTTGTCAATCGTATATTGAAAAAATTGTATTGAGAAAATGTAATAGACACATTTGATCAATCTATAGGGAGCATTCTATAGCAGGTATCAAATAAATTGAACAGCAAAAAGTTCATAAACTCCTTGAAAACAGGTTGATTACCAGAAAGCATGCATTTTTCCAAAATGAAAGTTCCCAAGCTAACCTGCTCCCAGATAGACAAGACAGGAAATATGATCACAGAAACTAATTCAACTTGATTGGAGTGCTATTAAGCTAATGTTGTAAGTCTAAAAGTACAAATCTCCCACCAATTCATTTTCCAGCCTGAAAATTTAGGGAGCATCCTTTCTGAGTTTGTTTTGCTGGCTCTTATGCAGCTACAGGGTCCCCTACTTTATCTGTTCACTTCCTGGGCAGGTTATCTTATCCTTTCCTCAAAGTTATTCTTGCATATCGTTACAGTTCTTTAATAGCTTGTGGGAATGATGATGATATAATTTATTTCAGCAAAATTTCAGTTACAACAGTTGATTCAGTGACCATTCAAAGTTACGTCACTGAAAAAAGTGACTTATAACAAAATTTTCACACTTATGACTATTGCAGCATCACCTAGTCATGTGACCAAATTTGGATGCACATTATGATGGTTGCAGTGTCCTGGGGTCCTGTGATCCCCTTTTGTGATCTTCTGACAAGCAAAGTCAATGGGGAAGCCACTCTCACTTAGTAACAACCTTGTTACTAACATAACAACTGCAGTGATTCACTTAAAAACTCTGGCAAGAGAGGTCATAAATCAGAGCAAAATTCAGTTAAGAATTATCTCACTTAGCAAAAAGAAATTATCTCACTTAGAAAAAAAAATCTTGGGCTCAATTGTGCTTGTAAGTGGAGGACTTACCTGTACTAGCAAATGATTTTGTTAGGTGATTATTAGTAACCAACTAAAGTGATAGCTGGATAGTATGATAATTAACTGGATAAAAACTCAGATAATTTTTAATCTTCTTAATCTTTCTCATGAAACTAGGTAGTTATAAATAACAATTAGTCTTTGGTCATCTATTCTTCTATATTGTCATTGCAGTAGAGTTGGTAAAGTATTATTTTGTCAAAAATTTGTACCAATTCTTAGATCTTTTTTATCTTTAGAAAAGAATATCAAGTTTCTACCCCAAAAAGATGATTTCCTGATAGGGGTGCATGAGTAAACTCCAGTAGGAAATGACTTTTAGCAACCAGGACTATAACACTTTTTACAAGAACTTCAATGTTGCACCAAAAAAGAATGATCAAACTTGATAGGGATATTTGTGAAAATGATTTCAAAATAATAGATGATTGCAAACTAAATGTGAAGTGGCAGTGAGGTGCTCATGGAAAGAAAATAATAGAAATGCATCCATAAGAATTTCAAGATGTGAACATTTAATTTTGGGGGATCCCAACTCAAGTATCAGCTCTCCTTGCAGGCACCATGCTTGGAGAAGACATTTCAGAAAACCTGGATCAACTTTAGGGAAGGGTAATGAAGTCAAGGAAGAGGTCAAAGGAGCTGGTTTTAGCCTTCAGGAAAGACCAGAAGGAGAAGAGGCATGTGGATCTTCAGGAGATGAAAATCAGGTCCCTGGAAGCACCTTTTCTAATAATGTTGTATCTGGAGAGAAGGATAGAGCATGCTCCCAAATACTGAAAGATGTTATACAGAAGCTTACGATCTGTTCACAGTTATGCCAGAGTCTGGAACATGATAAAATGAACAGTGATGACATTCTGGCTGAATTAAAAGAAAAATTTCTTAAGAAGAGGAGCAGTTTTACAGCTTCACAAGTGAACCAGAGAAGTTCAGTCTCTCCTTCACTGTTTGGTTTAATGCAGAGACTGAGCAACTACCAGTCAGATAATATTTAACTGGGATTTCTGTAGAGAAGAGGGTTAGGCTATGATAGCTTGGTGGCAGCTTAGGAATGTAAAATGATGAAGAGTATGAAATAAAGGAATCCTTCAAATAGGGAAAGTCCCCTTTAAATCCTAGAGGAGGAGGAGGAAAAGCAATTAACTTCTATAGGAGAAGAATACTATTCATAAGAAAAGGTTTCAAATAATGTTTCAACCAGGGGTGGGATTTTACCGGTTCACATCTATTCTCTAGAGCTGGTTGTTAACTTTCTAAGCAGTTTGGAGAATTGGTTGTTAGAAGAATTCTCCTTTTGTTTTTCTGCACTTTACAGGCCCAATCCTGTAAGGAAGGTATTCCTTACATTCTGAAGTTGTTGCTTACAAAAACTGCCTCTCCATTAACCCTTATTACATTCTTGGCAGGACTAGACTTCCTGTCTCCAGAGCTTCTCTGGAGTTTTTTCTTCCTCCTTTGCTGGTACTTTGCTTGTTGCAGCCCAAAATTGACATATGTGTAGCCATTTTACTTGAAAACCTGATAGCTTGACTTTCTTAAAGGGGAAGGATTGTTTTAAGCTTTCTACACTGCTGTTGGGAGGAAATACTCCCCTGTTGGAGTTAGCATTTTGAAGAAATAATTGAATAATGAAGCAGAGTTGCCAGAAAGAAGCTTTTAATGACGAACCAAGATGAGTGACATTCAGCAAGGCTTCTAGGCTAGCTAGAAAGATTGACATTCAAACGTGAGTTTACATACCCTTTCTGAGTTTTGATGTAAAACTGGTTTTTGGTGAAGTTTAACTCTGTCCTTGGTGATGTTTAATTCTGTGTTTATTGATGGAATAATTTTCCCTGTTCAGCTTTGTTTGGAAAGAAAAAGTTAATCTCTGTTCCTGAAAAGAAACTGGTTTGAGAAATCTGGCTAGTTCCTGTGTCTATTTGTTCTGATAATTAGTTTAATAAGTAACAGCTACTGTTGTTATTTAATTATTTCTATTGTGTTTGGGTTTTTTTTCCTGCCTTGTGATTTTTTTAATCTGGGAGGGTTTTCCCCCTTCACTGTTTTAGTGGTATCTGGAAATGTCCTTTTGGGGTGTACTTCCAAGAGGCAGGATGCAAGCTTGCAACTGATTTTTTTACTGCCTTTCTGGGGGCATGTGATCTTTCCTCAAATCTGGATGATTTCCTTAGGATATCTTGTGAGGTGAGTGAGACCAACTGGTATCTTTAAATGGTGCAAATGGATCTAAGGATTGCTTCTCCTGGGTGTGCTCTTTCTGGAGAGCTTGTGACCTCACTTTATGAGCAAGAGTTGGCTGCTGATAGTTATCATTGCATTTTAACTATTTTAATTCCTCAAGGTAACTCTGGCTTGCAGGTATTTTTAATCTAATGATTGGTATTTAGGGCAGCTTTTTGCAAGCTAATAAGCTTTTTGTATTTTTGTACAGGTAATCCTTGACTTACAACAGTTCATTTAGTGACCATTCAAAGTTACCATGGCACCGAATAAAGTGACTTATGACTGTTTTTCACACTTATAACCATTGCAGCATCCCCACAGTCATGAGAGGCCAGGCGAGGAGAAGCGCCCCTCAATGTGAGTGATGTTGAATTGGCCACACCCACCCAGTCACATGACCACCAAGCCATGCCCACCAACTAAGCCATGCCCACAGAACTGGCTGTTAAAAAATGTGAATCCCACCCCTGGTTTCAACACTATGTCAGCCAGGAGGTGATCAGAATAGAATTCTTCATGTTTTATTGGCCAACTGTAATTGGACACACTAGGAATTTGTCTTTGATGCATAAGTTCTCAGTGTACATAAAAGCTATAAGTAATAAATCATGATCATAGTTATCATAAAATATATTCATCATAAATCATAAGATACAACACTTAGGAAAGTCAGAGGATATTAATAAGCAATCTGTCATGGTTCCGATCAATGCTCTAATTAAAGCATGAGCCTCAGGCCAAGCTTCAAAGGAAATCCAGTTATTTATTAGGAGCTTCATGTCAGTACAGACCAAGTGACACCAACTCTGACCTCACTTAATTGGTGCCTTGGCCCTAACTTTGCTTCCCTCTTCCCCCCAAGGTGTGTCATCAGTCACATTCCCCAATGAAGCAATTTTGTAGGTTGTAGAAGTCACTCCCTCCAGCCACTGTGGGTCTCTGTGGAGATGACTTTGATGTTAATGGCTGGAATGTGCTTTATTTTGACTGAAATGCAAATTTCTCCACACAGCTGTGAGACTTGATTCCCCATCCCCCTGCCTATGGCAATTTGAGAGCAGGTCAGGAGGGCTTCACGAGTTGACACAATCAACATAAATCATACAAGGAAACTAAATAAAACAATACAAATCATAAAGATACAGGCAACAAAGTTATAGTCCTAAGTCAGGGATTTGAGGGATCTGTAGATATTTTCACTTACCTTTTTAAAAAATCTTGTATTAAATACAACAAATGCAATCCCGTACCAAAAAGGACAAATGTAATCACCCAAGTGTGAACTCTGATCTTGTGAAAGAAGTCACGTAAGTTGACATGTTGTAAACAACAAAGGAACATTTTGCATTAAATTCTGAGCTAACTTTTATTCAGAGAACTTGAAATGGACCTCTGTCCCAGTATGAAGCACTCTTTCTGCTGGAGCAAACAGCTGAAAGTTGCCTTCCTCATTCCAGAATGATTCATGAGCCACTCACATTGGAAAATAGAACCCATCTAAGGCTTATGCCATCCGTTGTTCTCAGGGTCTCCTTCAA
This sequence comes from Notechis scutatus, assembly GCF_049901735.1. Lineage (NCBI taxonomy): Eukaryota > Metazoa > Chordata > Lepidosauria > Squamata > Elapidae > Notechis > Notechis scutatus. The sequence goes on from NW_028263150.1 coordinate 63,965, forward strand.
ACAGTAAAACTCTACAGTGCTAACCACACACCCTATATACAGGAATATCGTTAAAAGTGCAATCACCCTTTAAAAATTAGAAGTGTTTAATATCAAAATGTATCTGGTACCAACTCTTTGGTAAATAAATTCCCAGACAACTAGATGGCCTTTTGTAGTACAAGGAGGTTGATATGATTCCCCTCTTTCTCTAACAGATTCCTTCTCCATAGGAATTTAGTTTGTTGGATCCTTGTGGGGACCCCATACCTGCCATGGCTGCAGCCTTGGAGCCTCCAGTGTCTCTTGGGCCTCCTTCCTTCTCCTCCAGGATCTGGATGAATATGCAGCCTTCAAGATGTGGGCCAGAGTCATAAAGACCATGTAAACAGAGTCACTGTTTTCAACCAATATCCCATTAAAATCATCCTCTATCTCCACTGGAGTTTTTTGGATGCATCTTTTCCGTCCTTTGACAGAAAAAACATGCTTTGGAAAAGAGCACTGAAAATTCTTGTCTTCATACTGGGGGTCTAAAAAGGAAAAGGATTCAAAAGCATCATATCTAGGGCTTACTTTTTGCATAAATTCAAAGCTCCAAATACTATGGATGTATTTGTGACATCCTTGATGAGTTATTATACAGTTTCCCAAAGCTGTGGTGATCCAGATTTTCTCTCTAATGGGTCCTGACAAAATGTCAATTGTTAAATGAAAAATATGAAATGTGCTTGAAAGAATAATGTGTTCTGTGAAGTGAACAAAGACATTGACTTGTTTCCACTGAGAAAAGCTGGAATCCGTGAAGGGTGCTCGATGTGCAGTCATAGAGAATTGTTGTGATATAACGACACAAATTCCATTCCTGATAAGCAAAGGAGGAAAAGTCCTCAGGAAATTCTCTCCCTCCTCTGTGTCTGGAGCAAGGAGACCAATCAAGGTCCACCTGAAATGCAGGAGCACTTGGACAATTGCTGAATACTGAAACCCTTCTTTGAGGAGCATCCGGTGGAAAAATGGGAATTTACTTTTATCACTCAGAGTCTTTGAAACAACTCTATGACTGATCTGGAAAAGTAATGAAGAAGGCAACTCCAAAATATGAGTTTTTAATAAATCCAACTTTTTGTTTTGATAAACATCTTAGAATAATTTGTTGATTGGCCATTGTTTATAATATTAAATACAGAATATTAAGAAGACTTTGTATAAAAATGGAAAATGAGAAACAAATTAACTAAAAGCAATAAAAATGTAAGGTCTTGCCTCTCCAATCCTCCCAAGAAAGCAGGACTCTTGAAACTGCAGTTGTTCCAAAAGGAGCTTTTATTGAAAGGCATGTGATATGACGAGATCTAGCCAAGAACTGAAGCTTCTCTCTTAAAATCAAAATGCAAATCATATGTCTCAATCACCTTTACAATTTAATGCAGTGAAACTCACACGTACATGATGTTAACTGAAGTATATTCCAACAAAGGGTCATATTATATTTAGTTTTGGAAGATTGCTACATTGTTCTCTGCTTCTATATTTCAGATTCTTTGTGCCACCATCTTTTTTACTTTCTTCTCCAGTTGTACAAGAGACAGAGATGTAATTCCTCATATAATTTGTCAGTTATACAAGCTGAGGTCTTTAGTTGAAATTTTGTCTGTTCTAACAGACACAATTTTGGGAGTTTGTAGTTTCCATAGCTTTCATTTCATGCACCAATAATTAATGATGTTAATTGATATTGATTAACATGATGTTGGTTAATTAATGATGATTAACATCAGACCAGTAATCAAGAAGTAAACAATACCCTAATCAAGGAACTGCCAAACAAACTAACAGCCCAACGAAAAACTCTCCAAGACCATTCACACCAGTGCTTATAGAGCAAATCATTAGAAGATAAACTTGAGAGCATACCTCACATTCCTTACCAGCACTGATGATCTTGCCTAGTTTGAGTAATGAAATGTCTGCAAGAAAATAACCATGCTCAAAAGCTACAAGAAACCATCACTTCAACACCGAGCTACAAATATTCTCCTTTATTAATTTGATCCCATCCATCTATTAATGCAGCCTAGGTCTGCATTGGCTTTTTTGGCAGCTGCAACATACTGGTGCCTCGTATTTAAGTCAGATAACAGATAATCAGAGTTGGAAGGGACCTTGTAGGTCATCTAGTCCAACCCCATGCCCAAGTGGGAGACATTACATCATTTATGACAGATGGGAATCCAATCTCTTCTTGAAAGTCTCAAGTGATGGCACTCCCACAACTTCCGAGGGCAAAGCTGTTCCATTGGTTGATTGTTCTCACTGTCAGAAAGTTTCTCCTTATTTCCAGGTTAAATCTCTCCTTGTTCAGTTTCCATCCATTATTCCTTGTCTGGCCTTCAGGTGCTTGAGAAAATAGCTTGACCCCTTCTTCCTCCCTGTGGCAGCCCCTCAAATATTGGAACATTGCTCTCATGTCTCCCCTGGTCCTTCTCTTCACTAGACTAGCCAAGCACAGTTCCTGTAACCGTTCTTCATATGTTTTAGTCTCCAGTCCCCTAATTATCCTGGTTGCTCTTCTCTGCACTTTTTCTAGAGTCTCAACATCTTTTTTATAATGTGGTGAACAAAACTGGATGCAGTACTCTAGCTGTGGTCTTACTAAGTTTTATGGAGTAGTATTAGTACCACACTTGATCTTGATTGTATCCCTCTGTTATTCAATTTAGGATTGCTTTTTTTCGCTGCTGCTGCCCACTGCTGGCTCATATTTAGCTGGTTGTCCACAAAGACTCCAAGATCCCTCTCACAGTTACTGCTATTAAGCCTGGTTTCACCCAGTCTATAGATGCACTTTTGGTTTTTCTAGCCTAAGTGTAGGACTTTACTTTTCTCTACATTGAATTTCATTTTGTTAGATACCACCCAGTGTTCTAGTCTGTCAAGATCCATCTGGATCTCGAGCCTATCTTCTTGGGTGTTAGCTATTCCTGCTAGCTTAGTATCATCCGCAAATTTGGTAAGTTCCCCTTCTATTCCTCATATATTTCGTTAATGAAGATATTGAAGAGTACTGGGCCTAAGACAGGACCTTGTGGCACCCCAGTGCTTAATCCCTGCAGGTAGACTTAAACCCATTGTCATGGTCCAGTAGGACACTAAATTTCTCTCCCAGTTGCTACTGCTCAGCCAGGTATCAACAATTATATAACTGTGCATTTAGTATTTCTTGTCTAGGAATAGGATCTTGCTTTTCTCACCACTAAATTGCATTTAGCCCAGTGCTTGAGTCTGTCAAGATACTTCTGAATCTTGAGTCCATCTTTCAAAGTGTTAGCAATTTCCCCCAGCTTGGTGTCATTCTGCAAATTTGATGATTTCCCCTCCTTTCCTCTCCTTTAGATCATTTCTGAAGATGTTGAATAACACTTGGGGTACCACACTGCATTCTTCCCTCCATGGAGATTCAGTTCCATTGTGGACATCATGCTGAGTGTAGTTTTATCAAAGTGCAGAGGCACTTTGCAGTGAAACAGATGGCAAACAAGTTTAATAAACCAATGAATAAATAAAGCCTTCAGCAAGCAATTATTTGTTATTTGTTGACTGACCAACTGTCAACTCTTCTTAATAGGAACTTAGCATTTATTTTAGACACACTATCTATTTGATGGGGTCAGTAATTGATTGGGTATTTTATACAGTTTTTATATTAAAAAATATTGCCATTTTTGACCCAAATGGTTATAAAAGATATTATTTATAGATATGGGTAAATCAACCTGCCAATAGTGCACCTCACAACATGTGGGGTGTGTTTTTTTGAAAAATTCATTTTGTAGAAAATTGTATCTGTGGACTCTGTTGTTCATCAAGCTTTATACAAAAGGGTAAAAATAGTTGACATTTTGGGTAATATGCTTGAATTTTTTTTTAATATAGTGATTAATTAATGATAGTGATCACTATGTGGCTGTAAAACAGATATGTTTTATCAGCAGTAGATAAGATTGGAATTAACAGATTAACAGATTTTGAAGGGACCTTGGAGATCGTCTAGTCTGACTCCCATCTCAGGCAGGAAACCCTAGACGATTTCAGACAAATGGTTGTCCTATCTCTTCTTAAAAACTTCTGGTGTTGGAGCATTTACAACTTCTGGAGGGAAGTTGTTCCACTGATTAATTGTTCCAACTGTCAGTAAATTTCTCCTTAATTCTAGTTGCTCCTCTCCTTGATTAGATTCCATCTGGGACTTTGAAATCCCTCTTACAGTTATTAATATTGAGCTTTTTGCATTGGTGTTTTTGATAGGTTGGACTGTTTTTCTCCTTTGTGCAAAAAATAAGTTAAGCAGTTCTGCTTTCTCCCTGTTCCTTGTCAACTTCTTACCACTTTCTTCCTTTTAATGGACCAATCATTTCCTTGACTTTTTATTGTTTTTTATATGTTGAAAGAACCTTTTTGGTTGTTGTTATTTTTGAATTTTGTCACAAGCCTAAGTTCATTTTGAGCCTTCCTCACTTCATCTTTGCATGCTCAGGCTATTTGCTGATATTCTGCCTTAGGTATGTGCTCCTCTTTCCACTTTTTATACTTGTCCTTTTTGTCTTTCAATTTATCAAAGTTTTTTTTTATGCAGCCATACTGGTTTCTTTTTGAGAGCTGTTATTTTTCTTCTTCATTGCTGGGCTTTTATAATCTCACTTTTCAAAACTTCTCAAGCTTCTTTGGTGGTTTTCCGCTTGAGGGTTCTCAATCATGGAATCCTACCCAAGATCTCTCTAAATTTATTGAAATTAGCTCTCTTAAACTCCAAGACTCTAGTTTGACTTTGTTCTATTGCTTGTGCTTGCATAATGTTGAATTCCAATATTGCATCCTCATTCCCACCAAGGTTCCTGTTGCTTGAACACCTTTCTATCATTTCATCTCTGTAAGAGAATTGAGTGCAGTATGGCTGATCCCCTAATTCCCCTTTCTACTTTTTGAGAGTCAAAGCTGTCTGCTCGGTTTGTCAGGAACCTGTTGGATCTTCCACTTGGTGCAGAGTTTGTCTCCTGATTGATGTCAGGATAGTTAAAGTCTCCCATTACTTTTTTAAATCTTAGTTAACTGATTAGCAAAATGTTCAACTATTTTCTCTGTTTATTTGTGCGGCTGAAAGTGTGTCATTGTCACAGTGCCACTGTGCCATCCACCCCCCCAAGACAGTTTTTATAATTGTTGTGCTCTATTTTTGTAAAGATGTACTTATTTCTCATATATATTACAACTCTGCCTACTCTTTTATGTGGTCTGTTTCTTTTAAATAATTTAAATCCCTCTAGCTGTGTATTGCATTTGTGGGTTTCATCCCACCAAGTTTCCCTAATGGCAACAATATCATATCTGCCCTCATTTGCTTGAATTTCTAATTCACCCTATCCTCATACTCTCTGTGTTAGTGTAGACATTGGGGCCCTTTTTAATTGAGCTGGTGTTTACTTTCTACATAGCCTGTTTTGTGCCTGAGTTTTCCTACTTCCTTACTATCTGTTTTATTGAGCTCAAGGTATAACCTCAACCCCATTCAACTGTTACAAAGTCTGCACTACTATTACTGCTAATCTTGTCCTCACTCCTTATCCCCTTCCACTTGTGATTGTATGACTGTAACTTTGTTGCTTGTATACTTATGATACTTATATACTTATGATTTATATTGACTGTTTCCTAGTAAGATTGATTGCTTATTGTATCCTATCACTATTATTAAGTGTTGTACCTTATGATTCTTGACTCTTGATGAATGTATCTTTTCTTTTATGTACACTAAGAGCATTTGCACCAAGACAAATTCCTTGTGTGTCCAATCACACTTGGCCAATAAAGTATTCTATTCTATTCTATTCTATTCTATTCTATTCTATTCTATTCTATTCTATTCTATTCTATTCTATTCTATTCTATTCTATTCTATTCTATTCTATTCTATTCTATTCTAACACAAACTATCAAAAGCTTGACTTTCCTTGACAGCAAAGTCGATATTCTTATGCGGACAAACATCCATGTTACAAGCACTGCTTACTCTATTAATTTTAGATTCCCAGGGAAGAAAGTGTTCTGTATCAATTAACTCTCTGTCCCCATTTTTTAGTTTAAATGTTTTACCAGAAAATAAATGAATTTAATGCAAAGTAATTCAGCCTCTTCCTTGATGGATGCAAAGCATCTCTTTCACAATTATTTCCATGAAAATGGCATTTGTTCAGCATCATTTTTCTAAGATCATGTACAAAATGTCAGCTTTCCATCAGTGCTGTACTCTCTTATTTTACGGAAGACCCTTTGATAGGACACAGAGCCTCTCCTCACCTTCACAAGTATGCATCAGAAGTCCCCAAAGCAATAGAGATGCTATCAAGAGAGGCTCTGGCTATTTTGATATATGCTCCCAACCTAATTTGTATTCCAGTTTCCAGTTCCTACAATGGACATAGTAAAAAGCAGGTCTTGAACTCCAAAGAAAAGATATGGATGGATCTATCCTGCACTCACTATCACCCCACTCACTTTATTATAAGGAGAAACACGCACACAAACCTGTGGGACTTTATAGGGGCTTACTAAAGTTGACATCTGGATGGAAATCTCTCTGTCAGCTGCATCAAGAAGAGCCAAAAGGTTGTCCTTCTTTCCACAGCTGTAGTTGGGAACATTGGCTTTTCCATTAGACAGCATGTCCAGCAAGACTTCTGAAGTGCCAAGGGTGTTCAAATAGTTGTCATGAATGTTGTAGCCAAGTGTGAAATTGCACAGGAGCTGGATATTCTTGTTGATCTCTTGAATGGTGAAAATAAAGCGTTCTATTCCTTTGGAAGCATAAGTTTCACTAGTGTAAAAAAAATGCTTTGGTTAATATAAGCATCATCAACAGCAGTAATGCAATACCTTTCCCTAAATTTCATCCTCTTTATCAACACAGGACTATTGAGTATGAAGCCAATACTGATAAAAAACCAGAGGCAAATGATATTCACCCATCAAATTTAATATTTGTAAATGTTGAGAAAATGGGAAGCAGATAAGAATCACAAATAATCTATTATCTATAGCAGCAGTAATTTTCATCAGCACAGTATCCAGTCTGCAAAATCATTCCTATTTTAAACTACAACCATCATAAAAGGAAGAAGATATTTCATAAGTGATCCAGAAAAGCTGTTCTAAAAACAATTCACTATTACTATAAAGGTTCAGCTACTGCATATCAACGAGTAATTATAAAAATATGGAAATAAGTTAGTCAACGTTAACTACAACAATCAGTACTTTAAACAAAAGTCAGTATTCAAGTCATGCATTCTAGACTGGATGTGGGAAGCAAAATAATGTGGACTTCTTTCAGCTATTTTTTCTGCTCCATCCTTGTATTTGTGTCTCTTCCAGTAAATAAAACAAAAGAGGAAACCCACAGAAATCTGATCTATCAACAAAATTAATCACTTCCTGAAATATAGGAGTAAGCAGGATAAGGAGAAAAGAATGAGAGTGTTAGAATTGCAGGTGGAAGGAATATAATTTCATTGCACTGAATAACTTACAAGTAAGATTGACTATAAGGAAGCAGGTTGAAAAACAACATTTCCTGGTTTAGTGTTACTGTACTGGTGACTACACCGATGAGATGGTCTCCTGGCTTGTAGTAGCTCCATGGTCTTTCTTTATCCAGGTGCACCATATTCAGTGGGCACTTCATTCTAAGCTTCCCAGAGACTGTCTGGGACACCAGTAGCATCAAATGCAGAAGCAGGAGGTCCATAATTCATGGAGCTGAATCAATCGCCTGTTTCCAAAGAAGGGTTAAATGATTTCAAAGCGCCCTCTGAAAATGGAATATCCAGGAGGTTTCCTTTTTCAAACAGAAACAAAGAGCTTCATCTGGAAAAGAGGCAAAGGTACATTCAGCATCACAGCCCCTGCCTGTGTCCTAAATGGTGTAAACCATTCAGCATGAGTAGATGTTTATATCTTTTTCTAATGAAAGATCCACTCCAGGTTGCTTTAGTCTGGCATTATATCAAAGGCAGACATTGTAAAATTATCAGTAGGCATCTTGAAGTCTAGAATTATGACAATTACTGTGAGTGATAATTTGTCCTCTTCCAGGGCTCCATGTACAGAAGGGTAGCCAGAGAAAAGGATTCTTGGGAAATGTTGCAGATACACCCCTGGAGACACTCTTCTCTAATGGTTGTTATCATTCCTGTCAGGACATATCCAGAAAGTGATGCTGGAGGAAGATGCTTCAATATGCAAGGAATTGGCTTCTGCTGTCTGCCACTATGGGTTATGGTCTCCAGAGAATGTTAGAGAAGATCACCGTGCAGTTTGGTGGCAGTCTGCGTTCTTGACACTTAACTCTAATGCTCTCTGACACCTTCTACACCTTTGAACCCTGCCGGATGTTAAGAGCAGGTCTTCTTTGTTATTTTATTTTTTAAGTTTTATTTGTTTTATTAGTATAATATATAAAAATTCCATTTCAATTGAACAGTGTGTTGTCTGGGTACAATTATTTTTAGGCAATCATAATCCGAGTGTTCACAATAATATGTATCACAATAACATTAAAACTGTAGTGACAATAATATTTTGTTTGTTCATTTTAACAAATTTACATTTTAACATTTATCCTTTTTATGTCCCTTTCTTTCTAATTTCTGTTTTTATTGTCTAGCCATCAATAACATAAACCCCATGACAAAAAGTAGTTAAGTTTCTTCTTTATCTTTGATTGTAAGTGTTAGCCTATCAATTTCTGCGCATCCTAATACTTTTTAAAACTACCTTCTCATCTGTCAGGATCTCATCACACTGCCGTTGTTGAGCATATACAATTCTAGCTGGAGTTAGTACATGTAAAATCAAATATAAAATCTCTTTAAGATATTTTTGGTAGAATGCCCAATAAATTTTTTTGTGGTTTTATATCTAAATGATGTTTGATCATTTTTTCCAAATCAGGTATGTATTTTCGTTGAATTTTTTTTAATTTGTGATCATGTCCACCACATATGGTAATATGAACCAGGTGTTTGATTACATTTCCAATATTTAGCAGATCTATCCTTATACATTTTTACCAGTTTTACTGGTGCAAAATGCCATCTATAAACATTTTAAACAGATTTTATTTGTATGCAGTTGACATAGTCAGTTTAACAGTTCAACCAAAACCAAGCATTTAATAGTGAGTGGCATACCATGTGCATTAATCAAACAGGTGGCAAGAAAGTGGGAGCAGGCAGGCACAACACAGGTTATATAGACAGTAAACACAGTGTCAGACACAAAGATCTCAAGTGCCTATATACAAATGCACAAAGTCTGGGGAACAAACAGGATGAACTCGAACTACAAATACATGAAGGTAGATATGATATAGTTGGAATAACAGAAACTTGGTGGGATGAAACCCATGATTGGAACATACAGGTAGAAGGATACAAACTATTAAAAAAAAACAGACCCCATAAAAGAGGAGGTGGAGTTGCACTGCATGTAAAGGACTACTATATTGCTACAGAAATACATGAAACCAAAGATAAAAACTTCCTAGAATGCATATGGGTCAATATAAAAGAAAAAAGAATGTCATGGCCATAAGTGTATATTATAGGCCATCCAATCAAGCAGAAAAAATAGATGTCCCTTTTGCCAACCAATTAACAAACATATGCAGGAAACACACAACAATAATAATGGGAGACTTCAATTATCCTGAAAAATGGAGATCTAATAGAAAAGAAAATAATAAAAAGACCCTGCTATTAACTGTCTGGGTTCCAGAAAAATCCAATTCCAATTAAAAAGTCTGAGACAGGCATTTTCTCAAAGTTCCATTTTATTAGAGGAGTTATACTGGGACATCTAGGAAAACCCGAATCTGAAAGTTCCAGGTTTTCCTCCAATAAGTGAAATTACAAATCCACACCCTGCATTCATCATTCCATCACATGCCCCAAACACCATCCATTCCAACTTGAGACATCCCTTCAACCACTCCTCAACCAGGAGGTGCAGGAATAACATTACATGTCAGAATCTGTCATTAACATTAAGGAGGGTTCAAGGATAGTTGAACTAGAAGACCGGCAGGATTAAAGTTGTGTCATCAACATAGAGTGTAACCAAACTCCACAGCTCTGGGTGACTTTCCTCAGCAGTCTGTAGAGACACAATGAAGGATAGCAGAAGTCAATTCTCCAGATCAAAGGTTGCCAAACTTTAGCACCCCAGGGAACACCAAACTCATAATTTTAAATCCCATGGACCAGTAATAGGAATCCAGCATGCTGCTTGCTGAAGTGCCTGGACTCCCACTGAGAGGATGGGATCCTTCAGGCACTTAGTTTGGCTGGCTATTTCTGCAACCTTAAATACTCAAAAGAGTCCAGAGAGTCATTTGGACGCATTTCCCACAGAAAACAAAACACTGAGATCTCTAATCTCTCTCTCTCTCTCTCTCTCTCTCTCTCTCTCTCCCTCTCCCTCTCTCCCTCTCCCTCTCCATCTCTCTCTCCATTTCCCTCCCTTTCTCTCTCTCTCACACACATCTCTTTTTCTTGCTCCTCCCTCTCTCCCTTTCTCCCTCTTTCTCCCTTTCTCCCTCTTTCTCTCTTTCCCCCTCTCTTTCTCCCTTTCTCTTTCTCTCTGTCTCTCTTTCTCCCTTTCTCCCTCTTTCTCTCTCTCTCTCTCCTTTCTCCTTCTCCCTCCCTCTCTCTCTCTCTCTTTGTACCTTTCTCCCTCCCTCCTCTCTCTCTCTTGTCCCTTTCTCCCTCTTTCTTTCTCTCTCTCTCTTTCTTCCTTTCTCCCTCCCTCTCTTTCTCTCTCTCTCTCTTCCCCCTCCTCTCTCTCTCTGTCCCTGAGGGTGGGGGAAAGGAATCTCTGAACTAGTGCTACATGGTGAGAATCTGATGTCTGGAGGCTGACAAGCCACATGCTGATGACCAGATGGTGGGCGAGGAAGTGGGGGAACAGGGGTGATACCAGTGGCAGATGGACTCATACACGTGGGAGATCATGGCACTGGAGCCCTTCCCGGGTATTCCCTGGCCTGCGAGGGATAGGGGGAAAGGAACCTCTGAAATGGTGTTACCTCCTGTCTCCTGCCTCCGCACATTGAGGAGGTTGAGCGGCTGTCAGCGATGCCCTCAGGTGAAGATGTTGCAAGGGGGAGGCTTGATCCCATCTCCTGAGGAGCTTCTCTTCCTCCTCGTCAGAAGTGCTCACATGCAAAGCGCTCACTGCCCCTCTGGCACCCAATAAGCCTCCTCCATCCCGCTGTGTGTGAGTGCTTCTGGCGAGGAGGAAGAAGGGGGTCAAGCCTCCACCTTGCAACATCTTCACCCAAGGGCATCACTGACAGCAGCTTCCTGAGGCTCAGAAGGTCCATGCTCTTCCCGCTGCTGCTCAGCCTCCTCGATGCACTGAGGAAGGAGGCAGCAGCCATGACATGGGTTTGCTAGGGAGACTACAGGATTGCCCCACGTCCACACCTGCCATCTGGTCTTCAGCATGCTGGGCCCATCAAGATTTTCTCTCAGACCACCAGTGGGCTGCAGCCAACTGGTTGGCGACCACTGACCTATAGATCCTGTGACAATGTTTTAAAACTTTAAATTTAAAGTTTAAATTTTTAAAAAAGTCCAATAGCTGGGAACCTGGTCTTGTGAAAATGTGTGAAGATCCCAGAAGTTTCCCTGAGCCACAGAGATGCCAAAGAGTGAGACTCAAGACGAGGCTTGCAAAAATAACAGTTTTTTTTAATTCTTTGGCCAAAGCAAAAAGTCTGGGTGAATATTATGTCCAAAACATACGGCCAAAATGCATGTAAAGAATAGCCACACCCTGCAAGAGTGGCTCAGAATATTATATACATTTTATGCTGATAGAAATAAAGTTTATTCAATCAATTTACACTGATATAAACAAAGTATATCTAATCAATTTACACTGATAGAAACAAAAATTATCAAATCAGAGACAAAGGTTTGTTATTAATGTGGAGTGTTCTTTGTTTGTGCTCTGTCCATACTTTGTTATTTTACACAGTATTCCTTGTCCTTGTGTATTCATGCTCCTAGGCAGCCCCACCTCCCATCTATGGATGTTCCTGGGAATTGTCTCCAAGAATGTGTCTAGCTCTGAAGCAAATTGCAGAGGCAAGAAACCAGATAGAAAAGGATAAAATTCTCTTACAGAATGAATTCCTAACAAATGATTCCCATCCTTAGCAAAATAGTACAAGCAACTTTTTTAACAGAAGCAAAGAGCAAATATTAGATTGATTCATGTCAATATGTTCTTTCAACACTAAGCCATCATGTGTTGTGGTTAGCCGGCAGCAGTGAGGAGGAGGTTCCCATGGAGCCTCTGCTAAGTGCAAGTGAGCGCAGGATGATTCATAGAAGAGCAGCACAGGCGATTCGGGAGTAAGAATGCTAATTAACAGCCCCTCCCTCCGGGGAATATAAGCCTGGTTTCAAAGTGTTTTTGCTCTGTAGAAGGCAAAAATGTTCTAAGAAGCTCTAAGGACCCAGCATTGTGTGTAGAGATACTGGCTTATCTGAAGAATTCTGTCAAGGCTTTTCTGGTTGGACTAATTGGCTGCAAGCCATCTTTTATCTACAAAGAAGTTTATTTGTAGATTAAAGCAGTGAAGATTTGAGTTACTGAGTTTGTCTGTGTTTGCTCTCTGGGAACTCGGCTGGGTCAGAACAGTATTTGGTTTATATATTTTGTCCCAAAGTTGCTTTTTTCAAGAGTTAACTCGACTTTCTGTTTTTTCTTTGAAGTCATTTCATTTCTCATTCAAGAAGCTCCTTCAGCGCTGACAGGATAGTGGGGAATGGAAGGATTCCATCCAGCCAGAGCTAAAGAAGCTTCTTGAATGTGAGAAGCGAAATGTCTTCCAGGAAAAACAAGAAAGTGCAGTTGCCTCATGAAAAAGCACCTTGGGGACAACCATGATCTGGATGACTGAGAATCTCTCTCTCTCTCTCTCTCTCTCTCTCTCTCTCTCTCTCAACCTCCCTCCCCCTGCATTTCTGGGAGGTTTTGCCTCTCTCTCATCACACTGAAACCTTTTTATTTTATCCTTATTTGAAACTCTCTCTCCCTCCTCCCCTTTGTCTTTGTTTATTCAACCTCTTCTCCTAAAACCTGATTGGTGCCTTGAGTTCCCAGGCAACCATTGTCTCTTCCCTCCTGTTTGTTTGGCTGCTGCTGGGTAGGCCAGGATGAGAGGCAGCCACTGGGGAGAGAGAGGGGCAGGGCTTTTGCCTTCCCTCAGAACTGGAGGAGTTGAAGGCAAAATCTTCTCTCTTTTAGGAAACTCTGCTCAGCTGCAGCCCAGAGTAGCGAAAAATAAAAGAATATTTTTAAAAACATATTTTAAAAATGAAGGAAAAAGACCTTCAGAGACAGAAAATGGGTAAAAATGTTTTCAAATACAGAGGATTTTAAAGAAATATTCCATATTTTCTTTGAGGATTGATGGATGATCAGTTAGGAAAATGCCATGGAACCTTGTTTTAATATGTGATTATGGTAGTGAGATTATTCAATGCACAAGGAAACATTCAGAACTACCCATCTGGGAGGAATGGCTTGTGAAATTGACAGGACTTTCTGAGATGGACAAACTGATTGCTTTGAATAGAGAAAGGGCAACATTTACATGTTTTGATAACTGGAAACACATTAAGGATTTTTTCGCTAAAAGTGATGTTGTGATTTATGGTTTTCATAGAGAGGAAGCTGTAGATGAAAGAGTGTAACTTTAGGAAAAGAGGTTAAAATATAATTGTACTTATAATGTCTGTGAAGAATATTGGAAGGTATTTGTTGATATTTTTTGACAGTTTAGATTATTTAACATTTCTTAAAGTTTATTGCTTTTTCCCTACCTATTTTCTGTAAACAATTGTCAACCCATGCACCCAAAATTGGTCTGCTGCTTAAGTAAGAAAAAGTCCAGGGATGCAATAAACCAAAGAAGATTATAACTAGAGCCACAGATGTGAAAGAGGCCTGCAGGAATTGAATTCAATCCACTGTTCTGTGCAAAGTTGTAAATTAAACATTAGCTCAGCTATATTTAGATCAGGTGTCAACAAAATACATCATTTAAAGGAGAACACAGAGAAGAAAAACAAATTTAAAAAATAAACAATTAGCATTAAAAATAAAAAATAACATCAATGTTTGAAAACTAGTTAATGACATACATGGTTTGAAGAAAATCAACACATATATATAGTTAACATATACATGTTCCTCTCCAAAGCAATAGAATAACAGAAGACAAAATTTGGCCATGTGTGTTTTTGCAGGTGCATCAGCAAAAACTAACTTTCCCCATCTTGGTTAAAGATGCAGATTGTGAATCAGTCCTTAAATGTTACATATTTATCCAGGTCCAAGAAGGGATGAGGAAGGCTGAGAACTTCTTGGGTGCTAGAAAGGTACAACCATGATAAAGCCAAGAAGGGAGATACACCCAACCAAACACATTTCTACTAAATTTGAGAAACTATGTCATAATATTTTTGAATAGGGTGTCCTTGCAAACTTCCATTTCCAAAAGTTTTGGTTGCCACAATGTAAAAAGAGATGTTGAGACTCTAGAAAGAGGGCAGAGAAGAACAATAATCATGATTAGGAGACTGGAAGTAAAACATATTAAGAATGGTTGTTGGAACTGGGTATGTTTAGTTTAATGAAAAAAAAGGAATAGGGTGACGTGACAGCAGTCTTCCAATATTTTGAGGGGCTGCCACAAAGAAGAGAGAGTCAAGCTAGAGGGACAAGAAACAACAGATGGAAAGTAATCAATAATCTATCAGTGAAACAACTTGCCTCAAGAAGTTGTGGGTTCTCCAACACTGGACATTTTTAAAAAGAGACAACCCTTTGTCTGAAATGGTATAAAATTTCCTGTGTGAGCAGGGGGTTGGACTAGAAGACCTCCAAAGTCTTTTCCAAATAACTCTACCATCAGAAGAATGAGATGGATGAATTGTTGCAATTTAGTAAGGAGTATTTATGCCCAATCCCACCTCCCTCCCTTACACCACATTTATGGGACACTTACATATGGATACTCTCAATTCTGTAGGAATTGTTTTGTAAAACTCTTATATGGCTGTATTTCAGCTCCCATTTTATTTTATTTCTACATGATTTGACCAGATGGATAATCCAGTTTATCCACATCCTGCAGTTATGCTGGGTAAGGATGGAAGGCAATATCTACCAATATACTTTCAAAGTCTGCCTTTGATTATTAGCTGTCCCAGCTCATATATACGGGACAGCTTGAAACAATTTCTATGCTTGGTCTGCTGGAATGTGTTGAGAGTGGAAATTTTTCTAACTCACATTAAACATTTCTTCTGGTCGTAAGATGCTCCTTTGTATTCAGGTCCGGCCTCAGAATGATAATGTAGCACTTGGGGATGAAGACACAGCCCAGCAGACCAGCACTGGAGGCCAGGATGGAGAAAACCTGCACAGCCACCATGTATTTCCCCTTGGTGCTCAGGTAGGTGGGCAGGAAGGAGACCCAGACATTGCAGAAGACCAGCATGCTGAAGGTGATCAGCTTGGCTTCATTGAAGGCTCCAGGGAGATTCCTGGCCAGAAAAGCCACTGTGAAGCAGATGGCAGCCAGGAAGCCCATGTAGCTGAGGGTGATGTAGAACATGAAAACAGAACCTTCATTGCATTGCAGGATGATCTCTCCAGGCTGGGAATGGAAGTCTGAGTCACAGAATGGGGGAGAAATTCCCAACCAGATGGAGCAGATCATAATTTGGACACTAGAACAAGAACCATCTCTTCACTCGGTTTCCTGGTTTTGTGGCCAGGAAAGCCAGCACCACTGTGATGGTTTTGGCCAAGAGAGAAGAAATGGCAACCGAGAAGTTGATGCTGAAAACTGTTTGTCGGAGAAGGCAAGTGGCTTTCCTTGGTTGGCCAATGAAGAGAAAAGGAGACAAGAAGCAAAGCAGGAGGGAAACCAGGAGGATGTAAGAGAGGTCTCGGTTGTTGGCTTTCACAATGGGAGTTTCTAGATGTTTCATGAATATGATTAAAACAAGGCCTGTGGCTAAGAACAAGAGTAGGGCAAAAGAGACCAGAATGATTCCCAGAAGTTCTTCATAGGAAAGGAAGGATATAATTTTGGGGATACAATAAATTCTGTCATGATTTGGATATTTTTCACCTGGACACTTGGTGCATTTTTCTGTATCTGAGTAAAACAAAAAAGCAACATTTAAAAAAAATTCTGTACTTTCACTTTTCAAGAAATACCTTCTTGGGACAACATTTGTTACCCACAGTATTTTCCAAGAAGCATTTCTTAAAATCTCTTCAGAAACAAGAGATAGTCAGCCTATTGCCCCCAACAATCTGGGTTCTCATTTTACTAACCTCAGAAGGATGGAAATCAGGGTCAACCCTGAACTGGAGAGAATCAAACTGCCAAACTGCTAGCAAAAAAAAAAAAAATTAAGCTTCAATCAACCTTTTAACTTGTATTTGTATGACAGTGTTTTGATGAATCCACTTCCACAAGGCCTATCCTTTTCCTTGGTATCCCTCACCTTCATGAATGGAGATGGTCCCCTCAGGACAAGGAATGCAGTCAAAGCAGCAAGCAGGCTCTCCTTCTCGCTTCCGCTTGACGAATCCAGGATGACAACTTTCCACACATTGCAACTGAGGCAGAGACTAAGCAGAAAAACAAGGAACACGAACGAAAATATATTATTGTGACAAAGCATGCATGAAAATGGATGTAGATATTAATATTAGCCAAATAGTTTCTTGGCTTCACTTAGTGAAATATGTAGTGACTCATTCCAAACTAATTCCAAACAGATTTAGGAGAGATAAATACTGGCAAATAGTTCATTTATTCACTCCCGTACTCTCATAGAAGTGGTAGTAAAAAAAAATGAATCCCACCACTGGTCATAATCTTTGGAAAAAAGAGAAGACACAGCAATATTTGACCTACCTTGTTGATCATATTTATCCATGAAAGAGCAATTTTGTTAATAATAACTCTCTGTCTTTCAATACTCCCCAGTTTCCTTTTGATCAAATCCCCATCAGGCGAAATAACCATGAACTCAATGTCCATATCTGCAGCTATTTCTCCATTATGGTCCATGTAAAGATTCCAGTTGGAAAGATTGTAGAACTCATTTTTCTCCAGAAAGGGATGGAACTAGAATGGAAACATCCGAGAATTTTAAAAGTAGAAACCTTGATTTGTTATTCCACCAGATATTTTTACATATGCCCTTTTCTTCTACAGTTTTTGTTTTTAATGTGCCAATATGCTTAATTAGGACAACAGGTGTTACCACTAAGTTCATAAGCAAATGAGAAAAGTTCAGCAAAATTTGTCAATCGTATATTGAAAAAATTGTATTGAGAAAATGTAATAGACACATTTGATCAATTTATAGGGAGCATTCTACAGCAGGTATCAAATAAATTGTACAACAGCAAAAAGTTCATAAACTCCTTGAAAACAACAGGTTGATTACCAGAAAGCATGCATTTTTCCAAGATGAAAGTTCCCAAGCTAACCAATTCATTTTCCAGCCTGAAAATTTAGAGAGGATCCTTTCTGAGTTTGTTTTGCTGGCTCTTATGCAGCTACAGGATCCCCTACTTTATCTGATCACTTCCTGGGCAGTTTATCTTCTCCCTTTCCTCAAAGTTATTCTTGTATATTATTATAGTTCTTTAATAGTATACAATAGTATACAAGGAACAAAAAGGGAAAGGGCAGCATGTAGCAGAGTTTAATGTGTGGCTAAAGGAGTGGTGTAAAAGGGAAGGCTTTGGGTTTATTAGTCATGATGTCTGCAGCTCGTCCAATGAAAAACTGTACAAAAGAGATGCTTTGCATCCATCAAAGAAAGGGACTGAATTACTTGGCATTAAATTCACAGATTTCCTGGATAAACATTTAAACTGAACAGCGGGGAAAGAGAATTAATGGATTCAGAACATTTCTGTCCCCAGCAACCTAAAACTAATAAGGATACCAGTGCATGCAAAACAGATGTTTGTGCAGGTAACATGATCAACCTTGATGCCAATCAAACCCAAGCATTTAATAGTGAGCACCATACCAAGTGAATTAATCAAACAGGTGGCAAGAAAGTAGGGGCAGGCAGGCACAACACAGGTTATGGACACAGTAAGCACAGTGTCAGACATAAAGATCTTGAGTGCCTCTATACAAATGCACAAAGTCTGGGAAACAAACAGGGTGAACTCAAACTACGAATACATGAAGGTAAATATGATATAGTTGGAATAACAGAAACTTGGTGGGATGAACCCCATGACTGGAACATACTAGTAGAAGGATACAAACTATTAAAAAAAAAACAGACCCCATAAAAGAGGAGGTGGAGTTGCACTGTATGCAAAGGACCACTATATTGCAATAGAAATGCATGAAACCAAAGATGAAAACCTCCTAGAATGCATATGGGTCAATATAAAAGAAAAAAGAATGACATGGCCATAAGTGTATATTATAGACCACCCAATCAAGAAGAAAAAATAGATGTCCTTTTTGCCAGCCAACTAACAAACATATGCAGGAAACACACAACAATAGTAATCGGAGACTTCAATTTTCCTGATATCAATTGGAAAACTGGTTCTGCACCAAGTGAGAAATCAAATAAATTCCTAACCAACCTGGCTGGCAACTTTGTTGTCCAAAAGGTAGAGGATGAAACTAGAGGGACAGCCATACTGGACTTAATCCTTACAGAGAAGAAGTGACAGGGGGAGTTGAAACTGCAGGAACCTTGGGTGAAAGTGACCATGTCATACTAGAATTCAACATAACACAGATACAAGCAACAGAACATAATGACATCAGAGTCTTGGATTTTAAAATAGCTGATTTCAATAAACTCAGAGAAAACTTGGGAAAGATTCCATGGATGAAAATCCTAAAGGGCAAAACAACTCAAGAATCTTGGGAAACTCTAAAAAGTATGATCATAGAAACCTAGACCAGCACATTACCACTGAGAAAGAAAAACAAGAAATCCAAAAAGAAACCAGCATGGCTGCACAAAGATCTCTCTGGCAGATTGAAAGAAAAAAAGAACAAGTACAAAAATGGAAAGAAGGACATACAACTAAGGCAGAATGTCAGCAGATAGCCAGAATCTGCAAAGACGAAGTCAGGATAGCAAAGGCTCAGAACAAACAAAGACTTGCAACAAAAGTCAAAGATAATAAAAAAAGTTTCTTCCAACATATAAATAACAAGAAAAAAATCAAGGAAACAGTCGGTCCACTAAAGAGAGAAGACGGCAAGGAAGTAACAGGCAACACAGAGAAAGCAGAACTGCTTAACTCATTCTTTGCATCCATCTTCACGCAAAAGAAACTATAGCTGCACTTTACAGGCCTAATCCTGTAAGGAAGGTATTCCTTACATTCTGAAGTTGTTGCTTTACAAAAACTACCTCTCCATTAACCCTTATTACATTCTTGGCAGGACTAGACTTCCTGTCTCCAGAGCTTCTCTGGAGTTTTTTTTTCCTCCTATGCTGGTACTTTGCTTGTTGGAGCCCAAAATTGACATATGTGTAGCCATTTTACTTGAAAACCTGATAGCTTGACTTTCTTAAAGGGGAAGGATTGTTTTAAGCTTTCTACACTGCTGTTGGGAGGAAATACTCCCCTGTTGGAGTTAGCACTTTGAAGAAATAATTGAATAACAAAGCAGAGTTGCCAGAAAGAAGCTTTTAATGACAAGGAACCAAGATGAGTGACATTCAGCAAGGCTTCTAGGCTAGCTAGAAAGATTGACATTCACACGTGAGTTTACATACCCTTTCTGAGTTTTGATGTAAAACTGGTTTTTTGTCAAGTTTAACTCTGTCCTTGGTGACGTTTATTTCTGTGTTTATTGATGGAATAATTTTCCCTGTTCAGCTTTGTTTGGAAAGAAAAAGGTTAATCTCTGTTCCTGAAAAGAAACTGGTTTGAAAAATCTGGCTAGTTCCTGTGTCTATTTGTTCTGATAATTAGTTTAACAAGTAACAGTTACTGTTGTTATTTAATTATTTCTATTGTGTTTGGTTTTTTTTTCCTGCCTTGTGATTTTTTTAATCTGGGGAGGTTTTTTTTCCCCCCTTCACTGCTTTAGTGGTATCTGGCAATGTTCTTTTGGGGTGTACTTCCAAGAGGCAGCATGCAAGCTTGGCACTGATTTTTTTACTGCCTTTCTGGGGGGCATGTGATCTTTCCTCAAATCTGGATGATTTCCTTAGGATATCTTGTGAGGTGAGTGAGACCAGCTGGTATCTTTAAATGGTGCAAATGGATCTAAGGATTGCTTCTCCTGGGTGTGCTCTTTCTGGAGAGCGTGTGACCTCACTTTATGAGCAAGAGTTGGCTGCTGATAGTTATCATTGCATTTTAACTATTTTAATTCCTCAAGGTAACTCCGGCTTGCAGGTATTTTTAATCTAATGATTGGTATTTAGGACAGCTTTTTGCAAGCAAATAAGCTTTTTGTATTTTTGTACAGGTAATCCTTGACTTACAATAGTTCATTTAGTGACTATTCAAAGTTACAATGGCACCGAATAAAGTGACTTATGACTCTTTTTCACACTTACAACCATTGCAGCATCCCCACAGTCACAAGAGGCCAGGCGAGGAGAAGCGCCCCTCGATGTGAGTGATGTTGAATTGGCCACACCCACCCAGTCACATGTCCACCAAGCTATGCCCACCAACGAAGCCATGCCCACAGAACTGGCTGTTAAAAAATGTGAATCCCACCCCTAGTTTCAACACTTTGTCAGCCAGGAGGTGATCAGAATAGAATTCTTTATTCTTTATTGGCCAGCTGTATTTGGACACACTAGGAATTTGTCTTTGATGCATAAGCTCTCAATGTACATAAAAGCTATAAGTAATAAATCATGATCATAGTTATCATAAAATATATTCATCATAAATCATAAGATACAACACTTAGAGAAAGTCAGAGGATACTAAATAAGCAATCTGTCAGGATTCTGATCAATGCCCTTATTAAATCATGATCTTCAGCCCAAGCTTCTAAGGAAATCCAGTTATTTATTAGGAGCTTCGTGTCAGTACAGACCAAGTCACACCAACTCTGACCTCACTTAATTTGTGCCTTGGCCCTAACTCTGCTTCCCTCTCCCCCCCAAGGTGTGTCATCAGTCACATTCCCCAATGAAGCAATTTCGTAGGTTGTAGAAGTCACTCCCTCCAGCCACTGTGGATCTCTGTGGAGATGACTTTGATGTTGACGGCTAGAATGTGCTTTGTTTTGACTGAAATGCAAGTTCCTCCACACAGCTGCGAGACTCGATTCCCCATCCCCCTGCCTATGGCAATTCAAGAACAGGTCAGGAATGCTTCACGAGTTGACACAATCAACATAAACCATACAAGGAAATTAAATAAAACAATACAAATCATAAAGATACAAGCAACAAAGTTATAGTCATAAGTCCACGATTTGAGGGATCTGTAGATATTTTCACTTACCTTTTAAAAAAATCTTGTATTAAATACAACAAATGCAATCCTGTACCAAAAAGGACAAATTTAATCACCCAAGTGTGAACTCTGATCTTGTGAAAGAAGTCACGTAGGTTGACATGTTGTAAACAACAAAGGAACATTTTGCATTAAATTCTGAGCTAACTTTTATTCAGAGAACTTGAAATGGACCTCTGTCCCAGTATGAAGCACTCTTTCTGCTGGAGTAAACAGCTGAAAGTTGCCTTCCTCATTCCAGCATGATTCATGAGCCACTCACATTGGAAAATAGAACTCATCTAAGGCTTATGCCATCTGTTGTTCTCAGGGTCTCCTTCAAATTTATAACAGTAAAACTCTACAGTGCTAACCACAAACCCTACATACAGGAATATCGTTAAAAGTGCAATCACTCTTTAGAAGTGTTTAATATCAAAACATATCTGGTACCAACTCTTTCATAAATAAATCCCCAGACTACTAGATTGGCCAAATCTGTTGGCCTTTTGTAGTACAAGGAGGTTGATATGATTCCCCTCTTTTTCTAACAGATTCCTTCTCCATAGGAATTTAGTTTGTTGGATCCTTTTGGGGACCCCATACCTGCCATGGCTGCAGCCTTGGAGCCTCCAGTGTCTCTTGAGCCTCCTTCCTTCTCCTCCAGGATCTGGATGAATATGCAGCCTTCAAGATGTGGGCCAGAGTCATAAAGACCATGTAAACAGAGTCACTGTTTTCAACCAATATCCCATTAAAATCATCTTCTATCTCCACTGGAGTTTTTTGGATGCATCTTTTCCGTCCTTTGACAGAAAAAACATGCTTTGGAAAAGAGCACTGAAAATTCTTGTCTTCATACTGGGGGTCTAAAAAGGAAAAGGATTCAAAAGCATCATATTTAGGGCTTACTTTTTGCAGAAATTCAAAGCTCCAAATACTATGGATGTATTTGTGATATCCAAGATGAGTCATTATATAGTATCCCAAAGTTGTGGTGATCCAGATTTTCTCTCTAATGGGTCCTGACAAAATGTCAAGTGTTAGATGAAAAATATGAAATGTGCTTGAAACGATAATGTGTTCTGTGAAGTGAACAAAGACATTGACTTGTTTCCACTGAGAAAAGCTGGAATCCCTCAAGGGTGCTAGATGTCCAGTCATTGAGAATTGTTGTGATATAACAACACAAATTCCATTCCTGATAAGCAAAGGAGGAAAAGTCCTCAGGAAAATATCTCCTTCCTCAGTGTCTGGAGCAAGGAGACCAATCAAGGTCCACCTGAAATGCAGGAGCACTTGGACAATTGCTGAAAACTGAAACCCTTCTTTGAGGAGCATCTGGTGGAAAAATGGGAATTTACTTTTATCACTCAGGGTCTTTGAAACAACTCTATGACTGATCTGGAAAAGCAGTGAAGAAGACAACTCCAAAATATGAGTTTTTAATAAATCCAACTTTTTGTTTTGATAAACATCTTAGAATAATTTGTTGATTGGCCATTGTTTATAATATTAAATACAGAATATTAAGGAGACTTTATATAAAAATGGAAAATGAGAAACAAATTAACTAAAAGCAATAAAATGTAAGGTCTTGCCTCTCCAATGTTCCCAAGAAAGCAGGACTCTTGAAACTGCAGTTGTTCCAAAAGGAGCTTTTATTGAAAAGCATGTGATAAGAAGAGATCTAGGCAAGAACTGAATCTTCTTACTTAAAACCAGTTATTGAAAGCAATGCTAACCAAACCCCTCCCACATTACATCATTGCAGGAAAACAGAAACATCATATAGAGATTAGCACAATAATGCAGGAAACAGAAACAGAACCTTCATATACCAATCACTCCATTCCGCCCCTCTTCCTCCCACCAATATGCCAGCATTCCTGTAGAAATATCTAGGACCTGACAAAAAATCAAAATGCAAATCATATTTCTCAATCACCCTTACAATTTAATGCAGTTAAACTCACATGTGCATGATGTTAACTGAAGTATATTCCAAATAAAGGGCCATATTATATTTAATTTTGGAAGATTGCTACATTGTTCTCTGCTTGTATATTTCAGATTCTTTGTGCAGCCATTGTATTACTTTCTTCTTCAATTGTACAAGAGACAGAGATGTAGTTCCTCATATAATTTGTCAGTTATATAAGCTAAGAGGTCTTTAGTTGAAATTTTGTCTGTTCTAACAGACACAGTTTTGGGAGTCTGTAGTTTCCATAGCTTTAATTTCATGCACCAATAATTAATGATGTTAATTGATATTGATTAACATGATGTTGGTTAATTGATGTTGATTAACATCAGGCCAGTAATCAAGAACTAAACAATACCCTAATCAAGGAACTTCCAAACAAACTAACAGCCCAACAAAAAACTTTCCAAGACCATTCATACCAGTGCTTATAGAGCAAATCATTAGAAGATAAACTTGAGAGCATACCTCACACTCCTTACTAGCACTGATGATCTTGCCTAGTTTGGGTAATGAAATGTCTGCAGGAAAATAACCATGCTCAAAAGCTACAAGAAACTGTCACTTCAACACCAAGCTACAAATATTCTCCTTCATCAATTTGATCCCATCCATCTATTAATGCAGCCTAGGTCTGCATTGGCTTTTTTGGCAGCTGCAACATACTGATGCCTCATATTTAAGTCAGATAACATATTAAAAGATAATCAGAGTTGGAAGGGACCTTGTAGGTCATTTAGTCCAACCCCCTGTCCAAGCAGGAGATCCTGCACCATTTTGGACAGATGGGAGTCCAATCTTCTTGAAAGTCTCAAGAGATGTTGCTCCCACAACTTCCGAGGGCAACTTCTGTTCCATTGGTTGATTGTTCTCACTGTCAGAAAGTTTCCCCTTATTTCCATTGTGAACTACATGCTGAGTGTAGTTTTATCAAAGTGCAGAGGCACTTTGCAGTGAGACAGGTGGCAAAAAAGTTTAATAAATCAATGAATAAATAAAGCCTTCAGCAGGCAATTATTTGTTATTTGTTGACTGAGCAACTATCAACTCTCCTCAATAGGAACTTAGCATTTATTTTAGACACAATATCTATTTGATCAATGGGTCAATAATTGATTGGGTATTTTATACAGTTTTTTTATATTTAGAAAATATTATTGCCATTTTCCACCCAACAGGATATAAAAGGTATTATTTATACATATGGGTAAATCAACCTGCCAATAGTGGGACTCACAACATGGGTGGGGTTTTTTTTGAAAAATTCATTTTGTAGAAAATCATCTCTGTGGGCTTTGTTGCTCTTCAAGCTTTTATGATGAATTTGATTCTAAATACAAAAGGATAAAAATAGTTGACATTTTGGATAATATGTTTGTAATATTTTTAAATAAAGTGATTAATTAATGATAGTAATCACTATGAGGCTGTAAAACAGATATGTTTTATCAAGAGTAGATAAGACTGGAATTAACAGAATAACAGAGTTGGAAGAGACCTTCGAGGTCTTCTAGTCTCACTCCCAGCTCAGGCAGGAAACCCTAGACGATTTCAGACAAATGGTTGTCCTATCTCTTCTTAAGAACGTCCACTGTTGGAGTATTAACTTCTTGAGCGAAGTTGTTCCACTGATTAATTGTTCTAACTGTCAGTAAATTTCTCCTTAATTCTAGGTTGCTTTTCTCCTTGATTAGTTTCCATCCAGAACTCCAATATCCCTCTCACAGTTATTACTATTGAGTTTTTTCTGGTAGTGTTTTTGATAGGTTGTGCAAAAAATAAGTTAAGCAGTTCTGCTTTCTCCCTGTTGCTTGTCAGCTTCTTACCACTTTCTCCTACCAATGGACCAATAATTTCCTTGACTTTTTCTTGTTTTTTACATGTTGAAAAAAGCTTTTGGTTATTGTTGTTGTTATTTTTGAGTTTTTTCACAAGCCTTAATTCATTTTGAGGCTTTCCTCACTTCATCTTTGCACGCTCAGGCTATTTGCTGATATTGCCTTAGATATGTGCTCCTCTTTCCAGTTTTTATACTTGTCCTTTTTGTCTTTCAATTTATCAGTTTTTTTATGCAGCCATGCTGGTTTCTTTTGAGAGCTGTTATTTTTCTTCATTGCTATTGTGCTAGACTGGGCTTTTATTATCTCACTTTTCAAAACTTCCCAAGCTGCTTTGGTTGTTTACCCCTTAAGGGTTCTCATTGATGGAATCCTACCCCAAATCTCTCTAAGTTTATTGAAATTAGCTCTGAAATTAGCTCTAATTTGACTTTGTTCTATTGCTTATGTGCTTGCATAATGTTGAATTCCAATATTGCATCCTCATTCCCCCCAAGGTTCCTGTTGCTTGAACACCTTTCTATCATTTCATCTCTGTTAGAGAGAATTAAGTACAGTATGGCTGATCCCTTAATTCTCCTTTCTACTTTTTGAGAGTCAAAGTGGTCAGTTTGGTTTATCAGGAACCTGTTGGATCTTCCATTTGGTACAGAGTTTGTCTCCTGATTGATGTCAGAATAGTTAAAGTTTCACTTTACTTTTTTGAAGGGCTTAGTTAACTGACTAGCAAAAAATTCAACTATTTTCTCTGTTTGATGGTACGGCTTATAGTGTGTCATTGTCACAGTGCCACTGTGCCAGTCCCCACCCCCCTTTTATATGCATCTAAGTGCATTCAAGAAGTTTTTATAATTGTTGTGCTCTATTTCTGTAAAGATGTACGTATTTCTCATATATATTACAATTCTGCGTACTCTTTTATGTGGTCTGTTTCTTTTAAATAATTTAAATCCCTCTAGCGGTATATTCCATTTGTGGGTTTCATCCCACCAAGTTTCCCTAATGACAACAATATCATATCTGCCCTCATTTGCTTGAATTTCTAATTCATCCTATTCCTCATACTCTGTGTGTTGTGCATAGACATTTAACTCCCTTTTAACTGATCATTTGTTTACTTTCTATATAGCTTGTTTGTGCCTGAGTTCCCCTACTTCCTTGCCACCTGTTTTATTAGTGTACATGATATAGCACACAATATCAAAAGCTTGACTTTCCTTGACAGCAAGGTTGATATTCTTATGCGGACAAACATCCATGTTACAAGCACTGCTTACTCTATTAGTTTTAGATTGCTGGGGAGAAAAGTGTTCTGTATCAATTAACTCTCTGTCCCCATTTTTTAATTTAAATGTTTCGCCAGAGAATAAATGAATTTAATGCCAAGTAATTCAGTCCCTTCCTTGATGGATGCAAAGCATCTCTTTCACAATTATTTCCATGAATATGGCATTTGTTCAGCATTATCATCATTTTTCTAAGATCATGTACAAAATGTCAGCTTTCCACCAGTGGTGTACTCTCTTATTTTATTGAAGACCCCTTGATTGGACACAGAGCCTCTCCTCACCTTCACAAGTATGCATCAGAAGCCCCCAAAGCAATAGAGATGCTATCAAGAGAGGCTATGACTCTTTTTATACATGCTCCCAACCTAATGTGTATTCCAGTTTCCAGTTCCTACAATGGATATAATTTAAAGCAGTTCTTGAACTCCAAAGAGAAGATATGGCTGGATCTATCATGCACCCACTATCACCCCACTCACTTTATTATAAGGAGAAAAATGCACACAAACCTGTGGGACTTTGTAGGGGCCTACTAATGTTGACATCTGGAGGGAATTCTCTCTATCAGCTGCATCAAGAAGAGCCAAAATGTTGTCCTTCCTTCCACAGCTGTAGTTGGGAACATTGGCTTTTCCGGTAGAGAGCATGTCCAGCAAGACTTCTGAAGTGCCAAGCGTATTCAAATAGTTGTCATGGATGTTGTAGCCAAGTGTTAAATTGCACAGGAGCTGGATATTCTTGTTGATCTCTTGAATGGTGAAAATAAAGCGTTCTATTCCTTTGAAAGTGTAAGTTTCACTAATGTAAAAAAAATGCTTTCGTTAATACAAGCATCATCAACAGCAGTGATGCAATACCTTTTCCCCAATTTCATCCTCTTTATCAACACAGGACTATTGAGTATGAAGTTAATACCGATTGAAAACCAGAGGCAAATGATATTCACCCATCAACATTTAATATTTGTAAACATTAAGAAAATGAGAAGCAGATAAGAATCACAAATAATCTTATTATTTATAGCAGCAGTAATTTTCATCAGCATAGTACCTAGTCTGTAAAATCATTCCTATTTTAAACTACAACCATCATAAAGGAAGAAGATATTTCATAAGTGATCCAGAAAAGCTGTTCTAAAAACAATTCAACCACAATTCCTGTAAAGGATCAGGTACTGAATATCAAATTATAAAAATATGGAAATGAGTTAGTCAAGGTTAACTACAACCATAGTACTTTAAACTAAAGTCAGTATTCAAGTCATGCATTAAAGACTGGATGTGGAGAGGAAAATAATGTGAACTTCTTTCAGGTATTTTTTCTGCTCCATCTTTGTATTTGTGTCTCTTCCACTAAATAAGACAAAAGAGGAAACTCACAGAAATCTGATCGATCAACAAAATTAATCACTTCCTAAAATATAGGAGTAAGCAGGATAAGTAGAAAAGAATGAGAGTGTTAGAACTGCAGATGGAAAGAATATAATTTCATTGCACTGAATAACTTACAAGTAAGATTGACTATAAGGAAGCAGGTTGAAAAACAACATTTCCTGGTTTAGTGTTACTGCACTGGTGACTACACCAATGAGATGGTCTCCTGGCTTGTAGTAGCTCCATGGTCTTTCTCTATCCAGGTGCACCATATTCAGTGGGCACTTCATTCTAAGCTTCCCAGAGAGTGTCTGGGACACCAGTAGCATCAAATGCAGAAGCAGGAGGACCATAATTCATGGAGCTGAATCAATCGCCTGTTTCCAAAGAAGAGTTAAATGATTTCAAAGCGCCCTCAGAAAATGGAATATCCAGGAGGTTTCCTTTTTCAAACAGAAACAAAGAGCTTCATCTGGAAAAGAGGCAAAGGTACATTCAGCATCACAGCCCCTGCCCTGTGTCCTAAATGGTGCAAACCATTCAGCATGAGTGGATGTTTATATCTTTTTCTAATGAAAGATCCATTCCAGGTTGCTTTAGTCTGGCATTATATCAAAGGCAGACATTGTAAAATTATCAGTAGGCATCTTGAAGTCTAGAATTATGATAATTACTGTGAGTGATAATTTGTCCTCTTCCAGGGCTCCATGTACAGAAGGGTAGCCAGAGAAAAGGATTCTTGTGAAATGTTGCAGGTACACCCCTGGAGACACTCTTCTCTAATGGTTGTTATCATTCCTGTCAGCACATATCCAGAAAGTGATGCTGGAGGAAGATGCTTCAATATGCAGGTCTTTCTGCGCATCATAATATTTTCTTAATTACCTTCTCATCACACTGCCATTGTTGAGCATATACAATTCTAGCTGCAGTTACTACATGTAAAATCAAATATAAAATCTCTTTAACATATTTTTCTGGTAGAATGCCCAATAAAAATATTTCTGGTTTCATATCTAAATGCTGTTTTATCATTTTTTCCAACCAGGTATGTATTTTTGTCCAATATTTTTTAATTTGTGATCATGTCCACTACATATGAACCAGGTGTTTGATTACATTTCCAACATTTAGCAGATCTATCCTTATATATTTTTGCCAGTTTTGTTGATGCAAAATGCCATCTATAAACATTTTATACCGATTTTCTTTGTATGCAGTTGACATAGTCAGTTTAACATTTCTATCCCACAGTTTCTGCCATTTATCTAGTTCTATTGCACATCCAAAATTTTTAGCCCAAATAATCATTGTCCCCTTTACCTTTTCACTTTCAAGTTTAATGCCTAATAAGGAACAATGTATTTTTGTTAACATTTTTTCATTCGTTCCAGTTAATATCTGGTCCAATTCAGTTAGTTCTTTATTAAAACCACATATTTTAGCATCTTTCTCATACTGAGATTGTATCTGCATTTGTAGAAACCATGCAATGTTCATCGCTTGATTGGTTTTTAGTTCTCCTTTTTCATTCAGAATATCTTTATATCTTACAATTTTTCCATATTAATAACATTAGAATGTATCAATGCTTCCATTGTGGAAAGCCAGGCTGGTATTTTCAGGTAGTGTTGTTCTTTAATTTTAAGCCATACTGATAACAATATATTTCTAAAATAATGTCTTTGAAAATAACTATGTATCTTATTCTTCCCATACCATAAAAAAGTATGTCAACCCAGTTGAAGGTTGTGCCCTTCTAGAGTTAATAGACTTTTATGCCTCAAATTAATCCATTCTTTCACCCAAGTTAATATTGATGTCAACTCAAAAATATTTCTCTGGTCTTTTAGAGTTGTCAGCAGAAAGGGAGTGTGGGAAGTAATGCATACTTTAAATATTTTCATAGATAATTGCTAGGCAGCCAAAGCTTCTGGTGTGCAAGATGGAAAGCATGATTCATGACTCTTGGCTATGGATGGGTTCCATTGGAGAATATACATCCAGGGGTGGGGGGAAGACCAGGGTCAAGGGTGAGATGAATGATGTGTCTCAGAGTTGGCTTCACCCAGGTAATACCGACATTGTTCACTCCTAATAAATGATTTATTTTTTAACTCAGAGATGCAAATAAAGACTCATGATTTGAATAGGGGAGGATTGTCAGAGCTCTGACAATTGAGGCCTAGTAATACAATTCCCAATCTGGCAGTCCAAAGCCCCCTCTTTTTTTTGGAATCTTGCAACATTTTCACACCTATTTTATCTTTCTTCCCTAACCAAACATATCTTAATATTATCTTATTTAATTCCTCAAAATATTTCCCCGCTTTTATTGGTATTGTCTGAAATAAATATAATAATATTGACAGAATATTCATTTTTATAATAGCTATTCTTCCTGACAGTTGCAAATCTTTGCATTTCTCCAGGTCTTATTTAATTTATTGCATCAGTTTCATACAGTTATCCTCTAATTGTTACACATTTTGCTGTTAACTGTACTCCTAGGTACTTCACTTTTGAAACTATCTGCATATCAATTCTTTCCACCAACCCTCTTTTTTGCATATCTGTGAGGTTTTTAACTAAGATCTTTGTCTTATCTTTATTTTCAATCCAGTTACTTCTCCACACACTTCTATCTTTTTAACTAGCTTTGGTCCAGTTTCTAATGGGCCTTCTACAGTGGTGGGATTCACATTTTTTACTACCAGTTCTGTGGGCATGGCTTGGTGGAAGTGGCAGGGAAAGGACATTGTAAAATCCCCAGTCAGAGGTGGTATTTGCCAGTTCTCCAAACTACTCAAAATGCCTGCTACTGGTTCTCCAGAACTGGTCAGAACCTGCTGAATACCACCTCTGGTCTTCTAATATAAAAGCCAGGTCATCTGCAAACACCTGTAGCTTATAGTTCTCTTTTTTAAAAATTTCCATTCCTTTTATTTCTTCATCTCATCAAATGTTTCTGGCTAATACTTCCAGAGTCAGTATAAATAGCAGAGAGGACAAGACCCACCTTGACTACCTAGGTCATTGAGTGTCAAGTGAAGGGGTAGAGATGGACCCAGGGAAAGTAAAAGCCATCCTGGAGTGGCAACCCCCTTGAACCCACAAGCGACTTCAGAGATTCTTCAGATTCCCACGCTTCTACTGGCAGTTTGTCCCATCGTTCATCAAAATAGCCCTACCCAGCATCGAACTGCTAAAGACAGGCAAAGGGTGGGACCCAACCCCAGCCCAGCCAGCCACTAGAGTGGACCATTTGAAATTCTTCCAAAATTACCTGAACATGATTAAATAAGCTTCTGTGTCTTCTATTGCTGAATGGGAAATTCCAGGCTCAGGAGACAGATTCAAAAAAGTCAGAAAACTCCTCAGGGAATTGTCTTCACGATCCTCTCATTGTTGTCCTCTCACACCCTCCATTGATCAGAACCAGTGGTGGTATTCAATTTTTTTTACTACCAGTTCTGTGGGCATGGCTTGGTGGGCATGGTGTGGCTTGGTAGATGTGGCTTGGTGGGCATGGCAGGGAAGGATACTGCAAAACCCTGTTCCCTCCCCACCCCACTAACCTGCTTTCCAGCTCCGTTCTTCTGTGCAGGGCAACCAAGGAAGACCCAGCCAATCAGCTCGGACTCAGGAGGCAGAGAATAGATGGAGGTGGGGCCAGTCAGAGGTGGTATTTGCTGGTTCTCTGAACTATTCAAATTTCCACTACCAGTTCTCCAGAACCAGTCAGAAGTGACTGAATACCACCTCCGATCAGAACCATCATGAGCTGAGCTGCCTTCAAAAACTGCCTTTTTTAAATTATTGGATTGTTGTATACTGCCCAGAATTACTTTTTGTGAGATGTATAAATATAATATAAATTTGATTAATCAATCACTAAGGACACATCAACAACTGGGGACTTTAGTGCTCTCTGATCTTGGTTGTTTTCTGGCTGATCTTTCATTACCCAATTTAGAGAACATCATCAGTACTAAGTGATATTACTAGCACTGATGATGTTACCTTGTTCGGGCACTGAAACATCTTCAAGAAAATGAACAACCTCAGAGAGCACCAAAGAGCCCTCATTTCAACCCTGAGCTACAAATATTCCCAACAGCAATAAAGGTAAAGATTCTCCTCGCACATACATGCTTGTTGTTTCCGGCTCTAGGGGGTGGTGCTCATCTCCGTTACAAAGCTGAAGAGTCAGCACTGTCCGAAGACGTCTCCATGGTCATGTGGCCGGCATGACTAAACATCAAAGGCGCACAGAATGCTGTTCCCTTTCTACCAAAGTGGTCCCTATTTTTCTATCGCATTTTTATGTGCTTTTGAACTATTAGGTTGTCAGAAGCTGGGACAAGTAATGGAACTTCACTCTGTTACATGGTGCTAGGGATTCGAACTGCCAAACTGCCGACCTTTCTGACTGACAAACTCAGTGTCTTAGCCACTGAGCCACTGCATCCCCTTTCATAACAGCAATAGACCTAGTCTAATCTTGAGGTAGTTGGGTCAATCTGGATCTCCAGGAAGGCTCTTCCACAAGGCAGGATGTGCCAGAGAGAAGGGCTGGGTTCTGGATCCAACAGGATGATATGGTTTCATAGAGGGGATGCCAAGAATCTCCCTGCCCCATGTCATATTAGTTGCCAAAAAATTAATGACTTAACCCACTCCATTTCCTGATGGATTCTTCACACATATTAAACCAAATACCATGGAGCATTAAACAAATTAGACAAGTGTTATAGATGGAGGATTTTATTAGGTTTACTTGCCTGTATCAGTTCAACAGGTTTCACAGGTTTTATAGCTATAAATGTTATGCTATCCTAATTTTACCTATTTATTAATTTATCTCTAAACAGGTAGATATTTTCTCTCTCTTGTTAGACACTAGTCACTGATCACCATCATCTTCTGGTTTCTTCTATTATTTACTTCCACTTTACAGACAAATAATGGCTTTTCTCCAATGAAGAAAAATATCTACTTTTCCCTCCCAAAATTGAAATGTCCTAACAGTAGAACCCAAAGTCAAACTTTTGATGTCTATAATGAATAAAAGTGATTTTCAGGGATTTTATTCTGGTTTGGAACATTGTAAGAGAGAAGAATGTCATAGGAACAAAAATGGCCACTCATCTCTTAACTGAAGACAAACCAGAATCAGCTGTATCCATATTGAGGATTGACATTTCAGATTCATGCCAAAATTCTCTGTTGAGATTGGAATATATTGAGAGATATTCTAAGGGATGTGTCAGGGAAATACTTTAAGAGCTGACCAACTGCCATGATGCTGTAATACTGTAAAGTTGTAATGCTGTAATGATGATGCAATTGTAGGAATGAGATGTTTGGGAGAAATGAAGTTTGGGAGAAAGTTCTCCTGTCTCACTCCTGGGCACATTTTCAGAGTTTCACCCCATTTGAGATTCCTCCCATTGGGCACCTGCTTGTTGACTCAGTCCAAGTTTAGAGAGATAATGTCTCTTCTTGTTGCCATTATCCAAATCATAGTGATTTTTTTATCCTCTTGGTGCTAAATGTCAAAATACATTTTGGATTGCTTTCAGATGTCACACAAACTTGGCCATAACATGCTTCCATTTTGATATCATATCAACACCTTGTTGGCTAATCTCCTTGCACCAGGGGCATACATGGCCCTGGAGAAATAGACAACCTTGAGAGCTTTTATGACAGGCAGGGGATGCAGATATGAAGGCTTGCCTGGACTCTGTTGTGATGAGGAATCTTCTGCAGCTTCTGTCTTGGAAGAGGGTTTTGCCTTCTTCCACCTCTTCCTATCACTGTGTCTTCAAAGCAAGGCTGGAGACTCCATCAGGAGCACAAGTCATGTTGCTGCTTCTGCTGCTTCTGCTGCCCCAGGAAGTTCTGGGAAGTCTCAGAGCCAAATGTCTGCTGACTCTGAAGAGGGATGAGGTGCACCCACAGAACTATTACAAGCCAGGAGAGTTTCTCATTGGTGGCATTGTCTCTGCAACGAGAATGCTCCTTCTACCAATAAGCTTCAACAAATCTCCTTTGACTCAAATTTCTCTGTAGGTCAAATTTTGTGCACAGAATTAGAGCCTCTTCATTCCACCTTAAGTTCTAAAGTTTTAGTGGCCTCTCTTACAATGAATGATCTCTTTGATCTGCTAGTTTTTCTCTCTTTCTGTCTCATTTCATCCTTGGCTCATCCTTTTCAGCTGATGAACCTGATTTGAAATTATCAAATGAGTAATCAGTAGATACCTTCGGTTTTTCTTGACTTTGAAGAAGAAGCATCTTCTTTTCTTGACATCCTCTTAGCAGAGTTGGAATGTGGATGAGCAACGATGGTTCTTCTCTTCTACCACTCTGATGCCCAATAAGGTCATCTGGATGGGTAGAAAAATGAACTTTTTATGTGAAAAATTTTATGTGTCATTGCAGGTGTCTCTATTAGTATGTGTCCTTTAATGATTCTAAATTTCATGTGGAATAATAGGTCACACTTCCAATTATTAATTATTGGAGAAGATAAACAGGCAAAGGAATAGAAAGAATTTGAAAGTCAGTTTGAAACCTTAATAACACAGCAAGAATATGGACAATGTGAAGAATATTGCTAAAACTGAATTTGAAACCAAATTATGTAGAAATGATGAACATGTAATAACAAAAATGTATAAAGTTTTAAAGATTTGAAACAGAGGATGAACAGGTTCAATTTGTATGATTGAATTCACTATTAAATTCAGTTATTAAATAAAGATTACAGAGAATTTGGGTAATTGGTATTCGGTTTACACTCTGTCGTAGGTTAAGATAATTTTTTGAAATAAAAAATGTATTCTTGCTATAGGACATCAGAGAAATTATAAAAGATGTGTAAACATATTTCAACCTGTTGTGGCTCCGGGTTTGGAATCTGCTCCTGTGGCAGGTATAAGTTCAAGCTATGAGGATATGGCAGCAAAATATGAGCCGGCATTGCTTAGTGATTTGGATAGTAGCCAGGATGAGGAGATGGATGTAACAAGGGGAGATAAACCTGAGTTAATAGAGTTGTCAGGACCTTCGACCTCCTCTGGTTCTTTATCTGAGCAGCAGCCGGGAATGGCTGACAGGGAAGGCATGAGAGAGTTTTCCAGTGGAGAAGACAATTTGGAGAACTTATGGCTTGACGTCAGAAACAGAAGGAGGCTCAGACGTCAATCTCAATTAGGGAGGAGGCGTCGAGCCAGCAATTAATTAGGGAAATTAACACGATCCATAAGTGGATAAAAGGACACGGCTGGGCTGGTGGAACTCGCCAGAAGCAAAGTGTCTAAATGGAGTGAAGATATGCAATAAACTCTCTGAGGCTTGTGAATTACTGCTACGCCAGGATTGCCGGACAGAGTGTGGATTTATTGCTGTGTTTTGGAATTACTTCAGCCATTCTCTTGTGGGGGTTTGTTTTTGATTTGAATTAATTCTGAAACGGCTGCTTTTTGTTTTGCTCGCCTGCAATTAAAGGGGAGACATAACATCAACCAATGGAGGAATTGTGAAAAGCATGGGGAAACATTTTTTCATGCAGGGTGGACTTGTGAGAAAGCTCAGAAATTTTAGATAGATATTTGACACAACAATGCAAAGAACTTGAAAGGCTAAAAATTGTGAAGAAACCAGAATTCTTTTTTACTGGGATTACTGAGCAAAGAATTAAATAACATTAATAGTGTTTATAAATGGTAACTGTGGCAAGACTATTGTATGCTCAATGATGGAAAAATAATGGAATTCTCACAGTGGACGATTAGATTGTGAAAAATGTAGAATTTGCAGAAATGAAAAATTATCTGTTGAAAGGAAGGTGGAAAATCAGTTTTTTTTTCTTTTTCTTTTTTTTAATTTCTTGGACCTTTTCTTCCTTTCTCTATTTTTTCGTTCCTTTTTTCTTTTGATTAATATTTCATTTTCTTAAACAATTCTTTAGAAATATAAATTTAAACAAGAATTAGAGAATGCTAACAATAAGTAGACTAACTCAGAAATAATATGCATTCAGTGTTGTGGCTCTGAGGTTTGAGCTTGCATTGTTAGAGGACGAAGACTCGGACAATGGGGAAGAGGAGGATTTGGAAATGCCTTCCTCCCCAGGACCTTCCTCTTTGGCAATGCCTTCCTCCATGATTGTGCCTCAGGTGTCGGCAGATAACCGAGAGGGAAAACCTAAGGCTAATCAGGAAAAGGAGGAGGGCATATCGGAGTCTCTGACAGAGAATCAAGCAGAGGAATGCTGGCTTGATGCGAGGCAGCATCGCAGGCAAAAGTGTGAGCTGCAACGCAGGAGGAAGGGACGAATCAGAGACTGAGCTGAGGGACTGACACACCCCACAGGGAATAAAAGTGGGTGTGTTCGCTCTAAGAGCTTCGTGCGGGACAACGTGTGACTTATTCAGAGGAGCCTCGGAGTATTCTGTGTTGTGACAGCTTGTGTGATTTATATTCCTGCTTTCTTGTCGGACTTGGCAGACAGCATGTGTGAGACTGCCAAGAACTTTATCGGCTCAAGGAATTAACTCTATAATTACTGAATTTGCTTGAGATGTCTACTGCTACTTTTCCAGTTGATAGAACATCAGACTAAAGCAACATGCAATGGGTCTTGCATCAGAAAAAGATATAAGCATCTACTCATGCTGAATGATTTGCACAATGTTGAGGACACATGCTGCTGCTGAATGTACCTTTCTCTCTTTGCCAAATGAAGCTGGATTTGTTTCTGTTTGAAAAAGGAAAGCCATTCAATATTGCATTTTCTGGGAGTGCTTTGAAATCATCTAACTCTTCTTTGGAAACAGGCAATTGATTCAGCTCCATGAATTATGGACCTCCTGTTTCTGCTTTCAATGCTACTGGTGTGCCATACAGTCTATGGGAAGCTTAGAATGAAGTGCCCACTGAATTCAGTGCATCTGGATAGAGAAAGACCATGGAGCTACTACAGGCCAGGAGACCACCTCATCGGGGTAGTCACCAGTGCAGTAACACTAAAACAGAAAATGTTGTTTTTCAACCTGCTTCCTTATACTCAGTCTTACTTGTAAGTTATTCAGTGCAATGAAATTGTATTCCTTCCATCTGCAGTTCTAACACTCTCATTGTTTTCTCCTTATTCTGCCTACTCCTATATTGCAGGAACTGATTGATTTTGTTTATTGATCAGATTTCCATGGGTTTCTTCTATTGTCTTATTTAGTGGAAGACACACAAATACAAAGAGGAAACAAAAACAAAACAAACAAAAAAACAAACCCTGAAAGAATTCCACATTATTTTCCTCCCCATGTCTAATCTAGAATGCCTGACCAGAATACTTTGTTCAAAGTAGTGATTGTTGTAGTTAACCATGACCAGATCATTTCCATATTTTTATAACTGCTCATTGATATTGAATGCCTAATCCTTATAGGAATAGAAGATGACTTGATTTTATAACAGCTTTTCTTAGTCACTTATGAAATATCCTTTTCCTTTTATGATGGTTGTACTTTAAAATAGGAATTATTTTGCATACTGGATGCTGTGCTGATGAAAATTACTGCTGCTATAAATAGACTTTGTGATTCTTATCTGCTTCCCATTTTCTCAACATTTACAAATATTAAATTTTGATGGGTGACTATCATTTGCCTCTGGGTTTCGATCAGTATTGGCTTCAGACTCAATAATTATGTATTGATAAAGAGGATGAAATTGGTAAAATGGTATTGTATGACTGCTGTTGATGATGCTTGTATTAATCAAAGCACTTTTTTTACACTAGTGGTCCTTATACTACCAAAGGAATAGAACG
The DNA here is from genome assembly GCF_049901735.1 of Notechis scutatus. Classification (NCBI taxonomy): domain Eukaryota; kingdom Metazoa; phylum Chordata; class Lepidosauria; order Squamata; family Elapidae; genus Notechis; species Notechis scutatus. The sequence continues at coordinate 101,899 of NW_028263150.1, forward strand.
CTTTATTTTCACTATTCAAGAGATCAACAAGAATATCCAGCTCCAATGCAATCTCACGCTTGGCTACACTATCCATGACAACTATTTGAACACACTTGGCACTTCAGAAGTCTTGCTGAACATGCTGTCTAATGGAAAAGCCAATGTTCCCAACTACAGCTGTGGAAGGAAGGACAACATCTTGGCTCTTCTTGATGCAGCTGACAGGGAGATTTCCATCCAGATGTCAACATTAGTAGGCCCCTACAAAGTCCCACAGGTTTGTGTATTTGTCTATATACTAAAGAGAGTTGGGTGGTGTTGAATGCATGATAGATTCAATCATATCTTCTCTATGGAATTCAAGAGCTGCTTTTCACTATGTCCATTGTAGGTATCATGGCTGGGAACTGGGATACCCATTAGGATGAGGGCATGTATCAAAATAGTCATATTCTCTCTTAATACCAACTCATTGCTTTGGGGGCTTCTGCTACATACTTGTGAAGGTGAGGAGATGCTCTGTATCCAATCAAAGGGTCTTCAGTAAAATAAGAGAGTATAGCACTGATGGAAAGCTCACATTTTGTACAGGACTTAGAAAAATTATGATAATGCTGAACAAAAGCCACATTCATGGAAATAATTTTGAAAGAGATGCTTTGCATCCATCAAAGAAAGGGACTAAATTACTTGGCATTTAATTCACAGATTTTCTGGAGAACGTTTAAACAATGGGGATAGAGAGTTCATTGATCCAGAACATTTCTGCCCACAGCAATCTAATACTACTAAGGTAATCAGTGCTTGTAACATTGAAGTTTGTGAAAGGAAGTATATCCACCATGCTGTCAAGCAAACTCAAGATTTTTATAATGTGCGCTTCACCATGTAACTAATAAGAAAGGTGGTAAGGAAGTAGAGGAACTCAGGCACAAAACAGGTTATGTAGAAAGTAAACACACAGACGGTGAAAAGTGACTATGCACAACACACAAAGTATGAGGAATAGGGTGAAATAGAAATTCATGAATTTGATATGATATTGTTGCCATTACGAAAACTTGGTGGGATGAAACCCACAAATGGAATACACAGCTACAGGGATTTAAATTATTAAAAAGAAACAGACAAAATAAAATAGTAGGTGGAGTTGCACTATATATAAGAAATAAATAAATGCTTACATAAATCAAGCACAAGAATGATGAAAACTGTCTTGAATGTATTTGGATCGATTTAAAAGGGGGGAAACGGCACTGCCATAGGTGTATACAATAGGCAACCCAACCAAGTAGAGAAAATAGATGAACTTTTTGCTAGTCAGTTAACTAAGTATATTGTAAGCATAATCAAAATAGTAATGAGGGACTTTAACTACCCTGATATTAACTAGGAGACAAACTCTGCACCAAGTGGGAGATCAGACAGGTTCCTGACAAACCTAGCAGACAATTTTGACTCTCAAAAAGTAGAGAAGGCAACTAGGGGATCAGCCATACTGCACTCAATTCTCTCTAATAGAGAGGAAATGATAGAATGTGTCCAAGCTACAGGAACCTTGGGGGAGGAGTGATCATGCAATATTGGAATTCAGCATTATGCAAGCACAATCAATAGAACAAGGCAAACTAAATTTTAAGAGAGCTAATCTCAATAAACCTTGAGAGATCTTTGGTATAATTCCATAAATAAGAACCCCAAGGGGAAAACAACTGAAGCAGCTTGGCAAATTTTGAAAAGTGAGATTAAAAAAGCCCAGTCTAGCACAATAGCAATGAAGATGAAAAATAATAGCTGCATAAAAAATACTCTAGTAATGGGAGACTTTAATTATCCTGATATCAATTGGAAAACTAATTCTGCAACAAGTGAGAAATTAAATAAGTTCCTAACCAACCTAGCTGGCAACTTTGTTGTCCAAAAGGTAGAGGGTGAAACTAGAGGGACAGCCATACTGGACAGGGGTGGGATTCTACCAGCTTGTACCTATTCGCTAGAACCGGTTGTTAACATTCTAAGCAGTTTGGAGAACTGGTTGTTAGAAGAAATTACTGGCCTAATCCTGTAAGGAAGGCAGGAAGGAAACATTCTGGTGTTGCTTACAGAAACTACCTCTCTGTTAACCCTTATTACATGCTTGGCAGGTCTAGACTTCCTGTCTCAGTAACCTCTCTGGAGTTTGTTTCCCCTCCTTTGCTGATACTTTGCTTGTGTGGAGTGACCATTCAAAGTTATAATGGCACTGCAAAAACTGACTTATGACCATTTTTCACACTTACGACTGTTGCAGCATCCCCACAGTCATGAGAGGCCAGGCGAGGAGATGCGTGCCTCAATGTGAGTGATATTGAGTTGGCCACATCCAGCCAATAACATGACCACTAAGCCAGGTCCACCCAGTCACATGACCACCAAGCCACGCCTACCACCTAAGCCATGCCCACAGAACCGGTTGTTAAAAATTTTTAATCCCACCCCTGACACTGGACTTAATTCTTACAAACAGAGAAGAAGTGATAGAGGGAGTTGAAACTGCAGGAACCTTGGGTGAGAGTGACCATGTCATACTAGAATTCAACATAACACAAACACAAGCAACAGAACATAATGACACCAGAGTCTTGGATTTTAAAAGAGCTGATTTCAATAAACTCAGAGAGAACTTGGGAAAGATTCAATGGATGAAAAACCTAAAGGGGAAAACAACTCAAGAATCTTAGGAAATTCTAAAAAGTATGATCATAGAAGCCCAGACCAGCACAATACCACTGAGAAGGAAAAACAAGAAATCCAAGAAGAAACCAGCATGGCTGCACAAAGATCTCTCTGGCAAATTGAAAGAAAAAAAGGACAAGTACAAAAAATGGAAAGAAGGGCATACAACTAAGGCAGAATATCAGCAGATAGCCAGAATCTGCAAAGACGAAGTCAGGATAGCAAAGGCTCAGAACAAACAAAGACTTGCAACAAAAGTCAAAGATAATAAACAAAGTTTCTTCCAACATATAAATAACAAGAAAAAATTCAAGGAAACAGTCGGTCCACTAAAGAGAGAAGATGGCAAGGAAGTAACAGGCAACAGGCAGAAAGGAGAACTGCTTAACTCATTCTTTGCATCCGTCTTCACGCAAAAAGAAACTATAGCTCAACCCACCAAAAACATAACTGTAAAAGACAGATCAGAAATAAAAGTTAAAATAAGCAAAAAATAGTAAGAAAACACCTGTCTGATCTTGATGAACACAAATCTCCGGGGCCTGATGGATTACATCCGACAGTTTTAAAGGAGCTGGCAGTGGTAATCTCAGAACCACTGCACTATAACTTTCAAAAATCCTGGAGCACCGGAAAACTACCAGAGGACTTGAAAAGAACCGATGTGTTTCCCATCTTCAAAAAAGGAACAAAAACAGACCCAGGAAACTATGGACCAATCAGCCTAACATCAATACCTGGGAAGATACTGGAAAAGATAATTAAAAAACAGATCTGCCAACATCTAGAAACAAGTAAAGTAATAACTAGCAGTCAACACGGGTTTGTTAAAAACAGATCATGCCAAACCAATCTTATTTCATTCTTCAACACAGTGACTAAATTAGTAGACCAGCAAAATACTGTGGACATAATATGTTTAGATTTCAGCAAGGCATTCAACAAAGTAGACCACAACCTACTTCTTAGTAAGTTAGAAAAAAGTAGAAAAGATAGCACCACCACTAGATGGACTCGCAACTGGCTGGCAAACCATACTCAACGAGTAGTCCTTAATGGGTCTAAGTCTACATGGAGGGAAGTAAGCAGTGGGGTGCCACAAGGTTCCGTCCAGTACTCTTCAATATCTTCATTGACGATTTAGATGAGGGAATAGAAGGGGAACTTACCAAATTTGCAGATGATACTAAGCTGGCAGGAATAGCTAACACCCAAGAAGATAGGCTCAAGATCCAGATGGATCTTGACAGACTAGAACACTGGGCCATATCTAACAAAATGAAATTCAATGTAGAGAAAAGTAAAGTCCTACACTTAGGCAAGAAAAACCAAAAGTACACATATAGACTGGGTGAAACCAGGCTCAAAAGCAGTAACTGTGAGAGGGATCTTGGAGTCTTAGTGGACAACCAGCCAAATATGAGCTAGCAATGTGCAGCAGCCGCAAGAAAAGCTAATGCAATCCTAAATTGTATTAACAGAGGGATACAATCAAGATCAAGGGAAGTACTAATACCACTCTATAAAGCCGTAGTAAGACCACACCTAGAGTACTGTTAAGTTTGGAGAATAAGGAGACCAGACATCTGACCAGTGACTTCAACTCTTTAATAATAACAGGAATCAGAATGGAACAGAGCAATACTATGGGCAGCAGTAACCCTTTTATAGGGTTAGCTGCTGCCTTATTAACCAATGAAAATGTGCAACAGGTTCCAACTACTGACCAATAAGGACAGTCCCAAAAGTGGCCAATCAGGGACTGGTTCTGGCCCAATCCCAAGTTGTTGTATAAGGACCAATCAAGTGTGCAGGTTTTCAACCCCTAATTTGCATTTAGGTTATTCACTTTTATTGATTCACAACACCCCTCCCCTTGGGTTCCGTTTGAGGGGAGCTGTGATAAAATCCTCAAGATAGGCAGGCCGTTTGGTCTGCCTGGATGATTTCCAAGGCTCCACCGGGTTTTGTCCAATGTCCGGTTCCGGTGGAGCATTTGGATGACCATTGTTAAGTTCTATTTCGCTGCACGGCGATTCCGTGCTGCATTCACTGTGGTTGTCTCTGCCGCTGCGTGTTTCTTCGGGTTTTGCAGTTCGTTTTCCCCGTATTAAAGTTCCCTGAAGACATCAACTCCCTCCCCGCTTCACGCCCGGTGCTTCGCTGGGCTGTAGGGCTCCCGTTGACCTGCTATTAGTTGTATCAAAGTCAATTCCTCGATACTCCCTCCCCTTGAGTTGTTGAACCGGGAAGTCATGGCCGCTGGGTGGTAATCTCGATCGGAGTTGGTCTATGTGGCGTTCCACACCCTCCCATCGTCTGTTAGCAGGCGGGTAAGATATAGGCCCGGTGAGGTGGGTAACGGTTGCGGGTATCCATAACGGGTCGCCGGAAAAGTTTTTGGCAAAGATTAAATCGCCTACCTTAAATTCCCGGCATTTGCTGCTGGAGCCGAAAGGGTTTTCTGGTGCGAAAGCGGGTGGAGCCGGTCAAGGTGCGATCGTATTTTCCGCCCCATAAGAAGTTCAGCGGGTGTTTTGTTGGTCACGCTGTGGGGCGTGATGTGCTGCAATAAGAGGATTCGATTGATTTTCTCGCCGATGTTGCCAAATTCCATTTTATGCAGGGTCTTTTTCACAAATTGTACCATGCGTTCTGCACGTCCATTCGCCGCAGGGTGCGCGGGCGAGGTCAGCGCATGGTGGATGCCCCGATCAGCCAGATATTGTTCAAAGGGCAATGCAGTGAACTGCGGGCCGTTGTCCGAGACCAACACGTCCGGAAACCGTGCGTGGCAAATAGTCTGTTTAATTTATTAATAACTGAGTCGGTTGTAGTTGTGTGCATTCGATGAATCTCGAGCCAGTTAGAATAGGCGTCGACAGTAATCAGGAAAGTGTGACCTTTGGTAGACCCCGCAAAGTCAATATGAATACGGGACCACGGTCCCTCGGCGTTTCCCATTCGGTTGGGCTTGCATTCGGTGGGGCGTTGCTGACGCCCTGGCAACGCTGGCACGTAGCGACCCAGGCCTCGATTCTTTTGTCGATTCCGGCCACCAAGCGTAGCTGGCGTGCAGTGATTTCATCCGCACAATGCCCGGATGTCCTCATGCAATACTGCCAACACAGTCTGTTGCAATTTGCCAGGGATTACGACTCGATCGCCCCACAAGATACAGCCTTTTTGGGAAAACAGCTCGGTTTGGCGGGCTTTGAAGGGCGCCCATTCAGGTGCACTTTGGTCCGTCGGCCACCCCGCTCAACCCAGTGTAGTATGTGTTGCAGAACTGGGTCACATTTCGTTTCAAAAGCAATGTCTCTAGCCGTCCAAGGGTGGTGCCTGTAGAGTTTCAATCTGTAGTGTTGAGAGGGTTGGGGCTGGATCCACAACAGCGTCTGGGAGCGGTGTTCTGCTCAATGCATCGGCGTGGAGAATCGATTTCCCGGCGGTGCTGCAAGGTGTAGTTGTAGGTCGCCAGGAATTCAGACCAACGGGTCATTCTGGGGGACAATATATACGGGTTGGTTTATTACCCGCAATGATCCCCAGTAGTGGTTTATGATCAGTGATTATTGTAAATGCACGCCATAAACATATTCGTGAAATCTTTTAACTGCAGCAACAATAGCTAAAGCTTCTTTGTCCAGCTGACTATAATTTCGCTCAGCTTTAGCTAAGGTTCGAAAAAAAACGCGATGGGGCTTCCGCTCCGTTTGGTGACACGTGGGCCAGAATTGCCCCAACCCCAAAAGGTGATGCATCACACGTGATAGTGAGCGGCAGAGTCTCGTTGTACTGCATAAGTACTGAATCAGAAGTTAGCAATTTCTTTACTTGTTGGAAAGCATGTTGTTCCCGTTGTCCCCAAACCCACGTTGCTTTTTTGTCTAATAGTCTATGCAATGGTTCAGCTACTGTTGCTTTGTGGGGTAAAAACACATTATAGAAATTGATAAGTCCAAGGAACGCCTGTAGGTCTGCCTTGTTCCTAGGAGTGGGTGCCTATTTTATTGCTCGTAATTTGTCTTCGGTGGGATGAATTCCTTGGCTGTCCAGGAGGTATCCCAAAAATTCTACTTTTTCAGTACATAAGTGGCATTTATCTTTTTTACTCTGAGGCCTGCATTTTGGAATCTTCGTAAAACCTCTCTGAGTCGTTTTTCTAGGATGTCTTTGTTAGGTGCGGCGATGAGTACATCGTCGAAATATGGCACAACGCCTTTTATCCCTTGTAACAACCTTTCCATTAAACTCTGGAAGATTCCAGGGGCGACGCTTACTCCGAATTGGAGCCGGTTGCATTTAAAGGCGCCCTATGTGTTACGATCGTTTGCGCCTCGGCTGTGGTTGGGTCTACAGGCAATTGTTGATATGCCTGGGCTAAATCTAGTTTGGCAAAAACTTTCCCGCCGCCCAGAGATTGGAGTAAGTGTTGCACTACCGGTACTGGATAAGCACTTTGCTGCAGTGCGTGGTTTAAAGTGGCCCAGTAGTCTCCGCAAATTCTTAGGGACCCATCAGGCTTGATAGGCGTTACTATCGGGGTTTCCCAACGGGCGTGGTCGGTGGGTTCCAGTACGCCCTGCGCTATCAGCTTATCGAGTTGTTCGTCGATTTTAGGCTTTAAGGCTAACGGCACCCGACGCGGCTTAAGGCGGATGGGTGCTATTTCAGGGTTCAAGTTAAACGAGATTGGGGTCCCCTTATACTTGCCTAGTCCGTTCGCGAAAACGCCTTGGAATTCTTGCAGTGCTTCCTCCCAATCGACGCTTTCGGCCTTGTGGACTCCGCCACAGTGATTCCGAGCGGCCTGAACCATTGCAGGCCTAGAAGACTAGGCCTGTCTCGATCCACGACAGTCAGTGGTAGTGCGACGGTGCGGTCCTTGAATGAGACCTGAATCTGCGGGACCCGACGACGGGAATTCGTTGCCCTGATAGTCTTTGAGTATAACCCTCTGAGGGTTAAGGTCTTGGCGGTGAATCGTTGGAAGGAGCTGTTGGAGCATTTTCCACGACACCATTGAGAGGGAAGATCCCGAGTCTACCTCCATCACGCAAGGTTTGTTTTCGATGGCGACCTTTACTCGGATTTTTCCGGCATCAAGGGATGTAGCGTGGCCTATGGTGATTGTTTGGTGGGTCTCTTCCCGCCTGGTTTCTTCACGCCTGGTGGAAGTGGTGGGACGGCTTGTTTCTGTAGGAGTGGTTCAATTTTTCTCGGTGAGTGCCGAAGAATCCTGAAGACTGGAATTCGGCCTGTCGGGGTTTGGAGTTCTGTTTGCTCCTGCAAACCTTTGCGATGTGACCGCGTCTCCGCAATGGCGGCAAAGTGCGTCAAGGAATTTGCAGCCGGATCGTGGGTGATTTGCTCCACAGCCTGCACACGGTCGAAATGAGTGTTGTGAGGACTGGTCTCTCTCCGTTCGAAGTCGGTTGACCTCTTCCTCATCGCTGTCGGACGGGGACTCTAGGTCTTCGTGGTGAGTTGATACCGGGTGTCTCTCTGAGCGAGGCGAGGTATCAGTGGCGAGTTTACGTAGCGGTGCGTTGGTGTGGCGCATTTGGGGTGCTGACTTCTTTGTCGCCTCTGCTGCCGAGGCTTCTTTAAGGGCATCGGTGAGGCTGATGTCCCCCTTAGCCATAATTTTGCTCTGGATAGCGCCGTCTTCTAGGCCCAGAACCAGGCAGTCCCGGAGGGCTTCTTCCAAGTCGGCGAACCCGCAGAGGCCTCCTAGGTTCCGGAGGTCCGCGATGTAATTGGCAAGGCTTTCGCCCTTCCGTTGATCCCTCTGGTAATATTCGTGTCTTCTTACTAGGGTTGGTACGGAGGGCGCGTAGTGAGCCCGTAGTAACAGCTCGAGGACGTCCCAGTCCATTTCTTTTACCTCTGCTGGCTTGGCAAGCGACTTTGCCATTTTAAACACGGTTGGTCCACAATGCGTTAGAAAGATAGCTCTTTTTTTGCCGGTTGTTGCATCTTTCAAATTGTTAGTTTCCAGAAACATCTGGAACCGATCCATGTAGGCCTCCCAGTCTTCAGTCTCTGGATTGAATGGAGCGGGTGGTACGGCACCGCTGGCCATGTTGCCGTTGATGGTGTGTGTTCGACCACGTGCTCTGTTAGTTGCTCTGTAGATTAGTCAGCTCTTCGGTCTCCGAATCCCATCCTCGTCGCCAGTGTTAAGTTTGGAGAATAAGGTGACCAGACATCTGACCAGTGACTTCAACTCTTTAATAATAACAGGAATCAGAATGGAACAGAGCAATGCTATGGGCAGCAGTAACCCTTTTATAGGATTAGCTGCTGCCTTATTAACCAATGAAAATGTGCAACAGGTTCCAACTACTGACTAATAAGGACAGTCCCAAAAGTGGCCAATCAGGGACTGGTTCTGGCCCAATCCCAAGTTGTTGTATAAGGACCAATCAAGTGTGCAGGTTTTCAACCCCTAATTTGCATTTAGGTTATTCACTTTTATTGATTCACAACAAGTACTACATCCAGTTTTGTTCACCACATTATAAAAAAGACATTGAGACTCTAGAAAAAGTACAGAGAAGAGCAACCAGGATAATTATGGGACTGGAAGCTAAAACATAAAACGAACGGTTGCAGGAACTGGGCTTGGCTAGTCTAGTAAAGAGAAGGACCAGGGGAGACATGATAGCGTTCTTCCAATATTTGAGGGGCTGCCACAGAGAGGAAGGGGTCAAGCTATCTTCTAAAGCTCCTGTAGGCCAGACAAGGAATAATGGATGGAAACTGAACAAGGAGAGATTTAACCTGGAAATAAGGAGAAACTTTCTGACAGTGAGAACAATCAACCAATGGAACAGCTTGCCCTTGGAAGTTGTGGGAGCGCCATCACTTGAGACTTTCAAGAAGAGACTGGACTGCCATTTGTCAGAAATTGTGTAGGGTCTCCCGCTTGGGTGGGGGGTTGGAACTAGATGACTGACAAGGTCCCTTCCAACTCTGATTATCTGTTAAATCTGTTGAATCTGTTGACTCTCTGATAAATTGAAAGACAAAAAGGACGAATATAAAAAGTGTAAAGAGGAGCACATATCTAAGGCAGAATATCAGCAAATAGCCTGAGCATGCAAAGATGAAGTGAGAAAAGCTAAGGCTCAAAAAAAACTAAGGCTTGTGGCAAAACTCAAAAACAATAACAACAACAAAAAGCTTCTTTCAACAGGAGAAAAACAGTCCAACCTATTAAAAATACTACCACAAAGAGCTCAATAATAATAGAGTCCACAGATACAATTTTCTACAAGATGAACTTTTTTTAAAAAAATTCCATGTTGTGAGTCCCACTATTACTATACATATGTATAAATAATACTTCTTATATCCTGTTGGGTGGAAGAAAGCAATAATATTTTCTAAATATTAAAAAACAGTATAACAATACCAATCAATTATTGTTCCCATAACCAAATAGATATTGTGGCTAAAAACAAGTGCTAAGTTCCTATTGAGTAGAGTTGATAGTTGCTCAGGGAACAAATGACAAATAATTTCTTGATGAAGACTTATTTATTCATGTATTTATTAAACTTGTTTCCCACCTGTCTCACTGCAAAGTGAGTCTGAGCAGCTTATATTAAAAATCATAAAACTACAGAAAAACACATTTGTAATGGCACTAAAAATAAAACAGAGATACAAATTATCAACTGTACCTAAAGCACAGAAGGGAGTAGGATGACCAGGTGGGAGGTGGGATCTACTACTGATCAATCAACCACTTCCACCATGACACTCCCCCATTGGGGCCACAAGCCAAGTGGCCAAGCTTCAGGCTCTTGCAGAAGCTCAGAAGAGTGGGAACTGACCTCACTCTTGGGGACAAGATGTTCCAAAGGGCAGAAGCAATGGCAGAGTGCATTCTTCTCCTGGTTCTGCAACATGCCTCCTCTGCTGGCACAGATGGGGTTGGCCAATTCCTTTGGGGTGAGATGGTTCTTTAAGCTTTTGAGTTTGACTAACCAACCTCCTTCAGTGTGTAGTCCTCAATGGAACTTCAGTTACATGGAAGGAAGAATGCAGAGTGGTGCCCCAAGATTCTGTCTTAGGCCCAGTGTTCTTCAACATCTTCACAAAAGATCTAGATGAGGAAAAAGAAGGGGATTTCATCAAATTTCATCAAAGTTGGGGGAAATTGCTAACACTTTGGAAGATGGACTCAAGATTCAGAAGGATCTTGACAAACTTAAGCACTGGACTCTATCCAATGAAATGCAATTTTCAATGGTGAAAAAATTAAGGCCCTATTCCTAGACAAGAAATACTAAATGCACAGTTATAGCATAGTTGATACCTGGCTGAGCAGTAGCAACCGTGAGGGAAATCTAGTTTTCCTACTGGACCATGACTTAAATATGAGACACCAGTATGTTGCAGCTGCCCAAAAAGCCACCGCAGACCTAGAGTGCATCAATAGAGGGATGAAATCAATAAAGGAGAATATTTCTGGCTCAGTATTGAAATGAAGGTTTCTTGTAACTTTCTGAATGTGGTTATTTTCTTGCAGACGTTTCATTACCAAAACTAGGTAAGAATATCAGTGCTAGTAAGGACTGTGAGGTATGCTCTGGATTTTATTTTCTAATGACTTGCCCTGTAAGCACTGTTGGGAATGGTTTGGGAGTTTTTTTAGTTGAGCTGTTTACTGTTAGTTTGTTTGGCAGTTCCTTAAATGGGGTATAGTTTATTTCTTGATTGGTCATCTGATGATAGTCAACATCAGATTCTTCCCCAAACCCCAAAAACTTTAACCTTAGACTGTCTACTATTGACCTCACCCCTTTCCTAAGAGGTCTGTAGGGAGTGTGCATAAGCGCACCAACGTGCCTACCGTCCCTGTCCTTTGTTTCTTTTATTTTTCTTATATGTATCCATTTCATGTATTCATAACTATGTTTATTCTTATACCTATTATCTTGTAAATGATTGACAAATCAAATTAAATAAAAAAATAAAAAATAAAACATCAATTAACCAGCATTATGTTAAATCAACATCAATGAACATCATTAATTATTGGTGCAACTTGAAAGCTATGGAAGCTACAGACTCCCAAAATTGTGTCTATTAGAATAGACAAAATTTCAACTAAAGATCTCTTAGCTCGGGGTCGCCAACCTTTTGGACCTCAAGGACCACCAAACTCATAATTTTATATCCTGGGGACCACTAATATGAATTTTGACTGATGGTGGGGTGCTGACGTTGGTGGGAGAGAGAGAAAGAGAGGGAGATGTGATCTAACCTCTCTCTCTCTCTCTCACTCTCTCTCACACACACACACACCAGAGGCAGGGGTGGGATTCAAATGTCTTAACAACTGGTTCTGTGGGCATGGTCTAATTTGTGAGTGTGGCTTGGTGGTCACGTGACTGGCTGGGCATGGCTTGTATGTAAATATTATAAATATTTATGTAAATATTGAAATTTTTATTAAAAAAGCGCAACTTTTACCCAAAATCAGGCAAAGCAGGCAGGCAGATTGAGTTGCTCACAGAATCACAGATTCACTCAGAGATCTACCTTTCTGCCATCGACTACCTGAGTCTGCACTGAATTACAGAAGCTTTAGTCCTAAGGAAGGTTGGGCTCTGAAGAGCAAAAGATCTAAAGATTAGCTAGAAAGCAAGAAATCTAATGGTTTTCTGCTTTCTAGCTAATCTAAATCTCCCCGCACAGCAGAACAGCTGATGGTTGGGGGGGGGAGGAAAAATAGCAACTTATCAGGCAAGTTTGCCAGGTAAGGAGTGAGTGGTTGGGGAGTGTTCTTATGGGCCATGTGGGCAGTGCAGACTTGAGTTCCCATGCAGCCTGGATTAATTGCTTTGGGGGGTGCTCTGGGGGTGACATTTCTCTGTGGCTCACCAAAATTTTCTCTGTGGCCCACCAGTTGGTGACCACTGTCTTAGCTTGTACAACTGACAAATTATATAAGGAACTACGCCTGCCTGTCTCTTGTATAACTGGAGAAGAAAGTAAAACGATGGCTGCACAAAGAATCTGAAAGCAGAAAATGATGTGCCAATCTTCCAAAATTAAATATGATATCACCCATTACTGGAACAATATATTTCACTTAACGTTTGCACATGTGTGTCTAACTGCATTACATTCTAGTGGTGATTTGCATTTTGATTGTTATTCTTTTTACTTTATTTTGTTTCTTTTTATACAAAGTCTTCTTGATATTCTGTGTTTAATATTTTAAACAATGGCCAATAAACAAACTATTCTAAGATGTTTATCAAAACAAAGTTAGATTTATGAAAAATTCATATTTTGGAGTTGCCTTCTTTATTGTTTTTCCAGATCAGTCATAGAATTGTTTCAGAGACTCTGAGTGATAAAAGTAAATTCCCTTTTTTCCACCGGATGCTCCTCAAAGAAGGGTTTCAGTATTCAGCAATTGTCCAAGTGCTCCTGCACTTCAGATGGACCTTGATTGGGCTCCTTGCTCCAGACACAGAGGAAGGAGAGAATTTCCTCAGGACTTTTCCCCCTTTGCTTGTCAGGAATGGAATTTGTGTCGTTATATCACAACAATTCTCAATGACTGGACATCTAGCACCCTTGAGGGATTCCAGCTTTTCTCAGTGGAAACAAGTCAATGTCTTTGTTCACTTCACAGAACATATTATTGTTTCAAACACATTTCATATTTTTCATCTAACAATTGACATTTTGTCAGGACCCATTAGAGATAAAATCTGGGTCACCACAGCTTTGGAAAACTATATAATATCTCATCTTGGATATCATAAATACATCCATAGTATATGGAGCTTTGAATTTATGCAAATGATAAGTCCAAAATATGGTGCTTTTGAACCCTTTTCCTTTTTAGACTCCCAGTATAAAGACAAGAATTTTCAGTGTTCTTTTTCAAAGCATGTTTTTTCTGTCAAAGGCCGGAAAAGATGCACCCAAAAAACTCCAGTGGAGGTGGAAGAGGATTTGAATGGGATGTTTGTTGAAAACAGTGACTCTGTTTACATGATCTTTACGATTCTGGCCCACGTCCTGAAGGCTGCATATTCATCCAGATCCTGGAAGAAAAGGAAGGAGGCCCAAGAGACACTGGAGGCTCCAAGGCTGCAGTCATGGCAGGTATGGGGTCCCAATAAGGATCCAACAAACTAAATTCCTCTGGAAAAGGAATCTGTTAGAGAAAGAAGGGAATCATATCAACTCCTTGTGATACAAGAGGCCAAGGGATTTGGCCAATCTAGTTGCTGGGAGGGGGGGATAATTTACCAAGGAGCTGGTAGCAGATATGTTTGATATTAAAAATTTGTTGTTTGCCAATTTCTCACCACATATTAAGCATCTTGGGGAACCAGTCTCGTCAGCAGCGAAAGCAAATGAATCTGCCACATACCATTAAATGTTCTGTTTATTTCTGAAACTTGTCTTTTCTTGGATTTATCTATGGTTGGCCTACCAGGGGTCAAAAAGCTCAATAAATCACATGCTGGCAGGTGTCGCACATTGGTGGTTGTGACACATATTTTGAAGGACAGGGATCTGCAGCAGAGTGATGAAAGAGCCACATGCTGCACTAGAGCTGCAGGGTGCTGATCCCTGATCTAGTCAAACCCTCCACCCAAGCAGAAGCTACATCATTTTTAATAGATGGCAATCCAGTCTCTTCTTGAAAGCTTCCAGTGATGAAGCTCCCACTAGTTGATTGTTTTCACTGTCAGAAACTTTCTCCTTCTTTCCAGGTTGAATCTTTCCTTGTTCAGTTTCCATCCATTATTCCTTGTACGGCCTTCTGGTGCTTTAGAAAATAGCTTGACCCCTTCCTCCTCTCTGTGGCAGCTCCTCAAATATTGGAAAACTGCTATCATATCTCCCCTGGTCCTTCTCTTCACTAGACTAGCCCTGCCCAGTTTCTGCAACTGTTCAACATTAAGCATCTTTGCAATTAAAAAAAAACTATAAGAAAAAGTCACAGATGAAAATACCAGGTGGGATAACAAACCAAGGTTTCTGCTTTTAAAATTCCTGGATGTTTTCATTCTAGTTCCATCCCTTTCTGGAGAAGAATGAGTTCTACAATCTTTCCCACTGGAATCTTTACATGGACCCTAATGGAGAAATAGCTGCAGATTTGGACATCGAGTTCATGGTGATTTCGTCTGAGGGGGATTTGATCAAAAGGAAACTGGGAAGTATTGAAAGACAGAGAGTTATTATTAGCGAAATTGCTCTTTCATGGATAAATCTGCTCAACAAGGTGGGTCAAATATTGCTGTGTTTTCTCCTTTTTTCTAAAGATTATGATCCATTTCAAATAGTTTAACTCTAGTCACCATGGCAGATGACCCTCACTGGGAATTGATGGATTGTGGGGACTTCAATACTACTCACACAAGTGTCCTTCAGATGCCATGATATCCTTATGATGATGAAATACAGTTATGACTAGATAGAGATCCTGTTGGTCCATGTGAGAAATAAGCCCCACCTTGTCCAGATTGAAGAATGTCTCTCTTGAAAGGTCACTGATGTTCTTGTTGATGCTGTGCACACCTAGGCCGCTGGGAGAGATGTGCAACTTTTCTCCATCCCAAGACACTTGCTGGGCCGGCTGCAGCCAATGCTCTACATCCTAATGAGCTCCAGGAAGAGGAGGGGATGCTATCTCTCCCATTGTTGAAGCACAATTAAATTTAAGTGTGTTGCGCAAGGTGCTGAAAGAGCAGAGAGCAGGCTATAGAGGTGGTGGGAGCAGCCCAGCCAGTATCTTGGGGTGGAGAGAAAGATGCATGTCTCCCCATCAAAAAGCAAAGCACCAACAAAGGCCAGAAAAAGAGGCTTCGCTCCCACTATGGAATACAGAGCGAGTCTCGATCTGCTGCTGTCGTCCTTCTCTTCTCAGGGCAGGCTAGGAGTGAGTCAGAGGGGAGGGTGAGGGGAGGGGCCAGCCAGTGGGAGGTTCAGCTGCCAGGAAGCCACAGCAGGGGAACAAAACAGCTTCATTTATCTGGGAATCTGTCTTAGCCGTGGTTCTGTGAATCCTAGATAAGAAATTGCAAACAGATAGGTTTGTATTCTTTTTTCTTTTTATTGTTACTAGTACAGTAACCGGCAAGCACAGTTAAACTGAACAAGGTTAGCACTGAAATCAATCATCTTTCAGTGTAATTTATCCCTTCACTCCATCCACCTAATCGCTGTCTATCTCTGCCCTGCACTTGTGTCCCAATTACCCTATCAACACTACAATTCTACGGTCTACATGGCACACTAACTAAGCCACGATTCCCAACTACCCCTTACTCCTCCTGTTCCTGCAGTTGCTCTCTCTTGATTTACCCACCCTGCCAAAAGCTGTCTTTATGAATTTATTAGTATGATGTTCCTCTTCGTTAATGCTGCATTGTTGAATGTAGATATGTAATGAAGTGTTTGTATTCCCCCCTCATCAATCCAAGCTAGTCAGCGTGCAGACGTCATCTGGTAGCAATTTTTGTTTTCATTTCATCTCCTTCACTCCCTTAATCTTCCAATACTGTCGAGCGAGTTGTTTCCCGAAGCCCGACAGGGTGCCCTCTCTACCACTGGTCTCCCTGGAAATGAAACAGAGGGGATTAATATCTTATATTTCATTAGCATTGTTATATTTCCGTTTCTTTATGTGGATTTTTCTATGAAACCATTGACATAATCGTGGAGCATGGATGTCATTGCTATTAACCCATGATGCTTCCGCAATGGGATACCCCTTCCATTTTATCAAATATTGTAACTTTCCCCTATTCTTTCGGGAATCTAATACTTCCTCTACCTCATATTGATCGTCTTTTATTGGACCAGGAAGTGTTTGTGGTGAGTCTATATCTTTATATATATGTTTAATAAACTGCAATGAAATACAGGATGTATTCTTTTATATTGTGATGATAGTTTCAATTGTACAGTCACCAGATTAATTACCTTTACAATTGGGAATGGTCCAATATATATTGGCCCTAATTTCTTACAAGGAAGACCCAGATTTATATATTTAGTGGACAGATATATGAGATCTCCAATGTGGAAAGGTTTTTGTTCACTTCTCCATTTGTCAAATTGTTTTTTACATGCAATGAAGGCATCACGTAAGGCTTCTCTTTCATATTTCCATGATTGTTGTATTTGTTCATACGATTGCTTCTGCGTTACTGGTGTCTCTGTACTATATGGCAATTCTGGAAATGGTAGTAACTCACTTCCATATACTATTTGAAATGGGGTGTATCCTTTGCTGCTGTGTATAGTGTTATTATAAGCAAACTCTGCGAATGGTAATAATTCAGACCAATCATTTTGTTGATATAATACATAACACCTTAGATATGGTTCTATGGCTGCATTGGCTCGCTCTGCAACGCCGTTCATACTCGGGTGGTAAGCGATACTTAACTCCTGCTGTGAGCCTATCGTTTTCTCAAACTCTCTCCAGAATCTGGCTGTAAATTGTACCCCTCTGTCTGAAATAATACATCTTGTTACACCATGTAAGCAATATATATGTTTTAGAAACAAACCAACTAATTTCTTTGCAGAGGATATGCCTTTACATGGAATGAAATGTAACTGTTTTGAGAACAGATCTATTGCAGTCCATATTACGGTGAACCCATGACTACAAGGTAAACCTACAATGAAGTCCATGGCAATATCCTGCCATGGTTTAACTGGATCAGACACCTTTTGCAATAGTCCTAAAGGTTTTCCAGGACAGGCCTTACTACTAGCACATACTTTACATTTTCTAACGTAACATTCAATATCTCCCCTCATACCTGACCACCAAAATTGTCTCTTAACTAGATGTAACATTTTAAGATATCCATAATGACCAGCTTGTTTGCTATCATAGCACCTTTTAAGTACTAGTTCATGTAAGGTAATCGGTTTATATAATTTTGTTCCTTTCCAAGCTATTCCATCAGTGATAATACATTGTTTTTTTATTTTTCTGTAACCAGGGATCTTTTTCTAAAGCTTTTGGTAGTCATCTATTACTTTATATTTTAAATATAAAAAATATAAAATATAAATGTTTGTATGATATCTTTACCCTGTACAATAGATTGTATCATAGTTTCTCTTTTAATATCATATTGTGGGAGTCGAGATAATGCATCAGCTAGAAAATTTTTTCCTGCAGCTACATATTTCAAAACAAAATTAAACCTCCGAAAATAAAGTGCCCATCGAACGTGTTTGGGGGATAGCTTGCAAGGGGTTTGTAGAGCTTCCAAATTCTGATGGTCAGTCCAGACCTCAAATTGTTCTTTTGAATCCTCCAGGAATTGTCACCAGGTTAACAGTGCCCATCTTACAGCAAATGCCTCTTTCTCCCAGATTGCTCAGAGAGAGGGAGAAAGAGGAGAGAAAGAGAGGGAGAAAGAGAGAAAGATAACACAGAGAAAGAGAGAGAGGAGAGAGAGAGAGAGAGAGAGGAGAGAAAGAGAGAGGAGACAGAGAAGTGAAAAACACACACACACACACACACACACAGAGAGAGAGAGAGAGAGAGAGAGAGAGAGAGAGAGAGAGATGTTTAAAAAAAATACCAGGAGGCATAAAACCTCTGTAGGCATGGCTAGGGGGGTCATGTGACAGGGTGGGAATGAATGATTTCCAGTTGGCCATGCCCACCCAGGTTTGTGGCTCCCAGTGTTTTCTTTTCTGTGGGGAAAGGGTCCAAATGGCTCTTCGACTGTTTAAGGTTGCAGACCCCTGAACTAGGCAGTCAGTTTTAGTCTTAGTTAAGAGCCATATGAATTGAGGAAAGAAACACAAAAATAAATAAAGCACTAATTTTAAAGGGTTTTCCCCTTTATATCTTAACTGGGGGATGGTTTTGGACTCCTTTCAAAGGGAAGCAGTTTTGCAATGTTTTATATACTCCAGAAGAAGCTTGTCCAAATCCTACAGGTCCAAAGTTCCTTTCTTTACTACAGTGTTACTTTATTTAATAAATCTAATATAATACCAAATTAATACATCTTTGACAATAAAAAATTTCTTTACCATAATTTAATGCAAAATCATTGTACTGTACTTTATAATCATAGTTATGTGTAGAATGGAGAGATGTTAACAAGGCTAGGAGGAGGAGCCAAACTACTTGTCACTTAAGGCTGAAATCTTTTCAATTCCATCCCTCCAGTCTTTCTTAAGTAGAAAAGTCCTTTATTTTAATGTTAGATGCCAAAAGCAAAACAGAGTGAGTAAATGAACAATCTGCCCATATTTATCTCTCCATTACAAATCTGTTTGGAATGAGTCAATGATTTCATATTTATCTAAGTGAAGCCCAGAATCTATTTGGCTAATGTTAATGTCTGCATCCATTTTCATGCATGCTTCATTCCAATATATATTCTTCCGCATTTCTTCTTTTTCTGCTTAGTCTCTGCCTCAGTCCCAATGTGTGGAAAGTTGTCATCCTGGATTTGTCAAGCGGAAGCGAGAAGGAGAGCCTGCTTGCTGCTATGACTGTATTCCTTGTCCTGCGGGGACCATTTCCATTCATGAAGGTGGGGGAAACCAAGGGAATAGACAGGACTTGTGAAAGTGGATTCATCTGAAATACGGTCATACAAATACAAGTCAAAAGACAGATTGAAACTCATCCTTTTTTGTTTTTGCTAGCATTTCAGCAATTCGATTTTCACAGACTCAGGGTTGACTCAGCCTTCCATCCTTCTGAGGTCAGTAAATTGAGGACTCAGATTGATGGGGACAATTGGCTGACTCTAAACTGCTTAGAGATGGCTGTAAAAACAATGTGAAATGGTTTATAACTCTAAGTGCTATTGCTCTTATCTTCAAATTGCACAATTTCTTATTTAGAGGGAGGGATAGCAGAAAAACCTTGAGGAAAGGCCGAGGAAGAGGTAGGTGGTGTAGCAGATTGGACAAGCTTCTCTACTGCCAGAAAAAAATCTCTTCTGTTTCTAGTTTGGATTCCAGATTATTTGCAGAACTAACTTTTTTTCTAGCTAATTCAATTTCAAAAGACAGCCATCCCACATCAAATATATTAAGAAGAGCCAAAGCTCAGGATCCAGGAAATGTATTTAGAAAGATTAATTGATTCATTATCTTCCTCTAACAATATAGGTTCGGCAAATGACAGAAGAAATCATTCAGGTTCCAGGACTTCTTCTAATTTCAAAAACTATAAAAATATCACTTTTTTTTTAAACAGAAAATCTTATTCTTACCTTCTTTGTGTATAGATTTTAAGCAATACTTTTCAGAAAATGCTGCTGGTAACACATTTTGTTGCAAGAAGGTATTTCTTAAAATGTGAAAGTACGGAATAGGTTTTTTAAATGTTGCTTTTTTGTTTTACTCAGACACAGAAAAATGCAACAAGTGTCCTGATGAAAAATATCCAAATGAGGACAGAATCCAATGTATCCCCAAAAGAATAACCTTCCTGTCCTATGAAGAACATCTCAGCATCCTCCTCATCTCCATTGCCGTTCTCTTGTTCCTAACCACAGGACTTGTTTTAATCATATTCCTTAAATACCTAGAAACTCCCATTGTGAAAGCCAACAACCGAGACCTTTCTTACATTCTCCTGGTCTCCCTCCTATTTTGCTTCTTGTCTCCTTTTCTCTTCATTGGTCAACCAAGGAAAGCCACTTGCCTTCTCCGACAAACAGTTTTCAGCATCGTCTTCTCAGTTGCCGTTTCTTCTCTCTTGGCCAAAACCATCACAGTGGTGCTGGCCTTCCTGGCCACAAAACCAGGAAACCGAGTGAAGAGATGGTTGGGGAAGAGCTTGGCCAACTGCATCATCCTTTCTTGTTCTAGTGTCCAAATTATGATCTGCTCCATCTGGTTGGGAATTTCTCCCCCATTCTGTGACTTGGACTTCCATTCCCAGCCTGGAGAGATCATCCTGCAATGCAATGAAGGCTCTGTTTTCATGTTCTACATCACCCTCAGCTACATGGGCTTCCTGGCTGCCATCTGCTTCACAGTGGCTTTCCTGGCCCGGAATCTCCCTGGAGCCTTCAATGAAGCCAAGCTGATCACCTTCAGCATGCTGGTCTTCTGCAATGTCTGGGTCTCCTTCCTGCCCACTTACCTGAGCACCAAGGGGAAATACATGGTGGCTGTGCAGGTCTTCTCCATCTTGGCCTCCAGTGCTGGTCTGCTGGTCTGCATCTTCCTCCCCAAGTGCTACATTATCATTCTGAGGCCAGACTTGAATACAAAGGAGCATCTTACGACCAGAAGAAATGTATAGATGTGAGTTAGAGGAATTTCCACTCTCAACATATTCCAGCAGACCAAGCATAGAAATTGTTTCAAGGTGTCCCATGACATCGCTGGGGCGATGATTTTGAGCTGATATAACAAAGTGCAATTGGAAAATAGCGTCCTCCATCCTTGTCCAGTATAATTGCAAGGTGTGTATAGTCTGGATTAGCCATCAAGTCAAATTATGTAGAAATAAAATAAAAGAAGAGCTGAAATACAGCCAAATAAGAGTCTTACAAAACAATTCCTGAAGAATTGAGAGTATCCACATTTAAATGTCCAAGGTTCCATCTGTTGCTTCTTGTCCTGCCTTTTGATGCTTTGGAGAATAGGTTGACTCTCTCTTCTTTTTGGCAGCCCCTCAAATATTGAAATACTACTATCATGTCACCCCTAGTCCTTGTTTTCATTAAAAAAAGATGTTTAATGAAATTCCAGCAACCATTCTTTATTTGTTTTACCTTCACTCCCCTAATCATCATTGTTGCTCTTCTCTGTCCTCTTTCTAGAGTCTCAACATCTTTTTTACATTGTGGCAACCAAACCTGGTTTCATTATTCCAAGTGTGGTCTTAGCAAGGCACTGAGATATAAAGATGGGTCCTGGCCTTATTCAGAAGACCTGTTTTTAACTTTTGGAAATGGAAGTTTGCAAATTCAAAGAAATTATCACATAGTTTCTCAAGTTTAGCAGATTTTTGGGGGGGTTGTGTATCTCTTCCTTCTTGGCTTTATCATGGCTGTGTTTTTCTAGCAGCCAAGAAATTCTCAGTGTTCCTCATTCCTTCTTAGAATGAGATGAACATGTAGCATTTAAGGACTGTGTTAAAATTTGCCCCTTTAAACAATCTGGAGAAAGTCTGTTTTTGCTGATGCACCTGCAGAAACATGTAGCAATATGGTCAAGTTTTCTAGTGTCTTCTGTTATTAAGTTGTTTTGGAGAGAAACTGTTAGTAATATACATGTGCTGATTTTCTTCAAACCATGTGTGCAATTAATGAGTTTTCAAAGATTGATGTTAAATGGTTATTTTTTAAACTCTAATTGTTCATTTTTAAAATCTGGTTTTCTTCTCTGTGTTCTCCTTTGAGCAATATATTTTGTTGACAGCTGGTCTAAATATAGATGAGCTAATGTTTGATTAACAACCTTGCACAGTTGGTTGAATTCAATTCCTGCAGGCCTCTTTCGCTGTAGTTATAATCTTTTTTGCTTTATTGTATCCCTGGACTTTGTCTTACTTAAGCAGCATACCAATTTTGTGTGCATGGGTTGACAAATGTTTACAAAAAAATAAGTAAGGGAGAAAGCAATAATGTTTAAAAAATGTTAAATAATTTAAACTGTCAAAAAAGATATCAACGAATACTTTTCAATACACTTCACAGAAGTTATAAGGACAATTATATTTTAACTTCCATCTTCTTAAGGTTACCTTGTGACTTTTTTATCTATATTTTCTTCTGTATGAAAACCATAAATCACAACTTCATTTTTAGCCAAAATATCCATAATGGGTTTCCAATCACCAATACATGGAGATACATGCCTTTCAAAGGAGGCAGTTTGTTCATCTCAGGAAATTCTGTCAGTTTCACAAGCCGTTCCTTCCTGGTGGGTAATTCTGAATGTTTCCTTGCACATTGAGTAATCTCAGCACAATAATCACATATTAAAACAATGTTCCATGACATTTTCCTAACTGACCATCCATCAATCCTCAAAGAAAATATTGAACATTTAGCTTTAAAATCCTCTGTATTATCTTTTTTACATGTCCACCAAGCATTATAAAATGTCCTTTCACATTTTTCACATTTCCAACTCTACAAAACTTTTAAATAAAAAGACCCTGATGTAATATCTGGAAATCTGCTTTAGTAGAATTGGTTTGAGAACCTTTATCAATGTAATTTCTCTCATCTTTGTTCTTAGTGCTCCTCATCTTACTATTTATCTCTTTCCCAAACTGAAGTGGGTAGAAAGAACAAAATGTCCAGAACCCTTAAAAAGATAGTATTATGGGGAGCTTCAGGATCTCTCAGGGAACTTTGTCCATTTCCTTTGGACAACCTCCTCCCAGATCACAACACCAGACCATGCACTTTGACCTTTGTTAGGATATGTGCAGAGTAACCCTTATATAAAAAGGATACACACACGGAAATGGTTTACGAGAACAGTTATGAATAAATATACAGCCACACAGAGTTGAACAAGTTGTGTTAATGTTTACTTGAAGAAATAGCACAGTCCAATAAACAGTCCACATCATACACATTTGTAACAGTCCACAAAATATCCAGTTATAAAGTCTTCTTACTGGTTCCATGTATTTTACAGTAGACAAATATCAAACCATAATACAACAGATAACCTTCGATATCAACAGAATATCAAAATAAACAGGGTTAGTCAGTATCAGTCCATAGTCAGTCTGTATCAGTATCAAGAGAGAGATCATCAGTGAAAAAGAGAAAAGAAAAAGAATTAAACCATGATCTATAGCTTCCTCTGATGGCAACTTGTAGCATAATTAACCAACCAGAACACAGCATAATACATTACACTATTTTTCCTTAAAGCTACAAACTGTAGTTTATATATTGTCAACCCAACTACGTTATTTACATATACATAACAACCTTCCTTGTTCAGATCAGAAGACATATCATTAATTTTATCCTCCAGATAGCCTGGATAATATTCCCTCCAAAGCCTCAGCCAGATGTTTTGAGGACCCTCCCTAATCTATAAAGAGGGCTATCAGCAGATCTAGTGAAGGTGGGGAAATATTGCTTTTTCACCCCACATCACCATTAGGTAATCTCCAACATGGTCTCTTACAAATATTCACTCAGATTCCCTTTAGTTTTAGCAAGATAAGGCAGAAAACATCAGAGATTACGCATCAATCTGGGACTAGATTGGAACTAGCACTGAGACTAGAATCCTAAGGGCTACACAGTGGGGCAACCCTTGAGTAGTAGATCAGATGTCACCAAATATGGCCAAACATCTACTGATCCTTATGAGGATGCTCCTACCTGTTCCTTCAGCTCCCCTCTTTAATTCAAACCTCAAGTAAACATTTACAGGCCAAGAAACATTATCCTCCCAACTGGATACACCAGGAATTTGGGAACTACCAACAGAAGGACTTCTTCCAATTTTGTAAACTGTAAAAATATATCTGTTTTTTTAAAAAAACAATGATATTCTTCTTACCTACTCTCTGTAGAGATTTTAAGCAATGCTTCTTGGAAAATGCTTCTAATAATAAATGTTCTTGAAAAGTGAAAGTACAGAATATTTTAAAAATACATTGGTTTTTTACTCAGATACAGAAAAATGCACCAAATGTCCCAATGAAAAATATCCAAATGAAGACAGAATCCAATGTATCCACAAAGTTATATCCTTCCTTTCTTTCTTATGAAGAACATCTGGGAAACATTCTGGTCTCTTTTGCCCTATTCTTGTTCTTAGCCACAGGCCTTGTTTTAATCATATTCATTAAACATCTAGAAACACCCATTGTGAAAGCCAACAATCAAGACCTTTCTTACATCCTCCTGGTCTCCCTCCTGTTTTGCTTCTTGTCTCCTTTTCTCTTCATTGGGCAACCAAGAAAGCCACTTGCCTTCTCCGACAGACAATTTTCAGCATTGTCTTCTCACTTGCTGTTTCTTCTCTCTTGGACAAAACCACCACAGTGGTTCTGGCTTTCCTGGCCACAAAACCAGGGAATTGAGTGAAGAGATGGTTGGGGAAGAGCTTGGCCAACTCCATCATCCTTTCTTGTTCTAGTGTCCAGATTATTATTTGCTCCATCTGGCTTGGAGCTTTTCCCCATTCTGTGACTCAGACTTTTATTCCCAGCCTGGAGAGATCATCCTGCAATGCAATGAAGGCTCTGTTTTCATGTTCTACATCACTCTCAGCTATATGGGCTTCCTGGCTGCCATCTGCTTCACGGTGGCTTTCTGGCCTGCAATCTCCCTGGAGCCTTTAATGAAGCCAAGCTGATCACCTTCAGCATGCTGGTCTTCTGCAATGTGTGGGTCTCCTTCCTGCCCACCTACCTGAGCACCAAGGGGTAATTCATGGTGGCTGTGCAAATCTTCGCCATCTTGGCCTCCAGTGCTGGTCTGCTGGTCTGCATCTTCCTCCCCAAGTGCTACATTATCATTCTGAGGCCACACTTGAATACAAAGGAGCATCTTACGACCAAAAGAAATATAAAATGTGTGTTAGAGGAATTTCCACTCTCAACACATTCCAGCACACCAAGCATAGAAATTGTTCCAAGCTGTCCCTGTATATGAGCTGGAGCAACAATTTTGAGTTGAAATAATCAAAGGGCAGATGGAAGATATTGTCCTCCATTTTTATTCAGTATAATTTCAAGATGTAGATAATCTGGATAATCCATCTGGTCAAATTATGTAGAAATAAAATAAAATGGGAACTGAAATACAGTCATATAATAGTTTTACAAAACTAAAAAATTGAGAGTACCCATATTTAACTTTTTCATAAATCTGTAAGGGAGGGAGGTGGGATTGGGCATAAACACTCGTTACTAAATTGCAACTATTCATCCACCTCATTCTTCTGATGACTGACACTCAAGAGATATTTGGAAGGGACTTTGGAGGTCTTCTAGTCCAACCCCCTGCTCAGATAGGAATCCACTTCAGTGTTGGAGCACCCACAACTTCTGGAGGCACGTTGTTCCACTGATAGATTATTGTGTCATGAAATTTCTCCTTAGTTCTAATTGTTTATCTTCTTGATTACTTTTCTTCTGTTGCTTCTTGTCCTGCCTCCTGGTGCTTTGGAGAATAAGTTGACTCCCTCTTCTTTTTAGCAGCCCTTGAAACAATATATTGTCACCTCGGTCCTTCTTTTCATTAGACATACCCAATTCCAGCAACCAATCTTTATATGTTTCACCTTCAGTCCTCTAAACATCATTGTTTCTCTTCTCTGCCCTTTTTCTAGAGTCTCAACATCTTTTTACATCGTGGTAACCAAACCTGGTTGCAGTATTCCAAGTGTGATCTTACCAAGACACTGAGAGATAAAGATGGATCCTGGCCTGATTCAGAAGACCTGTTCATTTTTTAAATCTGATTTTCTTCTCTGTGTTCTTCTTTGAGCAATATATTTTGTTGACAGCTGGTCTAAATATAGATGAGCTAATGTTTAATTTACAACCTTGCACAGTGCATTGAATTCCATTCCTGCATGCCTCTTTCATATCTGTGGCTCTAGTTATAATCTTTTTTGCTTTATTTTATCCCTGGACCTATTTTTACTTAAGCATCATACCAATTTTGTGTGCATGAGTTGATAAATGTTGACAAAAAATAAGTAGGGAGAAAGCAATAATTTTAAGAAATGTTAAATAGTTTAAACTGTCAGAAATATATCAACAAATACTTTCCAATATTCTTCACAGCAGTTATAAGTACTATTATATTTTAAACTCTATCTTCCTAAAGTTACCTTGTGACTCTTTTATCTATACTTTCCTCTGTATGAAAACCATAAATCACAACTTCATTTTTAGCCGAAAAATCCACAATGGGTTTCCTGTCACTAATACAGGTAGATGTTGCCTTTTCTCTATCCAAATAGGCAGTTTGTCCATCTCAGAAAATTCAGTCAATTTCACAAGCTATTCCTCCCTGGTGGGTAATTTGAATGTTTCCCTGTGCATTGAGTAATCCCATCACAATAATCACATATTAAAACAATGTTCCATGGCATTTTCCTAATTGATCCTCCATCAATCCTCAAAGAAAATATTGAACATTTAGCTTTAAAATCCTCTGTATTACCTTTTTTACATGTCCACCAAGCATAATAAAATGTCCCTACACATTTTTCACATTTCCAGCTCAATAAAAAGCCCATGATGTAATATCTGAAATCTGTTTTAGTCAAATTGGTTTCAGAACTTTTATCAATGTAATTTCTCTCATCTTTGTCCTCAGTGTTTCCCATCTTACTATTTAGCTCTTTCCCAAATTGAAGTGGGTAGAAAGAGCAAAATGTTCAGAACCCTTAAAAAGACAGCATTATGGGGAGCTTCTGGATGTCTCATGGAAGCTTGTCCATTTCCTTTAGACAACCTCCTCCCAGATCACCACACCAGACCATGCACCAGACACTTTGACCTTCCTTGTAAGGATCACCAGAACTCTCAGTAATTTTATCCTCCAGATAGTCTGGATAATATTCCCCTCCAAAGCCTATAAGGACCTGGTCACCTCAAATGTGGCTGCTTCTTCACTATCAGCAGACCTAATGAAGGTGGGAAAATATTACTTTTTCACCCCAATTTACCACCATTACGTAATCTCCAACATGGTCTCTTACTGATGTTCACTCAGATTCCCTTTAGTTTTAGTAAGATAAGGCAGAAAACATCAGGGATGGGACCCCTTATGCATCAATCTGGCATTCAAAAGCAACAGCTAAAACTCAGAGCTACCAAGGATCTCTTAGCCAGGCACTGAGACTAGAATCCTAAGGGCTACACAGTGGGGCAACCCTTGAGTAGTAGATTAGATGTGTCACCGTATGGCCAAACATCTACTGATCCTTATGAGGATGCTCCTACCTGTTCCTTCAGCTCCCCTCTTTAATTCAAACCTCAAGTTAACATTTACAGGCCAAGAAATATTATCCTCCCAACTGGAGACATCAGGAATTTGGGAACTCCCAACCACATCTGCCAACCTCTTGGCAATGTTTTGGGAGGATTTACACACAGTCGCTGAGATGGGAAAGCCAAAGTGGGCCCTCTCCACAAATTGTTTACAAAAAAGAAGATGGACCTCCAAATTCCTCCCCAAAACCAGTTTCTGGGTGGGTGTGGCAAGAAATCAGGTTGCATCACCCATCATGCTATGGGCACTGACACCCTCTCAGTTGCAGAGCTCAGTTGCCCAGTGTTTATTTGATAAATAAGAAACTTCAAACTATAAAGATACTTAGTGGCTTACATAGTTGTGAAAGAACAACACAGAAAGTGTCAAGATAAAGAAAAATTTCTATCCACTCTATGACTGTCTCCCTATATACCTGGGTTGTCAATTTTTTGCCTGATCATTGGCTCTTTTCCAACAATTGACATTTCTAGAACTGATGGGAAATGAAATTTTACTTTAGGCACAAATAATTTTAAAAGCAGCTCCAGTTTAGGATTGAAAAATTGAGATCTAATAGAAAAGAAAATTATAAAAAGACCAGACTCTTATCATTAGGGAGGGTTCAAGGATAGTTGAACTTCAAGACAGACAGGATTAAAGATTAAAGTTGTGTCATCATCATAGAGTGTAACCAAACTCCACAGCTCTGGGTGACCTTCTTTGGTAGTCTCTGGAGACAAGATGCCATGATGAAGGATAACAGAAGCCAATTCTCTAGATATTGAACTCTTTTCTTCTAGCATAACTTTCTAGACATGTCCTGACAGGAAGGACAGCAACACTTCCTGGGATGTATTTGTAATTTTTCACTTATATCAGGGGTGTCAAACTCGATTTATTTGAGGGTCACATTAGGGTTGTTTTTTTACCTCAAAGGGCTGGGTGTGGGCTGGCCAGGGTGGGCATGGCAGCTTGACGTCGCTCATGTAAGGGGCACCTGTGGCCCGAGTGCTCTACCAGTGAAAATGGGCTCCCAAGCTCTGTTTTTGGTTGGGACGGCCTCCTGCAGACATCTGCCAATGAAAATGGAGCTCAGGGGTGGTTGCACGCAGCCCCCACAAGCTCCTTTTTAGCCAGGATGGTCTCCTGCAGCCCTCTGGCAGCAAAAAATGAGTCCCCCTGAGCTCCATTTTTGGTGGCAGAGGGCCATCACAGCTGAAAATGGACCTTGAGAGGGCCATAGCCCCCCCCCAAGCTCTGTTTTCACTGGCAGCGGCACTGCAGGCCAGACTTTTGCTGTTTCCAGAGTGGCCCCATGGGCCAGATCTAAACACCCTGTGGGCCAGATCCAGACCATGGGCCTTGAGTTTGACACCCCTGACTTAAATGAACTTCAGGATCCCCAGAGGAAAAGTTGCTTCTCATCATAATTATCACTATTCTGGTGATAATGGAGATCTATTCTGCTACAGTGAGTGCCTTTGATGTTATGATCACCTGGTGCCTCAATCACTACACCAAACTGGTTTGTTTCATATCCATATAATCCACCTAGCCTGGTCATGTCACCAATGGCTACATCCACATTTGTAACTTTCAACTATTGTTTGTTTTCTGAAATCAACTCTGTTGGCTGATGGGTCAGTGAATTACTGGAACCCTGAAATTCATTACTTTAGTGGAGACAAGCTGAACAATAGTTTGTAAATGAAATAACCAGGGACATTTTTCTTTCTGCAAGGATGCCATTCACACAATAGACTTCACTAAATCAGGGAAGATTCTCATAGCCAAACTGAGAAAAGAAGCAGGTCTAATTTCAGCCTCCTGAAAGACCGTAACAAACCACAAATGTCAACAGCTATTCTTTCTTCTCTCCCCTGGGGAAAAACTACATATTGCCAAGGGCAGATATTCTGACCGAAAAGGGGAATTCCTGCCAGCTTGGGAGGCCCAGATTCTGAGAGTAGAAGTTGAAGGCCATACAGTGGGAAAACTTTCTCACTTTCTCTGTTCCTCACTTGAGGATGGATCTGCTTATCCTCTCAGCTCTCTCCTCTCACTCAAACCCCAAGTTCTCCATTCAAAGCCAAGCTGTACATATCAAGTGACAGTTCATTTCCATCCATCTCCAGGTAAGAAACATAACCTCAACAATAAATCACCCAGATAAACCAGGAATCCAGCAGAGGTGGTATTCAGCAGATTCTGACCAGTTCTGGAGAACCAGTAGCAGAAAGTTTGAGTAGTTAGGAGAACTGTATACCTCTGACTGGAGATTTTACAGTATCCTTCCCCTGCCATGCCCACCAAGCCATGCCCACAGAACCAGTAGTAAAAAATTTTGAATCCCACCACTGGGACACAGGTCTCCCAACTGCTCCTCAAAGCACTTGTTTGTGTGTGTGTGGGGGATGTCACACAAAGCCTGAGAGATGCAAAAGTCAGATGGGGCCCATCCCTCCAAGTACATCCATAAAAGCAGAGCAAGGGCCAATGTGTATCTCTAAACCAGTCTCTTGGTAAGTCTGGCAAGAAATGAGGTCACACCATCCATCATGCCATGAGCACAACCACCAGCTCAGCTGCACACTTCACCACCATTCAATAAACTATGAAACTTCAAAATACAAAGGATTTCAGTATTTTCCATAAATATTGAAGGACAACAAAGAGTCAAGGAAAATACAATTTTCTATCTCTTCTGTAAATTTCTCCCTATTTACTAAAGAATATAGTCTAAAGACTGCCACTTTCCTGCCTCTTAGTCAGCTCTCATCCAAAAAATTATACTTATACAGTTGGAAATGAAATGTCACTTCAGACGCAAGGAATTTTAAAATCAGCTCTGTTGTATATATTTGCATACTCGTAATACTGCATTCTGATTGGTCTGCCAATGCCGCCTATTGATTGGTCC
The DNA here is from genome assembly GCF_049901735.1 of Notechis scutatus. Taxonomy (NCBI): domain Eukaryota; kingdom Metazoa; phylum Chordata; class Lepidosauria; order Squamata; family Elapidae; genus Notechis; species Notechis scutatus. The sequence goes on from NW_028263150.1 coordinate 132,502, forward strand.
ATACTGAATACTTGAATACTGTTTATAAAAGGTCCACCTGATGGCGGGAAGTTTAAGGAGCTGTCATTGGCCGCGAGCCGCGAGCAGCCGCTATAAAAGAGGCTGTCGCGGCTCTGGTTTTGTTGAAGTTACTGAGAGCAAATAAAGAGCTGAATTCACACTGGTCTCGAGTCAGATCTTTTCCCGCGACAGAACACTGGTGACGAAGGTGGGATACTGAGACAAGGAGACCAGTTGAGCACGTGGCAACGAGAACCGAGCAACCGACGAAATGGCCGGTAACAACTCGCCACCCGCACCGTTCAACCCAACAGAAGAAGACTGGGAATCGTACATCGACAGATTCCTCATGTTCCTCGAGAGCAACGAGCTACAGGGGATAACTGATAAAAGGAAGAGAGCCGTGTTCCTGACGCACTGTGGGCGCACAGTCTTCAAAATGGCCAAGGCATTGGCCAAACCCCAGGACGTTAAACAGATGGTGTGGCCAGATTTGAACCGGCTACTGAGAGCCCATTACGCGCCAGCTGTCTCCAGCCTTATCCAGAGACACGAATTCTACAAACGAGATCAACGAGAAGACGAGAGCATTGGGGATTTCATGGCGGCTCTAAGGGACATTGGAGGGGCGTGCGACTTTCTCAACATGGATGAAGCCATGAGAGACCGCGTGGTCCTCGAAATGAGAGACCTTACCCTACAAAGCCGACTGCTGACCCGACCCAATATCACCGTGACCGAGGCCATCGCTGAAGCCACCGCTGCTGAAGCAGCGGAAAAATCAGCAGCCACCATGCAACTAATGAATACAGCTACCCAAGAAACTCAGGGCGACCCGAGACAAGCCCGAGACAAGAAACCAGAGGGCACTCAGAAGCCCACCACCACAACCACCCACCATGAGGACATCGATTCCTCGCCCAACACCGATGACGAGGAAGAAGAAATACATAAGCTCCAGTCGGAACGGAATCGGCGAAGAAAGAGGGAGAGGAAATCGGAGTTCTATTGTGCCTGATGCAGAGGAGACCACCCATGTTCCGAGTGCCATTTCCACTGCGAGAGACGGGGGCACATAGCTAGAGTCTGCCAGAACAGAAAGAACTACAGCCCTAAAAGACGAGGCAGCACACACACACACCACCCCCCAGAACCAGAGAGAGACAGACCGGGAGTCATTGGAGCCGAGAAAACAGAAGTAAGCGGCTCAACGAGAAGGAGGAAACACACCAAACAATCATCATTGGCCATTCAAATGCAACCGATGCAAGAAAGGTATGCATCAACGCTAACATAGAAGGACAGCCATGCGAGATGGAGGTGGATTCCGGCTCATATCTGTCCATGGTATCATGGAATACCATAAAGAACTTGATACCAGACATACAAAGAAAAGAACTAGAAAAGCAAAACCTGACCCTGAAAGACTACTAGGGAAACAGGATCCCTGTAGTTGGACTCGGACATTTCAAAGTCAAGTTCAAGAGACATACTGAAATCCTCCCATTAACTATCATCAACCGGGATCGCCCTAGCCTGCTTGGACTCGAATGGTTCACACCCCTGGGAATTGGAGTGACCAGAATTAACAGCATCACTGAGATGGACTGGGAGGAGAGCATGATGAAGGAGTTCCAGGACGTATTCAACGGGAAGCTAGGCAAGTACCGAGGGACCCCTATATCATTTAATTTGAATCCCAACATAGTGCCAATCAGGCTTAAGGCCAGACGAGTTCCCTTCGCATTAAAACCGAAAATCGATGAGCAATTGAATAAACTCATCACACAGGGGGTGTTGGAACCCATCGATCATGCAAGATGGGAAACTCCAATTGTGACCCCCGTTAAGCCAGATGGGTCCATGCGCATCTGTGGAGACTATAAGGCCACCCTCAACCACGCGCTACAACAAAGCGCATACCCCGTTCTGGTAGTCCAGCACCTTTTACATTCATTAGGGGGAGGAAAAGTTTTTGCAAAGCTCGACCTTGCGCAAGGATATCAACAATTGCCAGTCGACCCCAAGACAGCAGAGGCACAGACAATTGTGATGCATAGGGGGGCATTCAAATGCAACAGACTGCAATTCGGCGTCAGCATGGCCCCAGGCGTTTTCCAAAGCCTGATGGAGCGCCTTTTGAAAGGACTCAAGGGGGTGGTCCCTTATTTTGATGATGTATTGGTATCCGCCAGGGACAAAAAGCAACTGAAAGACCGGCTGAGGGAAGTCTTGTGAAGATTTAGAGAAGCGGGACTCAAAGTCAAAAGAGAAAAATGCCAACTAGCCACCAATCAGGTTGAGTTCCTGGGATACCTCATAGATGAAGAAGGGATCCACCCCACCGAAAAGAAAATAAGAGCTATCAAAGAAGCGCCCAGACCCAAAAATAAAGCAGACTTACAGGCATTTTTGGGACTCATTAACTTTTACAATGTCTTTTTGCCACAGAAGGCAACGATTACGGAACCATTGCACAGATTACTGGATAAGAAAGCTACCTGAACCTGGGGCCGATGAGAGGAAGCTGCATTCCAGGGAGTTAAAGACTTATTGACATCCGAATCTGTGTTAATTCAATACAGTGACACCCTGCCACTAACAGTCACCTGCGATGCATCACCCTTCAGCGTCGGTGCCATACTCAGCCACACCTTACCCAACAGCAGAGAAGCACCGATCGCCTTCTACTCCAAAACACTGTCAAAAGCTGAAAGAAACTACAGCCAACTGGACAGAGAAGCCCTAGCCGCAATAACGGGGGTCAAACGATTCCACGAATACCTTTACGGTAGGACATTCTCTCTAATTACAGACCACAAGCCACTATTGGGAATACTCACAGGGAACAGGGCCACTCCCAACATCCTGTCACCACGGATGACATGGTGGTCAGAGTTTCTCGCCGCATACAGTTACAAGTTAATCCACAGGCCAGGAAAGGACATACCCCATGTGGACGCCCTGAGCCGTTCACCCCTACCGGAACTGGAAGACGACCTGGCACCTACCACGTCCACTCTACAAATTGAGACATTACCGAACCTTCCCATCACCACATCACACATCGCGAAAGAAACCGCAAAAGACACACAGATGGCGCGGATTTTAAACTGGGTAGGTAAGGGTTGGCCGGAAACCGATAATGATGAAACTTTTAGATCCTTCCGTAACTGACAAACTGAACTCTCAATTTTGAAGGGATGTATACTGTGGGGGGGATAGGGTTGTCATTCCGAAAGACTACAGGAAAAAGTACTGTGTATGTTACATGAGGGACACCCGGATATCGTAAAAATGAAATCCCTGGCCAGGAGTTACGTCTGGTGGCCAGGGATGGACAAGGACATTGAGACATGGGTGGGAACATGCACTAAATGCCAAAAGTCCAGACCTACCCCCCTCCTGCACCTATCCTTGACTGGGAGACACCCAGGGGCCCCTGGTCGAGGATCCACATAGATTTCGCAGGACCCACAAAAGGATATACATTTTTAATAATTGTCGACGCTTACTCCAATTGGCTGGAGGTCAGCGTCATGCATTCCACGACGACAGAAGCCGTCATCACAGTTAAGAAAATTATTCGCAACGCATGGGTTACCGGACCTATTAGTCTCAGACAACGGGCCACAGTTCACAGCGTTGTCATTTGAAAAATTCCTCGCCGAACAGGGCATACGGCATGCCCTAACAGCGCCCGCTCGCCTGGCTACAAACGGATGGGCAGAATGCATGGTTCGGTATACCAAAGAGGCATTAGATAAACTAGACACGGGTGACATCCAAGACAAAATCAATAAAATGCTAACCATCCAACATATAACACCGAACACCTCGACTAACAACAGCCCAGCAGAACTCCTGATGGGCAGGAAACTACGGTCGCACCTGGATAGATTACACCCCACATACAACCCTGAAAAGCCACCTGCTTGCTGCTATGATTGCACTCCTTGTCCTGAGGGGACCATCTCCATTCATGAAGGTGGGGGACACCAAGAAAAAGGACAGGAAGTGGATTCAGGTTGAAGCTCAATTGTTTTTCATTTTTCCTAGCAATTTGGCAGTTCGATTCTCACAGACTCAGGGTTGACTCAGATTTTCATCCTTCTGAGTTCGGTAAAATGATTGTTTGGGGCAATAGGCTAACTCTAAACTGCTTAGAGATGGCTGTAAAAGTACTGGTAAGAGCCTCGGTGGCATAGTGGTTAGAGTGCAGTACTGCAGGCTACTTCTGCTGCAGCCAGCTGCCTGAAATTTGGCAGATCAAATCTCACCAGGCTCAAGGTTGACTCAGCCATCCATCCTTCCAAGGTGGGTAAATTGAGGAAGCAAATTATTGGGGGCAATATGCTGACTCTGTAAACAGCTTAGAGAAGGCTGTAAAAGCACTATAAAATGGTATATAAGTCTAAGTGCTATTGCTATATAAGTCTAAACACTATTGCTATTACCTTCAAATTGCACAATATCTTATTTAGAGGGAGGAATAGCAGAAAAACCTTGAGGGAAGGCCAATAAAGAGATAAGTGGTGTAGCAGATTGGACAAACTTCTGTACTGCCAGAAAAAAAAATCTCTTCTGCTTTCCTTCTTTCTTTCTTTCTTTCTTTCTTTCTTTCTTTCTTTCTTTCTTTCTTTCTTTCTTTCTTTCTTTCTTTCTTTCTTTCTTTCTTTCTTTCTTTCTTTCTTTTTTCTTTCTTTCCTTCTTTCTTTCTTTTAATATTGATTTTATTGCAGTTTTCAAAAATACAAAACTCAATCATAATCTTAACATTTTGGCATCGACAAATACATATATCCTATATACATATATTGATAATCATATTGATAATCTCCTAAGGTCTCCTGATTTATTTGCCATAATCCTTCTACCTAATCTTTATATCTGTTTTTTAACCACTCATACCACTTATCCCATATTACATAATATTCAGAGTGTTCCTTTTCTTTCATTTGCAATGTGAGCTTATCCAATTTGGCACATTCCAATACCTTTTGTATGAACAAGTCTTCTGAGGGGACATTGGCTCCTTTCCATTATTGTGCGAAAGCTATTCTGGCTGCCATCCAAATATGTAATATAATACACTTAATCTTTTTACTATGTTGGCCTGTAAGTATTCCTCATTAAAAGAGTTCTGGTTTGAGTTCAATTTGGTATTTGATAATGTCTTGTAGCCAGTTTTTTTTTTTAACCCAATATTTCCTGGTCTCGGGGCATAACCACCACATGTGATAGAAGGTACATGTGATAGAATGTTGGCACTTTCCTGCCTCTTAGTCAACTCTCATCCAAAAAATTATACTTCTAGAACAGTTGGAAATGAAATGTCACTTCAGACGCAAGGAATTTTAAAATCAGCACCAAATTAGAATTAATATATGGAGATCTCATAGAAAAGAAAATCACAAAGAAGACCTGCTCTTAAGATTAGGCAGGGTTCAAGGGTGCAGAAGGTATCAGAGAGCATTAGAGTTAAGTGTCAGGAACCTAGACTGCCACCAAACTGCATAGTGATCTTCTCTAGTATTCTCTGGAGACCATATGCCACAATGGCAGACAGCAGAAGCCAATTCCCTCCATATTGAAGCATCTTCCTCCAGCATCACCTTCTGGATATGTCCTGACAGGAAGGATGACAACCATTGTAGAGAGTGTCTCCAGGGACATATCTGCAACATCTCAGAAAAATCCTTTTCTCCAGCTGCCCCTCTATACATGGAGCCCTGGAAGAGGTCCTGAGTACAAATTATCACTCACAGTAATTATCATAATTCTAGACTTCAAGATGCCTACTGATAATTTTACAATGTCTGCCTTTGATATAATGCCAGACTAAAGCAACATGGAATGGATCTTTCATTAGAAAAAGATATAAACATCTACTCGTGCTGAATGGTTTGCACCATTTAGGACACAGGCAGGGGCTGTGATGCTGAATGTACCTTTGCCTCTTTTCCAGATGAAGCTCAATTTGTTTCTGTTTGAAAAAGTAAAACTCCTGGATATTCCATTTTCTGAGGGCGCTTTGAAATCATTTAACTCTTCTTTGGAAACAGGCAATTGATTCAGCTCCATGAATTATGGACCTCCTGCTTCTGCCTTTGATGCTACTGGTGTCCCAGACAGTCTCTGGGAAGCTTAGAATGAAGTGCCCACTGAATATGGTGCACCTGGATAGAGAAAGACCATGGAGCTACTACAGGCCAGGAGACCATCTCATCAGTATAGTCACCAGTGCACTAACACTAAGCCAGGAAATGTTGTTTTTCAACCTGCTTCCTTATAGTCAATCTCACTTGTAAGTGATTCAGTGTGATGAAATTGTATTCCTTCTATCTGCAGTTCTAACACTCTCATTCTTTTCTCCGTATCCTGCTTACTCCTATACTTCAGGAAGTGATTACTTTTTTTGATTGATCAGATTTCTGTGGGTTTCTTCTTTTGTCTTATTTAGTGGAAGAGACACAAATACAAAGACGGAGCAGAAAAATATACCTGAAAGAGTCCAAATTATTTTCATCTCCATATCCAGTCTAGAATGCATGACTTGAATACTGACTTTTGTTTAAAGTAGGGATAGTTGTAATTAAATTTTCATGTATTTATAATTGCTCATTGATATTGAATGCCTGATCCCTTACAGGAATAGAGGATGACTTGATTTTAGAACAGCTTTTCTGGGTCACTTTTATGATGGTTAAACTTTAAAAAATGAAATTTTGCAGACTGGGTACTGTGTTGATGAAAATTACTGCTGCTATAAATAATAAACTATTTGTGATTTTTATCTGCTTCAACATTTACAAATATTAAATTTGATGGGGACCATCAGTTGCCTCTTCTTTTCGATCAGTATTGGCTTCAAGTTCAATAGTCATGTATTGATAAAGAGGATGAAATTTGAAAAAAGGAATTGCATTGATGATGCTTGTATTAACCAAAGCATGTTTTATACTAGTGAACCTTATGGTTACAAAGGAATAGAATGTTTCATTTTCACCATTCAAGAGATCAGCAAGAATATCCAGCTCTTGTGCAATCTCACACTCGGCTACAACATCCATGACAACTATTTGAACACACTTGGCACTTCAGAAGTATTGCTGGACATGCTCTCTACTGGAGAAGCCAACGTTCCCAACTACAGCTGTGGAAAGAAGGATAACATTTTGGCTCTTCTTGATGCAGCTGACAGGGAGATTTCCATCCAGACGTCAACATTAGTAGGCCCCTACAAAGTCCCACAGGTTTGTATGTTTGTTTCTCTATATATAGTAAGGTGACTGGGATGGTACTGGGTACAGGATAGATTCAACCGTATCTTCTCTATGGAGTGCAAAAGCTGCTTTTCACTATGTCCAATGTAGGTGTCATGGCTGGGAACTGGAATACACCATAGGATGGGACCATGTATCAAAACAGTTGTATCCTCTCTTGATTGCATTTATATTGCTTTGGGGGCTTCTGATGCATACTTGTGAAGGTGAGGAGGGGCTCTGTGTCCAATCAAAGGGTCTTCCATAAAATAAGAAAGTGCAGCACTGATGGAAAGCTCACATTTTGTACACGATCTTAGAAAAATGATGATACTGTTGAACAAATGCCATATTCATAAAAATTATTGTGAAAGAGATCATTTGCATATATGAAAGAAAGTTACATAACAATAAATTCACAGATTTTCTGGAGAAATGTTCAAACTAAACAATGGGGATAGAGAGTTTATTGATACAGAACACTTTAGTTCCCAGCAATCTAAAACTAACAGGGTAATCAGTGCTTGTAACATAGATGTTTGTGTGGGTAAGAATATCAACCTTGCTGTCAAGGAAAATCAAGCTTTTGATAGTGTGTGCTATACCATGTACAGGTGGCAAGGTAATAGGGGAACTCAGGCACAAAATGGTTATGTAGAAAGTATACACACAGTCAATTATAAAGGACTCAATTGTCTGTACACTAACACATAGGGTTTGAGGAATAGGATGAATTAGAAATTCAGGTAAATGAGGTCAGATATGATATTGTTGCCATTACAGAAACTTGGAGGGATAAAACCCAGAAATTGAATACACAGATAGAGGGATTTAAATTATTTAAAAGAAACAGACCAAATAGAAGAGGTGGAGTTGCAATATATATAAGATATAAGTACATCTTAACCAAAATAGAGCATGAACGCAAGTTAAAATACGGAAGAAAAGAAGTGAGCACCTGTCTACCCTAAACAAGTTCAAATCACCAGGACCAGATGGATTACACCCCAAGATTCTGAGGGAACTGGCAGACATGATCTCAGAACCATTGAATTATGTCTTTCAAAGATCCTGGAGCACTGGGGTACTACCAGAGGATGGGAAAAGAGCTCATGTAATTTCCATCTTCAAAAAAGGGAAAAAAATAGATGCACAAAACGGTGCTTTGAAATCATTTAACTCTTCTTTGGAAACAGGCGATTGATTCAGCTCCATGAATTATGGACCTCCTGCTTCTGCATTTGATGCTACTGGGGTCCCAGACAGTCTCTGGGAAGCTTAGAATGAAGTGCCCACTGAATATGGTGCACCTGGATAGAGAAAGACCATGGAGCTACTACAAGCCAGGAGACCATCTCATTGGTGTAGTCACCAGTGCAGTAACACTAAACCAGGAAATGTTGTTTTTCAACCTGCTTCCTTATAGTCAATCTTACTTGTAAGTTATTCAGTGCAATGAAATTATATTCCTTCCATCTGCAATTCTAACACTCTCATTCTTTTCTCCTTATCCTGCTTACTCCTATATTTCAGGAAGTGATTAATTTTGTTTATAGATCAGAATTCTGTGGGTTTCCTCTTTTGTTTTATTTACTGGAAGAGACACAAATACAAAGATGGAGCAGAAAAAATACCTGAAAGAAGTCCACATTATTCTCCTTCCCACATCCAGTCTAGAATGCATGACTTGAATACTGACTTTTGTTTAAAGTACTGATTGTTGTAGTTAACCTTGACTAACTTATTTCCATATTTTTATAATTACACACATATATATATATATATATATATATATATATATATATATATATATATATATATATATATATATATATATATGGATCTTTGTTATTAGGGTTTTCTCGCGTAAGATTCAAAGTATCTAGACAACGTTTCGATGAAGTCTCATTCATCATCTTCAGGCTTGCTTCTTCGGCTCTTCTCATCACTCTGAGAAGCACAGAGCCGAAGAAGCAAGCCTGAAGATGATGAATGAGACTTCATCAAACGTGCCTAGATACTTGAATCTACGCGGAGAAAACCCAATAACCAAAGATCCACATACAAATACCCGCAAGAACCTCAGAAAACATATATATATATATATATATATATATATATATATATATATATATATATATATATATATATATATATATATATATATAATACTTATATATATTATAATTAATTATAATTATTAAATTTGATGGGTGAATATAATTTGCCTCTGGTTTTTTTATCAGTATTGGCTTCATACTCAATAGTCTTGTGTTGATAAAGAGGATGAAATTTAGGGAAAGGTATTGCATTACTGCTGTTGATGATGCTTATATTAACCAAAGCATTTTTTTTACACTAGTGAAACTTACGCTTCCAAAGGAATAGAACGCTTTATTTTCACCATTCAAGAGATCAACAAGAATATCCAGCTCCTGTGCAATTTAACACTTGGCTACAACATCCATGACAACTATTTGAATACACTTGGCACTTCAGAAGTCTTGCTGGACATGCTCTCTACCGGAAAAGCCAATGTTCCCAACTACAGCTGTGGAAGGAAGGACAACATTTTGGCTCTTCTTGATGCAGCTGATAGAGAGAATTCCCTCCATATGTCAACATTAGTAGGCCCCTACAAAGTCCCACAGGTTTGTGTGCATTTTTCTCCTTATAATAAAGTGAGTGGGGTGATAGTGGGTGCATGATAGAGCCAGCCATATCTTCTCTTTGGAGTTCAAGAACTGCTTTAAACTATATCCATTGTAGGAACTGGAAACTGGAATACACATTAGGTTGGGAGCATGTATAAAAAGAGTCATAGCCTCTCTTGATAGCATCTCTATTGCTTTTGGGGCTTCTGATGCATACTTGTGAAGGTGAGGAGAGGCTCTGACTCCAATCAAGGGGTCTTCAATAAAATAAGAGAGTACACCACTGGTGGAAAGCTGACATTTTGTACATGATCTTAGAAAAATGATGATAATGCTGAACAAATGCCATATTCATGGAAATAATTGTGAAAGAGATGCTTTGCATCCATCAAGGAAGGGACTGAATTACTTGGCATTAAATTCATTTATTCTCTGGCAAAATATTTAAATTAAAAAATGGGGACAGAGAGTTAATTGATACAGAACACTTTTCTCACCAGCAATCTAAAACTAATAGAGTAAGCAGTGCTTGTAACATGGATGTTTGTCCACATAAGAATACCAACCTTGCTGTCAAGGAAAATCAAGCTTTTGATATTGTGTGCTATATCATGTACACTAATAAAACAGGTGGCAAGGAAGTAGGGGAACTCAGGCACAAACAAGCTATATAGAAAGTAAACAAATAATCAGTGAAAAGGGTGTTAAATGTCTATGCACAACACACAGAGTATGAGGAATAGGATGAATTAGAAATTCAAGCAAATGAGGGCAGATATGATATTGTTGTCATTAGGGAAACTTGGGGGGATGAAACCCACAAATGGAATATACCGCTTGAGGGATTTAAATTGTTTAAAAGAAACAGACCACATAAAAGAGTATGCAGAATTGTAATATATATGAGAAATACATACATCTTTACAGAAATAGAGCACAACAATTATAAAAACTTCTTGAATGCACTTAGATGCATATAAAAGGGGGGTGGGGACTGGCACAGTGGCACTGTGACAATGGCACACTATAAGCCGTACCATCAAACAGAGAAAATAGTTGAATTTTTTGCTAGTCAGAGATGAAATGATAGAAAGGTGTTCAAGCAACAGGAACCTTGGGGGAATGAGGATGCAATATTGGAATTCAACATTATGCAAGCACATAAGCAATAGAACAAAGTCAAATTAGAGCTAATTTCAGAGCTAATTTCAATAAACTTAGAGAGATTTTGGGTAGGATTCCATCAATGAGAACCTTCAAGGGGTAAACAACTAAAGCAGCTTGGGAAGTTTTGAAAAGTGAGATTATAAAAGCCCAGTCTAGCACAATAGCAATGAAGAAGAAAAATAACAGCTCTCAAAAGAAACCAGCATGGCTGCATAAAAAAACTGATAAATTGAAAGACAAAAAGGACAAGTATAAAAACTGGAAAGAGGAGCACATATCTAAGGCAGAATATCAGCAAATAGCCTGAGCGTGCAAAGATGAAGTGAGGAAAGCCTCAAAATGAATTAAGACTTGTGAAAAAACTCAAAAATAACAACAACAATAACCAAAAGCTTTTTTCAACATGTAAAAAACAAGAAAAAGTCAAGGAAATTATTGGTCCATTGGTAGGAGAAAGTGGTAAGAAGCTGACAAGCAACAGGGAGAAAGCAGAACTGCTTAACTTATTTTTTGCACAAAAGGAAAAAAACCAGATCAACCTATCAAAAACACCACCGGAAAAAACTCAATAGTAATAACTGTGAGAGGGATATTGGAATTCTGGATGGAAACTAATCAAGGAGAAAAGCAACCTAGAATTAAGGAGAAATTTACTGACAGTTAGAACAATTAATCAGTGGAACAACTTTGCTCCAGAAGTTAATACTCCAACAGTGGATGTTCTTAAGAAAAGATAGGACAACCATTTGTCTGAAATCGGCTAGGGTTTCCTGCCTGAGCTGGGAGTGAGACTAGAAGACCTCGAAGGTCTCTTCCAACTCTGTTATTCTGTTAATTCCAGTCTTATCTACTGTTGATAAAACATATCTGTTTTACAGCCTCATAGTGATTACTATCATTAATTAATCACTTTATTTAAAAATATTACAAGCATATTATCCAAAATGTCAACTATTTTTATCCTTTTGTATTTAGAATCAAATTCATCATAAAAGCTTGAAGAGCAACAAAGCCCACAGAGATGATTTTCTACAAAATGAATTTTTCAAAAAAAAAACCCACCCATGTTGTGAGTCCCACTATTGGCAGGTTGATTTACCCCATGTATAAATAATACCTTTTATATCCAGTTGGGTGGAAGATGGCAATAATATTTTCTAAATATAAAAAAATGTATAAAATACCTAATCAATTATTGACCCATTGATCAAATAGATATTGTATCTAAAATAAATGCTAAGTTTCTATTGAGGAGAGTTGATAGTTGCTCAGTCAACAAATAACAAATAATTGCTTGCTGAAGGCTTTATTTATTCATTGATTTATTAAACTTGTTTGCCACCTGTCTCACTGCAAAGTGCCTCTGCACTTTGATAAAACTACACTCAGCATGTAGTTCACAATGGAACTACAGCTACATGGAGGAAAGAATGCAGTGTGCTACCCCAAGTGTTCTTCAACATCTTCAGAAATGATCTAGAAGAGAGGAAAGGAGGGGAACTCATCAAATTTGCAGACGACACCAAGCTGGGGGAAATTGCTAACACTTTGAAAGATGGACTCAAGATTCAGAAGGATCTTGACAGACTCAAGCACTGGGCCCTATCCAATAAAATGCAATTTAGTGGTGTGAAAAGCAAGGTCCTATTCCTAGACAAAAAAATATTAAATGCACAGTTATAGAATTGTTGATACCTGGCTGAGCAGTTGCAACTGTGAGAGAAATCTAAGTGTCCTACTGGACCATGACAATGGGTCTAAGTCTACATGGAGAGAAGTAAGCAGTGGGGTGCCACAAGATTCTGTCTTAGGGCAAGTACTCTTCAATATCTTCATTAACGACTTAGATGAGGGAATAGAAGGGGAATTTACCAAATTTGCAGATGATACTAAACTGGCAGGAATAGTTAACACCCAAGAAGATAGGCTCAAGATCCAGATGAATCTTGACAGACCAGAACACTGAGCCATATTTAAAAAAATGAAATTCAGTGTAGAGAAAAATAAAGTCCTACACTTAGGCAAGAAAAACCAAAAGTACACATATAGACTGGGTGAAACCAGGTCAATAGCAATAGCTGTGAGAGGGATCTTGGAGTCTTAGTGGACAACCAGCTAAATATGAGCCAGCAGTGTGCAGCAGCAGCCAAAAAAGCTAATGCAATCCTAAGTTGTATTAACAGAGGGATACAATCAAGATCAAGGAAAGTACTAATATCACTCTATAAAGTCTTAGTAAGACCACACCTAGAGTACTGCATCCAGTTTTGTTCACCACATTATAAAAAAGATGTTGAGACTCTAGAAAAAGTATAAAGAAGAGCAATCAGGATGATTAGGGGATGATTGGAGGCTAAAACATACAATGAACAGTTACAGGACTTGGTTAGTCTATTAAAGAGAAGGACCAGGGAAGACATGATAGCAGTCTTCCAATATTTGAGGGGCTGCCACAGAGAGGAAGGGGTCAAGTTATTTTCTTTAGGCCAGACAAGGAATAATGGATGGAAACTGAACAAGGAGAGATTTAACCTGGAAATAAGAGGAAACTTTCTGACAGTGAGAACAATCAACCAATGGAACAGAAGTTGCCCTCGGAAGTTGTGGGAGCAACATCTCTTGAGACTTTCAAGAAGAGATTGGACTCCCATCTGTCATAAATGATGTAACGTCTCCTGCTTGGACAGGGGGTTGGACTAGATGACCTACAAGGTCCCTTCCAACTCTGATTATCTTTTAATATGTTATCTGACTTAAATATGAGGCATCAGTATGTTGCAGCTGCCAAAAAAGCCAATGCAGACCTAGGCTGCATTAATAGATGGATGGGATCAAATTGATGAAGGAGAATATTTGTAGCTCGGTGTTGAAGTGACAGTTTCTTGTAGCTCTTGTAGCTTTTCTTGCAGACATTTCATTACCCAAACTAGGCAAGATCATCAGTGCTAGTAAGGAGTGTGAGGTATGCTCTCAAGTTTTATCTTCTAATGATTTGCTCTATAAGCACTGGTGTGAATTGTCTTGGAAAGTTTTTTGTTGGGCTGTTAGTTTGTTTGGCAGTTCCTTGATTAGGGTATTGTTTACTTCTTGATTATTGGTCTGATGTTAATCAACATCAATTAACCAACATCATGTTAATCAATATCAATTAACATCATTAATTATTGGTGCATGAAATTAAAGCTATGGAAACTACAGACTCCCAAAACTGTGTCTGTTAGAACAGACAAAATTTCAACAAAAGACCTCTTAGCTTATATAACTGACAAATTATATGAGGAACTACATCTCTGTTTCTTGTACAATTGAAGAAGAAAGTAAAAAAGATGGTGGCACAAAGAATCTGAAATATACAAGCAGAGAACAATGTAGCAATCTTCCAAAATTAAATATAATATGGCCCTTTATTGGAATATACTTCAGTTAACATCATGCACATGTGAGTTTAACTGCATTAAATTGTAAAGGTGATTGAGAAATATGATTTGCATTTTGATTTTTTGTCAGGTCCTAGATATTTCTACAGGAATGCTGGCATATTGGTGGGAGGAAGAGGGGCGGAATGGAGTGATCAGTATATGAAGTTTCTGTTTCTGTTTCCTGCATTATTGTGCTAATCTCTATATGATGTTTCTGTTTTCCTGCAATGATGTAATGTGGGAGGGGTTTGGTTAGCATTGCTTTCAATAACTGGTTTTAAGTGAGAAGATTCAGTTCTTGCCTAGATCTCTTCTTATCACATGCCTTTCAATAAAAGCTCCTTTTGGAACAACTGCAGTTTCAAGAGTCCTGCTTTCTTGGGAACATTGGAGAGGCAAGACCTTACATTTTTATTGCTTTTAGTTAATTTGTTTCTCATTTTCCATTTTTATATAAATTCTCCTTAATATTCTGTATTTAATATTATAAACAATGGCCAATCAACAAATTATTCTAAGATGTTTATCAAAACAAAAAGTTGGAGTTATTAAAAACTCATATTTTGGAGTTGTCTTCTTCACTGCTTTTCCAGATCAGTCATAGAGTTGTTTCAAAGACCCTGAGTGATAAAAATAAATTCCCATTTTTCCACCGGATGCTCCTCAAAGAAGGGTTTCAGTTTTCAGCAATTGTCCAAGTGCTCCTGCATTTCAGGTGGACCTTGATTGGTCTCCTTGCTCCAGACACTGAGGAAGGAGAGAATTTCCTGAGGACTTTTCCTCCTTTGCTTATCAGGAATGGAATTTGTGTTGTTATATCACAACAATTCTCTATGACTGCACATCGAGCACCCTTCACGGATTCCAGCTTTTCTCAGTGGAAACAAGTCAATGTCTTTGTTCACTTCACAGAACACATTATCGTTTCAAGCACATTTCATATTTTTCATCTAACACTTGACATTTTGTCAGGACCCATTAGAGAGAAAATCTGGATCACCACAACTTTGGGATACTATATAATGACTCATCTTGGATATCACAAATACATCCATAGTATTTGGAGCTTTGAATTTCTGCAAAAAGTAAGCCCTAAATATGATGCTTTTGAATCCTTTTCCTTTTTAGACCCCCAGTATGAAGACAAGAATTTTCAGTGCTCTTTTCCAAAGCATGTTTTTTCTGTCAAAGGACGGAAAAGATGCATCCAAAAAACTCCAGTGGAGATAGAAGATGATTTTAATGGGATATTGGTTGAAAACAGTGACTCTGTTTACATGGTCTTTATGACTTTGGCCCACATCTTGAAGGCTGCATATTCATCCAGATCTTGGAGGAGAAGGAAGGAGGCTCAAGAGACACTGGAGGCTCCAAGGATGCAGCCATGGCAGGTATGGGGTCCCCACAAGGATCCAACAAACTAAATTTCTTTGGAGAAAAGAATCCATTTGAGAAAGAGGGGAATCATATCAACCTCCTTGTACTACAAAAGGCCAACAGATTTGGCCAATATAGTTACCTGGGGGTTAATTTACCAAAGAGTTGGTAAACACTTCTAATTTTAAAAGGGTGATTGCACTTTTAATGATATTCCTGTATGTAGGGTTTGTGGTTAGCACTGTAGAGTTTTACTGTTATAAATTTGAAGGAGACCCTGAGAACAACAGATGGCATAAGCCTTAGATGAGTTCTATTTTCCAATGTGAGTGGCTCATGAATCATGCTGGAATGCGGAAGGCAACTTTCAGCTGTTTACTCCAGTAGAAAGAGAGCTTCACACTGAAAGAGAGGTCCATTTCAAGTTCTATGAATAAAAGTTAGCTCAGAATTTAATGCAAAATGTTCCTTTGTTGTTTACAATATGTCAACCTATGTGACTTCTTTCACAAGATCAGAGTTCACACTTGGGTGATTACATTTGTCCTTTTTGGTACAGGATTGTATTTGTTGTATTTAATACAAGATTTTTTAAAAAGGTAAGTGAAAATATCTACAGATCCCTCAAATTGTGGACTTATGACTATAACTTTGTTGCTTGTATCTTTATGATTTGTATTGTTTTATTTAGTTTCCTTGTATGATTTATGTTGATTGTGTCAACTCGTGAAGCATTCCTGACCTGTTCTTGAATTGCCATAGGCAGGGGGATGGGGAATCGAGTCTCGCAGCTGTGTGGAGGAACTTGCATTTCAGTCAAAACAAAGCACATTCTAGCCTTCAACATCAAAGTCATCTCCACAGAGATCCACAGTGGCTGGAGGGAGTGACTTCTACAACCTACGAAATTGCTTCATTGGGGAATGTGACTGATGACACACCTTGGGGGGGGAGAGGGAAGCAGAGTTAGGGCCAAGGCACAAATTAAGTGAGGTCAGAGTTGGTGTGACTTGGTCTGTACTGACACGAAGCTCCTAATAAATAACTGGATTTCCTTAGAAGCTTGGGCTGAGGATCATGATTTAATTAGGGCATTGATCAGAATCCTGACAGATTGCTTATTTAGTATCCTCTGACTTTCTCTAAGTGTTGTATCTTATGATTTATGATGAATATATTTTATGATAACTATGATCATGATTTATTACTTATAGCTTTTATGTACATTGAGAGCTTATGCATCAAAGACAAATTCCTAGTGTGTCCAATTACAGCTGGCCAATAAAGAATAAAGAATTCTATTCTGATCACCTCCTGGCTGACAAAGTGTTGAAACTAGGGGTGGGATTCACATTTTTTAACAGCCAGTTCAGTGGGCATGGCTTCGTTGGTGGGCATGGCTTGGTGGACATGTGACTGGGTGGGCAGGGCCAATTCGACATCACTCACATCGAGGGGCGCTTCTCCTCGCCTGGCCTCTCGTGACTGTGGGGATGCTGCAATGGTTGTAAGTGTGAAAAAGAGTCATAAGTCACTTTATTCGGTGCCATTGTAACTTTGAATGGTCACTAAATGAACTGTTGTAAGTCAAGGATTACCTGTAAAAAAATACAAAAAGCTTATTTGCTTGCAAAAAGCTGTCCTAAATACCAATCATTAAATTAAAAATACCTGCAAGCCGGAGTTACCTTGAGGAATTAAAATAGTTAAAATGCAATGATAACTATCAGCAGCCAACTCTTGCTCATAAAGTGAGGTCACAAGCTCTCCAGAAAGAGCACACCCAGGAGAAGCAATCCTTAGATCCATTTGCACCATTTAAAGATACCAGCTGGTCTCACTCACCTCACAAGATATCCTAAGGAAATCATCCAGATTTGAGGAAAGATCACATGCCCCCCAGAAAGGCAGTAAAAAAAATCAGTTGCAAGCTTGCATCCTGCCTCTTGGAAGTACACCCCAAAAGGACATTTCCAGATACCACTAAAGCAGTGAAGGGGGAAAAAACCCTCCCCAGATTAAAAAAATCACAAGGCAGGAAAAAAACCCCAAACACAATAGAAATAATTAAATAACAACAGTAGCTGTTACTTGTTAAACTAATTATCAGAACAAATAGACACAGGAACTAGCCAGATTTCTCAAACCAGTTTCTTTTCAGGAACAGAGATTAACCTTTTTCTTTCCAAACAAAGCTGAACAGGGAAAATTATTCCATCAATAAACACAGAATTAAACGTCACCAAGGACAGAGTTAAACTTCACAAAAAACCAGTTTTACATCAAAACTCAGAAAGGGTATGTAAACTCACGTTTGAATGTCAATCTTTCTAGCTAGCCTAGAAGCCTTGCTGAATGTCACTCATCTTGGTTCCTTGTCATTAAAAGCTTCTTTCTGGCAACTCTGCTTCATTATTCAATTATTTCTTCAAAGTGCTAACTCCAACAGGGGAGTATTTCCTCCCAACAGCAGTGTAGAAAGCTTAAAACAATCCTTCCCCTTTAAGAAAGTCAAGCTATCAGGTTTTCAAGTAAAATGGCTACACATATGTCAATTTTGGGCTCCAACAAGCAAAGTACCAGCAAAGGAGGAAAAAAAAAAACTCCAGAGAAGCTCCAGAGACAGGAAGTCTAGTCCTGCCAAGAATGTAATAAGGGTTAATGGAGAGGTAGTTTTTGTAAGCAACAACTTCAGAATGTAAGGAATACCTTCCTTACAGGATTGGGCCTGTAAAGTGCAGAAAAACAAAAGGAGAATTCTTCTAACAACCAATTCTCCAAACTGCTTAGAAAGTTAACAACCTGTTCTAGAGAATAGGTGTGAACCGGTAGAATCCCACCCCTGGTTGAAACATTACTTGAAACCTTTTCTTATGAATAGTATTCTTCTCCTACAGAAGTTAATTGCTTTTCCTCCTCCTCCTCTAGGATTTAAAGGGGACTTTCCCTATTTGAAGGATTCCTTTATTTCATGCTCTTCATCATTTTACATTCCTAAGCTGCCACCAAGCTATCATAGCCTAACCCTCTTCTCTACAGAAATCCCAGTTAAATATTATCTGACTGGTAGTTGCTCAATCTCTGCATTAAACCAAACAGTGAAGGGGAGACTGAACTTCTCTGGTTCACTTGTGAAGCTGTGAAACTGCTCCTCATCTTAAGAAATTTTTCTTTAATTCAGCCAGAATATCATTACTGAGTTCATTTTATCATGTTCCAGACTCTGGCATAACTGTGAACAGATCGTAAGCTTCTGTATAACATCTTTCAGTTTTTGAAAGCATGCTCTATCCTTGTCCTCTCCAGTTACAACATTATTAGAAAAGGTGCTTCCAGGGACCTGATTTTCATCTCCTGAAGATCCACATGCCTCTTCTCCTTCTGGTCTTTCCTGAAGGCTAAAACCAGCTCCTTTGACCTCTTCCTTGACTTCATTACCTCTTCCCTAAAGTTGATCCAGGTTTTCTGAAATGTCTTCTCCAAGCATGGTGCCTGCAAGGAGGATTGATACTTGAGTTGGGATCCCCCACAATTAAATGTTCATATGTTGAAATTCTTATGGATGCATTTCCTTTCTTTCCATGAGCACCTCACTGCCGCCACACATTTAGTTTGCAATCATTTATTATTTTGATATCATTTTCAAAAATATCCCTATCAAGTTTGGTCATTCTTTTTCAGTGCAACATTGAAGTTTTTGTAAAAAGTGTTATAGTCCTGGTTTGTAAAAATCATTTCCTACTGGAGTTTACTAATGCACCTCTATCAGGAAATCACCTTTGTGGGGTAGAAACTTGATATTTTTAGAAAAGATCAAAAAGATCTAAGAATTGGTACAAATCTTTGACAAAATAATATTTTACCAACTTTACTGTCAAAGACAATATAGAAGAATAGATGACCAAAGACTAATTGTTATCTATGACTACCTAGTTTTTATGAGAAAAATTAAACAGATTAAAAATTATCTGAGTTTTTATCCAGTTAATTATCATACTATCCAGCTATGACTTAAGTTGGTTCCTAATAATCATCTAACAAAACCATTTGCTAATACAGGTAAGTCCTCCACTTACAAGCACAACTGAAAACATTTTTTTTCTAAGTGAGATAATTGTTAACTGAATTTTGCCCCATTTTATGACCTCTCTTGCCAGAGTTTTTAAGTGAATCACTGCAGCTGTTAAGTTAGTAACAAGGTTGTTATTAAGTGAGAGTGGCTTCCCCATTGACTTTGCTTGTCAGAAGATCACAAAAGGGGATCACATGACCCCAGGACACTGCAACCATCATAATGTGCATCCAAATTTGGTCACATGACAAGGGGATGCTGCAATAGTCATAAGTGTGAAAATTTTGTTATAAGTCACTTTTTTCAATGACGTAACTTTAAATGGTCACTGAATTAACCATTGTAACTGAAATTTTGCTGAAATAAATTATATCATCATCATTCCCATAAGCTATTAAAGAACTGTAATGATATGCAAGAATAACTTTGAGGAAAGGGAGAAGATAACCTGCCCAGGAAGTGATCAGATAAAGTAGGGGATCCTGCAGCTGTATAAGAGCCAGCAAAACAAACTCAGAAAGGATCCTCCCTAAATTTTCAGGCTGGAAAATGAATTGGTGGGAGATTTGTACTTTTAGACTTACAAGATTCTCTTAATAGTACTCCAATCAAGTTGAATTAGTTTCTGTGATCATATTTCCAGGGGTGGGATTCAATTTTTTAAACAACCGGTTCTGTGGGCGTAGCTTAGTTGGTGGGCGTGGGTTGGTGGTAATGTGACTGGCTGGGTGTGTTCAACATTTAATTTTTTTTATTTTTTTTATTTGGTTTGTCAATTGTTTCTAAGATAATAGGTATAAGTAAAAACATAGTTATGAATACATGGATACATATAAGAAAAATAAAAGAAGCAATAGGATAGGGACAGTTGGCACGTTGGTGCGCTTATGCATCCCCCCTACAGACATTGTAGGAAAGGTGTGAGGTCAATAGTAGAAAGTCTAAGGTTAAAGTTTTTGGGGTTTGGGGAAGAAACCACAGAGTCAGGTAGAGTATTCCAGACATTGACCACTCTGTTGCTGAAGTCATATTTCCTGCAATCAAGTTTGGTGTGATTAACGTTGAGTTTGTATCTATTGTTTGCTCTTGTGTTGTTATGGTTGAAGCTGAAGTATTCATTGACAGATAGGACATTGCAATGTATGATTTATATACTATACTTAGATTGGACTGAAGTCGGTGTAGTTCTAGGTTTTCTAGGTCTAGAATTTCCAGTCTGGTGGCATAAGGTATTCTGCAATGAATAGAGGAGTGGAGAACTCTTCTTGTGAAACATTTCTGGACTTTCTCAACTGTGTTAATATCAGATACATAATGTGGGTTCCAGACTGATGAGCTGTATTCGAGTATTGGTCTAGCAAATGTTTTGTATGCTCTAGTTAGTAGTGTAATATTACCAGAGAAAAAGCTACATAAGATTAGGTTAACAACTCTTAACAACTCTTACTCACTCACTCACACCGAGGCACTCATCTCCTCACCTGGCCACTCATGACTGTGGGGATGCTGCAATAGTTGTAAGTGTAAAAAATGATTATAGGTCACTTTTTTCAGTTCCATTGTAACTTTGAATGGTCACTCCACAAAAGCAAAGTACCATCAAAGGAGGGAAAAAAACTCCAGAGAAGTTCCAGAGACAGGAAGTCTAGTCCTGCCAAGAATGTAAAAAGGGTTAACAGAGAGGCAGTTTCTCTAAGCAACACCAGAATGTTTCCTTCCTGCCTTCCTTACAGGATTAGGCCAGTAATTTCTTCTAACAACTGCTTCTCCGAACTGCTTAGAATGTTAACAACCAGTTCTAGCGAATAGGTGCGAACCTGTAGAATCCCA
This sequence comes from Notechis scutatus, assembly GCF_049901735.1. Classification (NCBI taxonomy): domain Eukaryota; kingdom Metazoa; phylum Chordata; class Lepidosauria; order Squamata; family Elapidae; genus Notechis; species Notechis scutatus. The sequence continues at coordinate 154,286 of NW_028263150.1, forward strand.
CCCCTGCATATTTCCTGTCTTGTCTACCTGGGAGCAGGTTAGCTTGGGAACTTTCATCTTGCAAAAATGCATGCTTTCTGGTAATCAACCTGTTGTTTTCAAGGAGTTTATGAACTTTTTGCTGTTGTACAATTTATTTGATACCTGCTGTAGAATGCTCCCTATAAATTGATCAAATGTGTCTATTACATTTTCTCAATACAATTTTTTCAATATACGATTGACAAATTTTGCTGAACTTTTCTCATTTGCTTATGAACTTAGTGGTAACACCTGTGGTCCTAATTAAGCATATTGGCACATTAAAAAAGAACTTTAGAAGAAAAAAGGAATATGTGAAAATACCAGGTGGGATAACAAACCAAGGTTTCTGCTTTTACAATTCCTGGATGTTTCCATTCTAGTTCCATCCCTTTCTGGAGAAGAATGAGTTCTACAATCTTTCCCACTGGAATCTTTACGTGGACCATAATGGAGAAATAGCTGCAGATATGGACATCGAATTCATGGTGATTTCACCTGATGGGGATTTGATCAAAAGGAAACTGGGGAGTATAGAAAGACAGAGAGTTATTATTAATGAAATTGCTCTTCCATGGATAAATATGATCAACAAGGTAGGTCAAATATTGTTGTGTCTTCTCTTTTTTCTAAAGATTATGACCAGTGGTGGCATTCAATTTTTTTCTATCACTTCTATGAGAGTGTGGGAGTGAACAAATGAACTATCTGCCAGTATTTATCTCTCCTAAATCTGTTTGGAATGAGTTTGGAATGAGGCACTACATATTTCACTAAGTGAAGCCAAGGAACTATTTGGCTAATATTAATATCTACATCCATTTTCATGCATGCTTCGTCACAATATATTTTCTTTTGTACGCGTTCCTTGTTTTTCTGCTTAGTCTCTGCCTCAGTCCCAATGTGTGGAAAGTTGTCATCCTGGATTTGTCAAGCGGAAGCGAGAAGGAGAGCCTGCTTGCTGCTATGACTGCATTCCTTGTCCTGAGGGGACCATCTCCATTCATGAAGGTGAGGGACACCAAGGAAAAGGATAAGACTTGTGGAAATGGATTCATCTGAAACACTGTCATACAAGTTAAAAGGCTGATTGAAGCTTAATTGGGTTTTTGTTTTGTTTTTGTTTTGCAAGCAGTTTGGCAGTTTGATTCTCTCCAGTTCAGGGTTGACCCTGATTTCCATCCTTCCAAGGTTGGTAAAATGAGAACCCAGATTGTTGGGGGCAATAGGCTGACTATCTCTTCTTTCTGAAGAGATTTTAATAAATGCTTCTTGGAAAATACTGCAGGTAACAAATTTTGTCCCAAGAAGGTATTTCTTGAAAAGTGAAAGTACAGAATTTTTTTTAAATGTTGCTTTTTTGTTTTATTCAGATACAGAAAAATGCACCAAGTGTCCAGATGAAAAATATCCAAATCATGACAGAATTTATTGTATCCCCAAAATTATATCCTTCCTTTCCTATGAAGAACTTCTGGGAATCATTCTGGTCTCTTTTGCCCTATTCTTCTTCTTAGCCACAGGCCTTGTTTTAATCATATTCATGAAACATCTAGAAACTCCCATTGTGAAAGCCAACAACCGAGACCTCTCTTACATCCTCCTGGTTTCCCTCCTGCTTTGCTTCTTGTCTCCTTTTCTCTTCATTGGCCAACCAAGGAAAGCCACTTGCCTTCTCCGACAAACAGTTTTCAGCATCAACTTCTCGGTTGCCGTTTCTTCTCTCTTGGCCAAAACCATCACAGTGGTGTTGGCTTTCCTGGCCACAAAACCAGGAAACCGAGTGAAGAGATGGTTGGGGAAGAGCTTGGCCAACTGCATCATCCTTTCTTGTTCTAGTGTCCAAATTATGATCTGCTCCATCTGGTTGGGAATTTCTCCCCCATTCTGTGACTCAGACTTCCATTCCCAGCCTGGAGAGATCATCCTGCAATGCAATGAAGGTTCTGTTTTCATGTTCTACATCACCCTCAGCTACATGGGCTTCCTGGCTGCCATCTGCTTCACAGTGGCTTTTCTGGCCAGGAATCTTCCTGGAGCCTTCAATGAAGCCAAGCTGATCACCTTCAGCATGCTGGTCTTCTGCAATGTCTGGGTCTCCTTCCTGCCCACTTACCTGAGCACCAAGGGGAAATACATGGTGGCTGTGCAGGTTTTCTCCATCTTGGCCTCCAGTGCTGGTCTGCTGGGCTGTGTCTTCATCCCCAAGTGCTATATTATCATTCTGAGGCCGGACCTGAATACAAAGGAGCATCTTACAACCAGAAGAAATGTATAATGTGAGTTAGAAAAATTTCCACTGTCAACACATTCCAGCAGACCAAGCATAGATATTGTTTCAAGCTGTCCCGCATATATGAGCTGGGAAAGCTCATAATCAAAGGCAGACTTTGGAAGTCTATTGGTAGATATTGCCTTCCATCCTTATCCAGCATAACTGCAAGATGTGGATAAACTGGATTATCCATCTGGTCAAATCATGTAGAAATAAAAGGGGAGCTGAAATACAGCCATATAAGAGTTTTACAAAACAATTCCTAAAGAATTGAGATTATCCATATGTAAGTGTCCCATAAATGTGGTGTAAGGGAGGGAGGTGGGATTGGGCATAAATACTCCTTACAAAATTGCAACAATTCATCCATCTCATTCTTCTGATGGTAGAGTTATTTGGAAAAGACTTTGGAGGTCTTCTAATCCAACCCCTGCTCACACAGGAAACTTTATACCATTTCAGACAAAGGGTTGTCTCTTTTTAAAAATGTTCAGTGTTGGAGAACCCACAACTTCTTCAGGCAAGTTGTTTCACTGATAGATTATTGATTACTTTCCATCTGTTGTTTCTTGTCCCTCTAGCTTGACTCTCTCTTCTTTGTGGCAGCCCCTCAAAATATTGGAAGACTGCTGTCACGTCACCCTATTCCTTTTTTTTCCATTAAACTAAACATACCCAGTTCCAACAACCATTCTTAATATGTTTTATTTCCAGTCTCCTAATCATGATTATTGTTCTTCTCTGCCCTCTTTCTAGAGTCTCAACATCTCTTTTTACATTGTGGCAACCAAATCTGGATGTAGTGTTCCAAGGCACTGAGAGATAAAAATGGATCCTGGCCTGATTCAGAAGACCTGTTCTTAACTTTTGGAAATGGAAGTTTGCAAGGACACCCTATTCAAAAATATTATGACATAGTTTCTCAAATTTAGTAGAAATGTTTTTGGTTGGGTATATCTGCCTTCTTGGCTTTATCATGGTTGTACCTTTCTAGCACCCAAGAAGTTCTCAGCCTTCCTCATCCCTTCTTGGACCTGGATAAATATGTAATGTTTAAGGACTGATTCACAATCTGCAACTTTAACCAAGATGGGGAAAGTTAGTTTTTGCTGATGCACCTGCAAAAACATGTATGGCCAAGTTTTGTCTTCTGTTATTCTATTGTTTTGGAGAGAAACATGTATATGTTAACCATATACATGTGTTGATTTTTTTCAAACCATGTATGTCATTAACTAGTTTTCAAAGGTTGATGTTATTTTTTATTTTTAATGCTAATTGTTTATTTTTTAAATTTGTTTTCCTTCTCTGTGTTCTCCTTTAAATGATGTATTTTGTTGACACCTGATCTAAGACTAAATATAGCTGAGCTAATGTTTAATTTACAACTTTGCACAGAACAGTTGATTGAATTCAATTCCTGCAGGCTTCTTTCACATCTGTGGCTCTAGTTATAATCTTCTTTGCTTTATTGCATCCCTGGACTTTTTCTTACTTAAGCAGCAGACCAATTTTTGTGCATGGGTTGACAATTGTTTACAGAGAATAGGTAGGGAAAAAGCAATAAACTTTAAGAAATGTTAAATAATCTAAATTGTCAAAAAATATCAACAAATACCTTCCAATATTCTTCATAGACATTAGAAGTACAATTATATTTTAACCTCTTTTCCTAAAGTTACATTGAGACTCTTTTATCTACAGCTTCCTCTCTTTAGGAAAATGCCATGGAACCTTGTTTTAATATGTGATTATGGTAGTGAAATTATTCAATGCACAAGGAAACATTCAGAACTACCCATCTGGGAGGAATGTCTTGTGAAATTGACAGGACTTTCTGAGATGGACAAACTGATTGCTTTGAATAGAGAAAGGGCAACATTTACATGTTTTGATGACTTGAAACACATTATGGATTTTTTGGCTAAAAGTGAAGTTGTGATTTATGGTTTTCATAGAGAGGTTGGAAAAGGAAAGCTCCTGGATATTCCATTTTCTAAGGGTGCTTTGAAATCATCTAACTCTTATTTGGAAACAGGTGATTGATTCAGCTTCATGAATTATGGACCTCCTGCTTCTGCTTTCAATGCTACTGGTGTCCCAGACAGTCTCTGGGAAGCTTAGAATGAAGTGCCCACTGAATATGGTGCACCTGGATAGAGAAAGACCATGGAGCTACTACAGGCCAGGAGACCATCTCATCAGTGTAGTCACCAGTGCAGTAACACTAAATCAAGAAATGTTGTCTTACTTGTAAGTGATTCAGTGTGATGAAATTGTATTCCTTCCATCTGAAGTTCTAACACTCTCATTCTTTTCTCCTTACCCTGATTACTCCTATATTTCAGGAAGTGATTAATTTTATTGATTGATCAGATTTTTGTGGGTTTCTTCTTTTGTCTTTTTAGGGGAAGAGACACAAATACAAAGATGGAGCAGAAAAAAATACCTGAAAGAAGTCCAAATTATTTTCCTCTCCACATCCAATCTAGAATGCATGATTTGAATACCGACTTTTGTTTAAAGTAGTCATAGTTGTAGTTAAATTTTCATATATTTATAACTGCTCATTGATATTAAATGCCTGATCCTTAATGGAATAGAGGATTATTTGTTTTTAGAACAGTTTTTCTAGGTCACTTAAGAAATATCCTCTTCCTTTTATGATGGTTGTACTTTTAAAAATGAAATTTTGCAGACTGGGTACTGTGCTGATTAAAATTATTGCTGCTATAAATAATGGACTATTTGTGCTTTTTATCTGCTTCCCATTTTTTCAACATTTACAAATATTAAATTTGTAACTATCATTTGCCTCTGCTTTTTGGTCAGTATTGTCTTCAGACTTAATAGTCATGTGTTTATGAAGAGGATGAAGTTGAAAAATTGTATTATTGCTGTTGATGATGCTTGTATTAACCAAAGCATTTTTTCACACAAGTGAACCTTAAACATCCAAAGGAATAGAACGCTTTATTTTCACCATTCAAGAGATCAACAAGAATATCCAGTTCCTGTGCAATCTCACACTTGGCTACAATATCCATGACAACTATTTGAAAACTCTTGGCACTTCAGATGTCTTGCTAGACATGCTCTCTACCGGAAAAGCCAATGTTCCCAATTACAGCTGTGGAAAGAAGGACAACCTTTTGACTCTTTTTGATGCAGCTGACAGGGAGATTTCCATCCAGATGTCATCATTAGTAGGCCCCTACAAAGTCCCACAGGTTTGTGTGTGTGTGTTTCTCTATATATAATAAAGTGAATGGGGTGGTAGTGGATGCAGGATAGATTCAACCGTATCTTCTGTATGGGGTTCAAGACCTGCTTTTGACTGTGTCCATTATAGACACTGGAAACTGGAATACACATTAGAATGGGAGCATGTATCAAAATAGCTATAGCTATCAATGCTCTCTTGATAGCATCTCTATTTCTTTGGGGGCTTCTGCTGCATACTTGTGAAGGTGAGGAGAGGCTCTGTTTCCAACCAAAGGGTTAGGGTTAGGAACCAGTATGTTGCAGTTGCCAAAAAAGCCAATGCAGACCTAGGCTGCCTCAATAGGGGGTGGCATCAAATTGATAAAGGACCATATCTGTAGCTTGAAATGAAGGTTTCTTGCTGTTTTCTGAGCTTGGTTATTTTCTTGCAGACATTTCATTAGCCAAACTAGGTAAAATCATCAGTGCTAGTAAGGAGTGTGAGGTATGCTTTCAAGTTTATCTTCTAATGATTTGCCATCTAAGCACTGGTGGGAATGGTCTTGGAGATTTTTGGTTGGGCTGTTAGTTTGTTTGGCAGTTCCTTGATTGGGGTATTGTTTACTTCTTGATTATTGGTCTGATGTTAATCTACATCAATGAACCAACATCATGTTAATCAACATCTATCAACCTCATTAATTATTGGTATAAAGTGAAGGCTATGGAAACTGCAGACTCCCAAAATTGTGTCTGTTAGAACAGACAAAATTTCAATTAGAAACCTCTCGGCTAATACAACTGATAAATTATATGAGGAACTATGGTCTCCTATGTCTTGCACAATTAGAGAAGAAAATAAAAAAAGACTGGCAAAGAATCTTAAATATAGAAGCAGAGAATGATGTAGCAATCTTAAATATGGCCCTTTATTGGAACAATGTACTTCAGTTAACATCTGCACATGTGAGTCTAATTGCATTAAATTGTAGGGGTGATAGAGAAGTATGATTTGCATTTTCATTGTTTCCTTTTTACTTAATTTGTTTCTCATCTTCCATTTTTATATAAAGCCTTCTTAATATTCTGTGTTTAATATTTTAAACAATGGCTAATCAACAATCTATTCTAAGATGTTTATCAAAACAAAGTTGGATTCATTAAAAACTCATATTTTGGACTTGACCTATATAACAGGTCAAGTTACAACAGGATTATAACACAGCATTCTTTATTGCTTTTCCAGATCAGTCAAAGAATGGCTTCAAAGACTCTGAGCGATAAGAATAATTTCCCTTTTTTCCACCGGATGCTCCCCAAAGAAGGGTTTCAGTATTCAGCAATTGTCCGAGTGCTCCTGCACTTCAGATGGACCTTGATTGGTCTCCTTGCTCCAGACACAGAGGAGGGAGAAAATTTCCTGAGTTTTTTTTCCTCCTGTGCTTGTCAGGAATGGAATTTGTGTTGTTATATCTCAACAATTTTCAAAAACTGAAGATTTAGCACCCTTGAGGGATTCCAGCTTTTCTCAGTGGAAACAAGTCAATGTCTTTGTTCACTTCACAGAACATATTATCATTTCAAACACATTTCATATTTTTCAACTAACACTTGACGCTTTGTCAGGACCCATTAGACCCATTAAAATCTGGATCAACACAGCTTTGGGAAACTATATAAAGACTCATCTTGGATATCACAAATACATCCATAGTATTTGGAGCTTTGAATTTATGCAAATGATAAGGCCAGAGTATGATGCTTTTGAACCATTTTCCTTTGTAGACTCCCAGTATGAAGAGAAGAATTTTCACTGCTCTTTTCCAAAGCCTGTTTTTTCTGTCAAAGGCCAGAAAAGATGCACCCAAAAAACTCCAGTAGAGACAGAAGATGAATTGAACGGGAAGTTGGTTGAAAACAGTGACTCTGTTTACATGATCTTTATGACTCTGGCCCATGTCTTAAAGGCTGCATATTCGTCTAGATCCTGGAAGAGAAGGAAGGAGGCCCAAGAAATACTGGAGGCTCCAAGGCTGCAGCCGTGGCAGGTATGGAGTCCCCACAAGGATCCAACAAACTAAATTCCTCTGGAGAATGAATCCATTAGAGAAAGAGGGGAATCATATCAACTCCTTGTGCTACAAAAGGCCAATAGATTTGGCCAATCTAGTTGCTTGGGGAATAATTTACCAAGGAGCTGGTACCAGATATATTTTGGTATTAAACACTTCTAATTTTAAAAGGGTGATTCCCCTTTTTTATAATCAAGTTTTTTTTTATTTCAATCTACACACACACATCAATATGTAGACAGTTTGGCATTAATACATCATACGTTTTAGTACAAGCAAAATTTATAAAACTAATCATGTCTCTTAATACACATATGCACATCAAGTTATAATCTTTCATTGCTTAATTTTTCAACATTTCCATACTCTCTCCTAGTGAAAATCACCATATCATTGAAACATACCTAGTATTTTCAATATTAAATTTCCTCACCTATTTTTCATTTTTTAAAATAAAAGTTCTCATTTGGCAAGCAGTATGGTTCCACGTTTCACATCTCAACACAAACATGACCATAGTTACCTATTCATCTTACTTATTCAGTTTCATATCACATCACAGTTCATATTATAGTTTTTCTTAAAGTATTCTCATATCTTATTTTACAATATTATTTAAAATTCTTATTTCATTTCTATATTCATATCCCCTGTTGCCTTTATCTGTCATATTTGCAATTTTATCAATCCGTTTGCTATTAATTGTAGAAATTGTCCCCTTTGGTTGTTAATTCGAGTTTACTACCTTCATTCTACTTAATAACAGTATTTCCCTATTTATTATATATCAGGTATACACATATTTTGCATCAGATTCTGCATAACATTTTCTCAATCACCATACTTATTATCTATACATTGCTAATATATTAATCTAGTCATTTAATTATAGCAACTGATATTAATCTTTCCATAGTAGTTCTCATAGAATAGAATAGAATAGAATAGAATAGAATAGAATAGAATAGAATAGAATAGAATAGAATAGAATAGAATACTTTATTGGCCACGTGTGATTGGACACACAAGGAATTTGTCTTGGTGTAAATACTCTCGGTATACATAAAAGGAAAGAAACATTGTCAAGAGTCGAGAATCATAAGGTACAACACTTGATGATAGTCATAGAGTACAATAAGCAATCAAATCATACTAGGAAACAATCAATATAAATCGTAAGTATACAAGCGACAAAGTTACAGTCATACAGTCACAAGTGGGAGGGGATGGGTGATAAGGAGTGATGACAAGATTAACAGTAATAGTAGTGCAGACTTTGTAATAGTTGAACAGGGTTGAGGGAATTATTTGTTTAGCAGAGTGATGGCTTTCGGGAAAAAACTGTTCTTGTGTCTAGTTGTTCTTGTGTGCAGTGCTCTATAGCGCCGTTTTGAGGGAAGGAGTTGAAGCAGTTTATGTCCGGGATGTGAGGGGTCTGTAAATATTTTCACAGCCCTCTTTTTGATTTGTGCAGTGTACAGGTCCTCGATTGAAGGCAGGTTGGTAGTAATTGTTTTTTCTGCAGTCCTAATTACTCTCTCATATTTTTTTCTCATATTTTTACACATTTTCTCATATTTTTACACATCACTAATCATCAATTAATATATCATATTCTTGTTATAAATTCCCATTTCCATATTTATTTCATTGAATTCCATATCTAACATAGTGATAATCCTTTAATAAAAAAGAAAAAGAAGAAAAAGAAAAAACAATATCACTTACAATCTTGTCTATTTTCAGTACTTATTCTTTTTTTTATAAATAAATTTTATTGATTTTACAATTAAAACAAACCAACCACACATACACAAATGAAAGAAAAGAAGAGAAAAAAAGGAGAAGAAAATAGAAAGAAAAAATAGAAAACAATTAAAAACATTCTCATCTTCAACAGTTTGTAAGATCTCTTTTTTTTAACCCTTAATTTATGCCATATACACACACCTAATCTTTACATATATCTGTATATCACTACTATGGATTTATCCTATCCTCTTTTACCTTATACTGTAAAATCTATCTTTGGTCTATCCATTTGTACCAGCAGTTCCAGCTATTGTAGTATATTGAGGTGTCTTTATTTTTTAGTGCCAAAGTTAATTTATAGGCATTTTCTTTATATGTAATCTTTTTTTTTAAAAAAAAAACAAGTTTTATTAATTTTCAAAACACACAAGTCATCATTATCCATTACATATTTAAACCTTTTTCCATTATAAACTTAACAAGTCAGATAAACTATAATTCTGTTTTAAACCATTTCCATATAAACATACAAAAACCTCTTATCCAATTTCTCTTTATTTCTCTTTACTCTTATTCAATTTTATTATTATTATTTCATCTATTTCTTTCTGACTTAGTTACCATTATTCTCATTCTATATTTCTACAAGGTTTTATTAATTCTCCCCAGAAAAAAAAAAACATATACCCACAACACACAAAACATAAAAAAAAAATCTTTTTGGAAAGTAACTTGGACCCAGGTATCTCTCTCTTCATGGACTTCAACTGTATTCATGCTCATCTTACATATCATTACTTATTTTATTTACCATTCTAAGTCTTCTATATTAACTTCTCCACACATTTCACTCTTCTTAATTCTATCTTAATTAATCATCTTAATTTGAGTCATTATATTTGTATCTTTTGTCCATTCTTTATTGTACCTTTGTCTCATTCCTTATAAAAAAAAAAGAAATTTCTCCTGAAATCACTAATCAGAGTATGATGCCTTTCTATCTCCCCACTAAATTAATCAAGTTAATCTTTAAAATAACACCCAATACCCAATCCGATTTTGCTTGGTACATTCTATCTGAATAATACATCCAAAATAATTAAATACATAGTTAAACAATAAATCTAAATATTAAAAACAAATACTATAATAAAAATTTTATAATAACATCAATACCATAATCTTATTAAACTCTTTAATTAATACTCAATACTAAACCTCCCCTCATATTATTAAATTTTAAAACTAATCATTATTAAACATTTCAACATTTTAATCTCTTATCAACTCTTAAGCCATTTAAGTTTTGTATTTCTAATACAATACTACAATATCATCTTATGTACCTTGCAAAATCTCTTTGAAGAAATTATATTTTATCCTTTATCCCTAAAAAGATTCCTTTTTTCCCATTTAATTTCAAAACTTTGTAGCTTTTCTCCACCTTTTCCCTTTCTTTCTTCTCCCAACAAACCTTTCTACCCCCACTTCTTCTAGCCTCTGCCTTACTGGCTTCCCTTCTCTGTCGTATTCCTTTTCCCTTTTGTTTACTATCATTATATTGATTTTGCATCTTATTTTTCCCTTTCTTCAATGTTTTTTAAATCTTAAGTCCTTTATTTCTCTTCCTTCCCCTCTTCCTTCTTTCTTGGTCAAGTTCTGAGATTTATTAAAGATGGCTGCCTCTCCTTCTTCTTCTGCTGTCTTCATCTGTTGTAATGTTTGTTGATAGTTAATAAGCGCCATTTCTAAAAAAAGGAAGGCTTCTTTCAAACCAGCTTTACCATTTTTTTTTGCTTGTTCATAATCTTTTCTCAGTTCCTCAATAGAAAGAGCCATTATAAATCTTTTCTTTCTTTTCCCCTTCTTTCTTCTTACAGCAACCAAAATATTCCAAAGAAAGATAAAACAGTCCCAAAGTTATCAATCAGTCCAAACCAAGGCAGAGTTCTCACTTTCACCTCCTAGGGTAGTGTCAATCAGAAAAAAAGAAAGTCCAAATCTGTTTCTTAAAATCTTATTGCAATATATTTTAGTCTTTCAATCCTTAAAGCATCTCCTCCAACAAAGTCTTAGCATACAGATATTTTTTTTAATCCTCTCTCTTCCCACTCATCGCTTAAAGCCAGTTTTCACCTAAAAAAAAATAGGTTTCATAATATTCACTTTTTATTCCATAGGAAAAGAGGTTAAGCTTTCCTTTCAGCACCATCAAACTGCCGCTTTTTTCCTCTTTTAGAAGGTATCATTCAGAAAGTCATACTTTTCAGGAATTTTGTTAAATATGTCTTAGAGTCCTAGGAACCAAGAAAAACTTTCTCCTTCCAAACACTTTCTCCACTTCCTCCTGCGCATTCTTACCCGGCTGCCAGCTTCTTTGTGGCGGCCATTACGGACCGCCGCTGCACCGTCCTGGGAAAAGGGGTTCTGCCGGCCGGGAGGGGTCTGCAACACCCCCAAACCCCTCTCCGGATCCCCTACCTTCAGCTGCCCCTGCAGGGCAGCCTAGCTCCGTATCTGTCCGGATCGAGCCCCAAAACGGCTAGTGCGGCAGGGATCGCACAGCTTCGCGAATCCCTACCGCTCGCGAAGCCGACAAACCAGAAGTTCCCTTTATATGTAATCTTATTGTTTCTACCCCAGACCTTTTCCCATTCTGTTAAGGTGATGCTACGTCCTACATTCCTACTCCAGGCAATCATGTTCCCTTTTACAATTTCTTCTTCTAATTGGACTTCTAATAAATAATTATAAAATTTTGTTATATTTTTTTTTTGCCTGATCCTAATAAAATTTTATCTAATTGCTGGAGTTTATTGTTCATTCTGAATTCTTTCTTGTCCTGTTTATATTTGCTTTGAATTTGAAGGTGTGCCCACTGATCAATTTTTTGTCCTCGCTCTTGAAGTTCTTGCCGCGATTTCAAATTTCCTTGTGTATCCAATAGGTCCTTATATTTAATCATTTTAGTGATATCCAGATTATTTGGGTGGATCATCGCCTCCATTGTTGAAATCCAGATTGGTGCTTTTAAATAGTGTTTTTTCCGTATTTTCTTCCAATTAGTTAATAATGAGTCTCTGATTAGATGTCTGTGGAAATATTTCTGACTAGTTTTCCCTACATCCCATAAAAAAGTGTGCCACCCCCTCTGCAAATCATGGCCTTCTAAAAATATCGATTGAAGGCAGGTTGGTAGTAGTTGTTTTTTCTGCAGTCCTAATTACTCTCTCATATTTTTATCTCATATTTTTACACATTTTCTCATATTTTTACACATCACTAATCATCAATTAATATATCATATTCTTGTTATAAATTCCCATTTCCATATTTATTTCATTGAATTCCATATCTAATGTAGTGATAATCCTTTAATAAAAAAGAAAAAGAAGAAAAAGAAAAAACAATATCACACAATCTTGTCTATTTTCAGTACTTATTCTTATATATTACAACACATTACCTTGCAGAATCTCCTTCCCTATTTTTATTTACTCATTATCTCTCACTCTTATAACAATATAGTTTCTTTTCATTCTCGTTTGCTTCCTGTTTCTCTTTATTTTCCAGTCCTTTCTCTTAATTCCCTTTTTTCCCATTATTATTCCCCTCCATTTCTCATTCCAGTTATTTCTTTTATCTCCCTCCCACTATTGATCTTTCTTTTGTACTTCCCTTTTCTGCTTTTCTCTTTCCTTTTTTTCATTTTCCGAACCATTCCCCCTTTTTATTTTCACTTAATTTTAATTCCTTTTCCCCCCTGCTTAAATGATTGTTGCTCCACTTGGACTTCAAAACTGGTTTCTTCTTTGTTTGACTCCTGCCTCTGTTTTTTTTCTTCTACAAACTAAGTCACCATTTCTAATTTCTGCAATATATTGCTGCACATTTCCAGTCTCACTTCCATCATTTCCTTCAGGTCTTGTAGATCCAATCTTATTTCAGCAAATAATTTCCCCATTGTGTCTGCTCCTTTTTTCCCCTTTTTTGTTTCCCCCCTCTTCCTTAATATATATGTCAAATCCACAAATCCAGTATGTTATTTCAACCAGCATCTTTTATATTTATTTTCAACAATCGATATCCATAAGTCTTTATTTCTAGGTCTTCTAGTAAATTCTTTTCCAGCTGTTTCCTGAAGTCACTGGGTGGTTCTAAGATGATCTTTTCAAATATCTTTCCCCTTATAATATTTTAATACTACTTTTCAGGGTTTTTATTTTGTTATGATGGACTTGCTCGTATTTTCTTTTAAATTCCAAAGTCCAATTTATTAGAAAGACTAAGCGGTTTTCAAAGAGGCACTGAAATTTTTCCTGTACTATCAAGTGGCGCTCTTGAGTCTTTTTCCACAATCCAGTCTTTCTTTTACTTTACTTTCTTTTTTTAATCATAAAACTTTTATTAAATTCACTAATTTCAATTATTAGCTATTATTTCTTTTCAACACATTCAATTCCAGCATTTATTTATGCCTATTAAGTGGCAAAAGTCTAATAATTATCCAATTTAATTTCCAAGCCTTTTGTGATCAAATATTTCCCTCTGAATTTTCTCCTCCAAGTTAATTCATTACAATAGCTCAAGCCAATTTTAAAAGTTCAAATTTCCTTCTCACTCTCTCTGGTTGCCGCCTCTGCAAACTTTCCTCCAAATAGTCCTTTTATTCTTCATACCAGGATACCTTAAAGTCCTTGTATTTTCCCTGGTTCATACTCCGCTTGCTGCTTCTCCACTCCAGCACAGTCTTAGTTTCCCAGACTGCTCCTCGTCTTCGTGGTGGCCATTTTAGACCACCGCTGCAACTTGCCTTTGGAAGGGGGTTTTCTTGTCAGGGAGGGGAGTTGTGATTCCCCTCAAACCTCCAAGTGATTCCCACTTTCTTCACCACCCCTCCAGGGTGGTGCCAGCCCTGATCGGGACCCTCCAACAAGTGAGCTTGAAGCAAAAAGCGCACGATTGTGGATTTTACTCCAACACCAACAATGAGCAACCAGAAATCTCAGGGTGATTCCACTTTTAACAATATTCCTGTATGAATGGTTTGTGACTAATATTTTACTGTTATAAATTTGGAGGAGACCCTGAGAAAAATGGATGGCCTGAGTCTCAGCTGGGTTCTATTTTCCCATGTGAGTGGCTCATGAATCGGGATGGAATGAGGAAGTCATCTTTCAGCTTTTTACTCCAGCAGAAATAGAGCTACATCCTTGGGACAGAGGTTCATTTCAAGTACTCTGACTAAAAGTTTCCTCAGAACTTTATACAAAATTTTCCGTTATTGTTTACAACATGTCAACCTGAGTGACTTCTTTCAAAAGATCAGAATTCACACTTGGGTGATGTTGGAAGAAATGTCCATCTGGGTTCAGTTCCAAGTGGAAAGAAAGACAGTGGAAACATGGAGGCTATTTGGAAAGATGGTTTAATGATGGAAGGGAACATGTGGTTTTAGGTCCTGGGCAATCAAGCACATGGAAGAGAGAGAGGGGGGAAGGGAGAGAGAGAGAGAGAGAGAGATTTATACTCTCTCTTGGGCTTTGAACTTGCTTCCTGTTCCTGTGAAAGAAATGTATTCTGATTGTCTGATTGGTTGTCAGATTCCCATGCAGGGGTAATTTTGTAGGTTGTCTTCAGTCCCAGGCTTAGTTGAAACTTGCTGAGTGATCCATTCTTCTCAGGTGCCATGTGGTAAGATGGGTGAGATGGGTAGAAGGCTAATTCTATTATGTCTTGAGGGTGAAGGTCTTTTGTCTTGTAGATAGGTTGGCACCAGTCTTTCTGGGGCTATTAACAAAGGTGGGGGCTGCTTTCAAAGAGCATGTTTCTTCTTTTCTCATCCAGGGAGGTCCTTTTTAATATTTCCTGAAATATTTCATTCTTCTGGGAGAAGGGTGAGTGCTAACTTTCTACTGTGATTACATTTGTCTTTTTTGCTACAGGATTACATTTGTTGCATTTACTACAAGGTAGAAAAAACTTTCTAATCTTATTATTCTCAGGAATTTCTTGCTGCATGTAGTTTGTCAGTTTTGCAAAGGAGCTGGCAAAGAGGGACACATGGCCATCTGACTGGTAATTTAATCAAGTCTAACTTTTGGTAGCTTGTTTCTACATAACTTCATCGCTTCCTGGCTGACTTGGTGTTGAAACATTATTTGAAACCTTTTTTTCAGCAACAGTATTCTTTTCCTACAGAAGTTATTGCTTTTCTTCCTCCTCCAGGATTTTAAGGGGACTTTCCCTATTTGAACGATTCCTTTGTTTTATAAACTGTCACCAAGCTATTACAGCCAGTAGTGGGATTCTACCAGTTCTGTCCGTGTGAAGAGCAGCAGACACCGAACTAGTTCAGTGTCTGTTGCTGTTTTGGCCCACATGCCCACCCAGGCTCTTACCTGTCCTTTATTTCCTGCTTTTTCAACCTCAGCTGCTTTGCAAAACAGAGGTGAGGTTGAAAAAGCAGGAAAAAAGTGCTGCTCAGCTGTCCGGGCAGCTCAGCAGTTTGTTAATTACACGTGCGCACAGCGCGCGTCAGGCACACATGTGCAAGAAGCGCACACATAGCCACCGAACCAGTAGTTACACTGGTCGGATCCCACCCCTGATTATAGCCTAACCCTCCTCTCTACTGAAATCCCAGTTAAATATCTGACTGGTAGCTGCTCAGTCTCTGCATTAAGCCAACCAGTGAATGGGAGACTGGACTTCTCTGGTTCACTTGTGAAGCTATAAAACTTCTCCTCTTCTTAAGGTAATTTTTTCCTTTAATTCAGCCAGAATATCTTCACTGAGTTCATTTTATCATGTTCCAGACTCTCATATAATTGTGAACAGATCTTAAGCTTCTGTGTAACATCTTCCAGTTTTTGGAAGAGTGCTCTATCCTTCCCTTCTCCAGTTACAACACTAGTAGAAAAGATGCTTTCGGGTAATAGACTTTTTTTTAAATAAAAGTTTTTATTTTTTAAGACAAACATATACAAACAAAACATAAAAACATAAAACCATCTTCCATTTTATATATATACAGTGTGTCAGTTGGTTACAAATCTTTTGTGCTAACCTTTCGTAGTCATTACTCACAGCCTATATAAATTTTCACATTGTCAAACTAACATATGCTTATATATTTATCAGTAATTAATCAACCATGACTAAACTATTTGTTCCATCATTTTATATGAGATATTCCAAATTTTATCTTAAAGTTTATATTGTACTTTCATCCAATGGTTATATATGTCTACATTATATTTTATATCAATCTATTACAAAATCATCTACTCTATTGCATTACCATGTCTTCTTGTCCAACCATTGATAAAACAAATCCCCTTATTTTATAAAATTGTTTATCTTCTTGCTCTCTGATTTCAAATGTCAATTTACTCATTTCAGCACAGTCCATAATTTTCTTAATAACTTCCTCCTGCATAGGTAACTTTTCATTTTTCCAATTCTTAGCAAATACAATTCTAGGCGCTGTTAAAACATTTACAATCAAATATTTCAGTTCTTTATTGTATATTTCCGGTATGATTCCCAATAAAAAGATATCTGGTTTAAAGTCTATCTGTTGTTTTACCATTTTTTCCAACCATGTGTGGATTTTAGTCCAATATCTTTTTGTGTCCGGGCATGTCCATCACATATGGTAATATGAACCAGGTATCTGATGACATTTCCAACATTTATCTGATTTGTTCTTAAACATTCTCGCATTTCTCATTGGGGGTAGATGCCACCTGTAATAGACCTTTATTTTCAAGGAGTTTATGAATATTTTCTTTTTTGCTGTTGTTCAATTTATTTGATACCTGCTATAGAAGGTTCCCTTTAATTGATCAAATGTGCCTATTACATTTTCTCAATACATCTTTTTTTCAATATATGATTGACAAATTTTGCTGAACCTTTCTTGTTTACTTATTAACTTAGTGATAACACTTCTCCTAATTAAGCATGTTGGCATATTAAAAAAGAACTGTAGAAGAAAAAGTCATATATGAAAATATCTGGTGGGAGAACAATCCAAGGTTTCTGCTTTTAAAATTCCTGGATGTTTCCATTTCTAGTTCCATCCCTTTCTGGAGAAGAATGAGTTCTACAATCTTTCCCACTGGAATCTTTACGTGGACCATAATGGAGAAATAGCTGCAGATATGGATATTGAGTTCTTGGTGATTTCACCCGAGGGGGACTTGATGAAAAGGAAACTGGGGAGTGTTGAAAGACAGAGAGTTATTATTAACGAATTTGCTCTTTCATGGATAAATCTGCTCAACAAGGTGGGTCAAATATTGCTGTGTTTTCTCCTTTTTTCTGAAGATTATGATCCATTTCAAATGGGTTAACTCTAATCTCCATGTACAGAAGAGAAAACTTAACATTTTGTTAGATGAATTGTGGAAACTTCAGTACTATCCACAAAAGTGTCCTTCAGATGCCGTAAGGAATATTCTTTTAAACTGATTCAGTCATGTGCAATATTGGATGCTGGGTGGTTATTCTTTAGGATGGAGACCATGGATCAAGCAGGTGAGAAATATTCAAGTGCTGGCAGTTGCTCGTAGCCTCAGGTTCTTTTAACCAGCATCTGAATTAAGGTTTGGACTGAATCAGATGAAATACAGTCATCACTGGTAAGAGGTCCTGTTGGTGTATGTGAAAAATAAGCCTCACCTTGTCCAGATTGAGGAATGTTTCTCTTGAAAGGTCACTGATGTTCTATAATGTTTTTAAGCAGCACACACCTGGCCAGAGTTATCCATTTCTCTCATTCACCCCACTGGGATAAACAATAGGCCTTCTGCTCCTCTGAGAAGAAACTCCAAAGATATTGATGATTCACATGAAACCATAAAGGCTGTTTTGATGTGAGATAATGCCCATAACGTGGAAAACTGAAGCATTGAAACAAGACTTTAATTCAAAGAAAAACCCTTCCTCATTTTGGAAATAAGAAGGGAGAATTTGAAAGGAAATGCTACTTAGATTTAGGTTTTGGCTTGTAAGAGAGTAATTCATCTGAAAAACCTAGAAGGCCATATTTTGCTAGCTATGTTATGTCCCTCTTAGCAAAAAGGAGGATCCAAGTTTAACTAATAAGAAATGTAGACTTGGTTTCCATGCAAGTTGGTAAGTTGGTGTCCCCTAATTGTAGTTCTTTGGTAGAAAAAGCCCCAGATACAGAGCTGGACACAAGTCTCCTACTCTTGTCCCACTTGCTGAAGATGAAAAGATCCCCTTTTGTGGGATGAGTTCTCATGACCTCTCATGCATACCATCTCACCCAGTTCGAGAAACTAGGCAGTTACTTTTAGTCTTACTCAGGGGTGGGATTCTACCAGTTTGCACCTATTTGCTAGAACTGGTTGTTAACATTCTAAGCAGTTCAGAGAACCGGTTGTTAGAAGAAATTACTGGCTTAATCCCGTAAGGAAGGCAGGAAGGAAACATTCTGGTGTTGCTTACAGAAACTGCCTCTCCGTTAACTCTTATTACATTCTTGGCAGGACTAGACTTCCTGTCTCAGGAAAATCACTGGAGTTTGTTTCCCCTCCTTGCTGGTACTTTGCTTGTGTGGAGTGACCATTCAAAGTTACAATGGCACTGGAAAAAGTGACTTATGACCATTTTTCACACTTAGGACTTTTACAGCATCCCCACAGTCATGAGAGGCCAGGCAAGGAGATGCGTGCCTCAATGTGAGTGATATTGAGTTGGCCACGCCCAACCAATAACATGACCACCAAGCCACGCCCACCAACTAAGCCACAGCCACAGAACCAGTTGTTAAAAAATTTGAATCCCACCCCTGGTCTTACTAGTTGAGAGCCATAGGAATTGAGGAACGAAACACACAAATAAAGCCCTAATTTTAAGAGTTCCCCCCCCCCTTTATATCTTAATTGGGGGATGGTTTTGGACTCCTTTCAAAAGGAAACAGTTTTACAACGTTTATATACTCCAAAAGAAGCCTGTCCAGATCCTACAGGTCCAAAGTTCCTTTCTTTATTATTTTATTTTATTTACTTTATTTAATAAATCTAATATAATACAAAATTAATACATCTTTGACAATAAAAAATTTCTCTTCCAAAATTTAATGCAAGACCATCATACTGTACTTTATAATCATTGTTATGTGAAGAATGGAGAAATGTTAACAAGGCTAGGAAGAGGAACCAAACTGGTTGTCACTTAAGGCTGAAATCTTTTCAATTCTATCCCTCCAGTCTTTCTTAAGTAGAGAAATCCTTTATTGCAATGTTTGATGCCAAAAGCCAAAGGGAGTGAGTAAATGAACTATCTGCCAGTGTTTATCTCTCCTAAATCAGTTTGGAATGAGTCAAGGATTTCATATTTATCAAAGTGAAGCCCAGGAACTATTTGGCTAATGTTAATGTCTACATCCATTTTCATGCATGCTTCATCCCAATATATTTTCTTTGGCATTTCTTCTTTTTCTGCTTAGTCTCTGCCTCAGTCCCAATGTGTGGAAAGTTGTCATCCTGGATTTGTCAAGCGGAAGCGAGAAGGAGAGCCTGCTTGCTGCTATGACTGCATTCCTTGTCCTGAGGGGACCATCTCCATTCATGAAGGTGGGGGACACGAAGGAAAAGGACAGGAATTGTTGAAATGGATTCATCTGTAACACTGTCATAAAATACAAGTTGAAAGGCTGATTGAAGCTCAGTTTTTTTTTGTTTTTTTGCTAGCAGTTCAGCAGTTCGATTCTCCCCATTTCAGGGCTGAGTTCAGCCTTCCATCTTTCCATTGTTGGTAAAATGAGGACCCAGATTGTTAGGGGGCAATAGGCTGACTGTAAACCACTTAGAGAGGACTGTAAAAACAATGTGAAATCAAGCAAGGACTCTTTGAAAGCTATCTTTCACTTTTTAGAAATGGCGCTTGCTACTTATCAGCAAATACAACAACAAATGGAGGAAAAAGAAGAAGAAGAAGAAGAAGAAGAAGAAGAAGAAGAAGAAGAAGAAGAAGAAGAAGAAGAAGAAGAAGAAGAAGAAGAAGAAGAAGAAGAAGAAGAAGAAGAAGAAGAAGAAGAAGAAGAAGAAGAAGAAGAAGAAGAAGAAGAAGAAGAAGAAGAAGAAGAAGAAGAGAAGAAGAAGAAGAAGAAGAAGAAGAAGGAAGAAGAAGAAGAAGAAGAAGAAGAAGAAGAAGAAGAAGAAGAAGAAGAGGACATCTTTAATGAATTAAAAAAGCTGACTAAGAAAGAGAAGAGAAAGAGAGGAAGGAAAATGAAGGACTAAGATCTAAAAAAACACCCAAGAAAGAGAAAAAGGAGATGCAAAACCAATACAATGCCAGAAAGCAAAAGAAAAGAGGAATACAACAGAGAGGGGAAGCCAAAAAGGCGAAGGTTAGGAGAGGCGGGGGTGAAAAGACTAGGTGGGATAAGAAAGGAAGGGAAAAGGGGGGGAAAAGCCACAAAGGTATAAAACAAGATGGGAAAAATAAATTTTTCTTTAGGGACAAAGGGTAATGTATAATTTATAAAAAAAAGGATCTGCAAAAGTACATAAGATAGTATTGTAGTATTTGTATTAGAAATAGAAAACTAGAATTTTATAAGAACTAATAAAATATTAAAATATCAAAATGTTTAATAATGATAGACTTTATGATTTAATAAAATATTAAAGGGAATGTTTAAAATATAGTTTATTGGCTATTGTGTTAATGTTATTATAAATGTATTATTGTAGCATTTGTTTTTGAAGTAGACAATTGGAATATTATAAGATTTAATAAATCAAAATATTATAATGTTTAAGATTTAATGATAGATCTTAACATTTAATATTATTGAGAATGTGTAAAATGCTTAAGATTTAATGATAGAGCTTAATTTGTTATTTTCTTAATGTTATCATAACTTTTTTTATTCTCTCTCTTTTTAAATTCTTTTTAGTCTAAAATGTATTATTTAAAATGTACTAAAAAAGTAGAATGGTAATTATGTACTTAATTATTTTATAGATTTATTATTCTTTTTTTTTTTTTCTTAAAATTTAATAGGTATGAAGCAGGACCAATTAAGGCATATAAAATATGGACATTATAGAAATCTAGGTCATAGGTTAGAACTAACTTACAGGTCACATTTACTTCTGTATTTTGTTTGTTGCGAAAATAAGGAACTTATATTTTAAGGAAGTAAAGCTCTGCTTCTCTTGCAACTAAGGATGGGAATGGAAAATTACTGTTGGTGTAAGATAACAGAATAAGCAAGAAAAACATATCCTCTTTTGTGTTCCTGCCGTAACACAGGATATTGCATTTATCTGTCCTAAGATGCGTGTATAATCAGTTGACCGTAATTTGTGAAAGTGTTAAAGGTAAATGCCCAGACCTATGCTGAGGTCATTCTGGGTATAAAGAAACCACCCCAGATGCAGCTGGGGGTTCAGAATTTGTCATGCTAATGCTCTGAACGTGTTGCGCAATAAACCTGATTTCCTCCACCTTTTCCGTGGTCTTGAGTCCTGTCTTCGATATATGATTTGCTGCTACATTTAATGGCGACTCCGCCGGGACTCTAGGGGCCCTGAGGCCCTCTGGAGGGGTCCATCCTGACTGCCAGAGTATCGGTGAGTTGTGGGGAACATCCCAGGCGCCATCGGACATTTGAATCCAAGGGACTTCCTTAGACCTCTGTTCCCTGGCATCGGCGATCAGCACCTCCAAGAACCACTACTGAAGGGTGAGAGGAACAGGACTGGGGGCTGGCCAGCTGTGAAAAAGGAAGACGCCTGCAGGCAAGTATTGCACTGGGAAAATAATCCCTCCCTATAAGCAGGGACGGAGGAGAGGACTGATCACCCTCTCTTAAAAGGTAAGGTGGGTGGAATTGTCAGATCTGATTGTGAAGAAAGACTACTGCAGTTCCCATTGGTGACTGTGAGTGTCCAGCACCGTGGGTCAGTAGAAAGCGAGTGGCGCCCGCAGTTCCCATTGGAGACCGTGTGCATCCGGCTCCTTGGGTCGGGTGTGTGTGGATGTGACTCCTTGGTGTGTCCGGAGAAGGAGAGATCCCCTACTCTCCTCTTCAACCCTTTCCCTCAAACTGTCTTGTCTGGTTAAGAGGGTGGCTTATGGGTGGTAAGGAAAGCACTCCTGTCACTCCCTTGGAGGTTATGTTAAAACATTTCAAAGAGGCATACCAACCACAAGATTACGGGTATAAGTGGAGTAGATTAAAATTATGAAAGTTTTGTGAGACAGAGTGGCCCACATTTGGGTTTGGGTGGCCCACTATAGGTACATTTGACATCCCCACTGCAGTACAGGTGCACCGCTTGGTCTTCCACCCTACTCTAGGACATCCAGATCAGGCACCATACATTGATGTGTGGCTGGACCTATTGAATCACCCCCCACCTTGGTTAAGAGTACTAAAAATGCGTAGGTGTAAGGCTCTATTGTCACGAAAGGTTACACTGAAAACCCTGCGCAAAACTGCGCAGGTGTTACCCAGTTGTCCTGAGGAAGCGCCACACCCCCCACCATATGTGCCACCAGGAGGGTTTGATGATGGAGAGGGAGATGAGGAATCATCAGGGGTCTCTGGGTTCATGGCCCAGCTGGACCAATGGTCCCCATATGTAAAGAAGACAGATCGATCAGCTCAGGCTGACCCTCCCCAGCGGGCATCCTCTACACCAGTGGAAAACTGGCCTGACCCTATTTCTACTGAGAGGCTCCGACAGTCTCTGAGTCTGGAATCAGGGGAGGGGACTTCCTCTGGAACTGAGCCAGTTGCTGCCAGGACTCGAGCAAAAACAGAAAAAACCTCTTTAATAGCTCCTCTGAGGCAGGTAGATCAATTGGCCATTAACCCTAGGAACCCCTCTGAGTCAGTCACACTCTCATTATTCCAGCATGTACCTTTCACTTCCTCAGACCTGTTAAATTGGAAGTTACATTACGGCCCATTCAGTGAAAAACCTATGGAAGTGGCAGACTTAGTGAAAACAATAATGGATGCCCATAATCCCAATTGGCTAGATGTCCAACAACTCATGGGGACATTGTTCAGCCCCGAGGAAAGGGAGAAAATTAGGAATGCAATCAGTGAAATATTAAAACCTGATGTTACACTGAATCATTCTTTAATTGATCTCATGGATGAGAAATACCCATCTAGTAACCCAGACTGGGATCTTTACACTGATGAAGGGAAAACACGATTGAGGGATTACCAGTCCCTTGTAGTCCGAGCCATTCGCCTTGCAGGAAAACCTGTGATTAATATGTCAAAGCCAGCTTTAGTATTGCAGGAACCCACCGAGAGCCCAGAAGCATTTTACACCTGGCTGGTAGAGACATACCGTATGTACACCCCTATAGACCCCTCAGCCCCTGAGAACGCGCGTATGATGACTATGGCATTCATTTCCCAGAGTGCCTTGGACATACGACGTAAATTGCAACGTCTTGAGGGTGCCCTGGGAAAGCCCATGAGCGAGCTGATGGAAGTGGCCCGCAAGGTATTTGCCAATAGGGACAAAGAAGAAAATAAGAAGAAAGATAAAAAAAAAAATGCAACGGAAGGCTGAGTTACTCGCGGCAGCCATTGCAGGCCCTACAAGAGGGAAGGCCTATGTCCCACGAGGTGCAGGGCCAGGCCTACAGACTAGGGGCAACAGTCTGCAAAGGGGGGGAAGATGGGAAATAGGCCCTAATCAGTGTGCCTTCTGTAAAAGGCAAGGCCATTGGAAAGGGGAGTGCCCTGAAAAGAATAATAGGGACAGGCCTGGAGACAGAATGGGACCCCCACGGAATCTCTCCTTTGTGGTGGAAGATGGCCATAGGAGGCCAGTGGAGAGAGGCAGGGGAAGACAGGAGGGGAGAAGGGGTCTAGGAAGACTTCCCCTTGTGGGCTTGGCTCAGGTTGAGGATTGGGAATGAAACCGACCGGGTTCAGAAAGCCTCCCAGAACCCATGGTCAGCCTGAAAGTGGGAGGCAAGCCTGTCACATTTTTGGTAGATACTGGAGCCACCCGATCCGTCCTAACTCAGCCTTTGGCCCAAGCCTCTCGGCAGACTATTAATATCCAAGGGGCAACGGGGAGTACATCCCAACGCCCCTTCTTAGAACCCCTTGAGTGTACAGTAAAGGGCCAAGCTATTACTCATCAGTTTGTCTACATGCCCGATTGCCCTATCCCATTATTAGGAAGAGACTTACTTTGTAAATTACGAGCACAAATATCCTTCAAAGAAGACGGCTCCATGCACCTGGGTTATGGGAAGTTGAATTTGTCTGTACCCTTAGAGGAATCCTGGCGGCTTATGGTCGCTAGAGATCTCAGCAACAGGAAAGAGGAAACGTGGAGACAGTTCCAAGTTCCTCATTTGTGGGCAGAAGATAACCCCCCCGGCTTTGCAGCTCATCATCCACCCATTCTGGTAGAGGAAGTGCCGATGAAAACCCCTGTGAGGATTCGCCAGAGGGCGTATCCACGCCACATTATGCAGGCTATTCAGGATATTATTGACATATATTTGGAACATAATATTCTAGTGCCAACTGAGTCTCCTTGGAATACCCCAATATTGCCCATCCCGAAGGGGGATGGCCGCTTTAGGCCGGTGCAGGATCTCAGGCCTGTTAATTTGGCCACGGTGACCATCCATCCGGTGGTGCCCAACCCATATGTGATACTAGGCCTAATTCCCCAGGCCGCTCAGTGGTTCTCGGTCATAGATTTGAAGGATGCCTTTTTCACCATACCCATCCATGAACATAGCCAACACTTGTTTGCTTTTGAATGGGAGAACCCCGTCACAGGACGGAAACAGCAGTACACTTGGACAAGGCTGCCTCAGGGGTTTAAAAATTCACCAACTCTCTTTGGGGCAGCTCTGGCCAGGGATCTAGAAGCATTGCACACCCCAGCCCCTGACGTGGTGTTGCAATATGTAGATGATCTCCTAGTGACAGGACTCAATGAGGAACTCTGCTGGGACAATACCAGAAACTTACTTTCCCTCTTGCAGAGTTTAGGATATAAAGCCTCTAGGAACAAAGCACAATTAGTTTTACAGAAGGTCAGGTATTTGGGTTATGACATTGAACAAGGGAAGAGGACACTAGGCCATGAGCGCAAGGAGGCTATCTGTCAACTTCCTAGGCCAACTAGCAGAAAAGACTTGAGGGGATTTCTTTGAGCGGCAGGGTTCTGTCGTATATGGATTCCCAACTTTAGCCTCATTGCACAACCTCTCTATGAGGCCACAAAAGGGGCCGATAAAGACCCACTCCAGTGGGCAGGTGAGGAGGAAGCCAGCTTCCTCTCACTCAAACAGGCCCTATTGCAAGCTCCTAGTTTAGGCCTCCCAGATTTGGAAAAGCCATTCCAGTTATTTGTGGACACTAAACGGAATGTTGCAGTAGGTGTCCTCACCCAGGTCATTGGCACTTGGCACCGCCCTGTGGCATACCTGTCTAAACAACTTGACAATGTTGCCAAAGGGTGGCCCACTTGTCTTAAGGCTGTGGCTGGGACAGCCCTCCTGACCCAAGAGGCCAGTAAATTGACCTTTGGTCAGCAATTGGATATTCGAACCCCCCATGCCCTTAGATCGGTTTTGGAAATGAAGGGACACTTGTGGTTGACCAACCCCCGCATGCTCAAGTACCAAGCACTCCTCACTCACAACCCCATGGTAACCATTACCCAATCCACCTCCTTGAACCCTGCCACACTCTTGCCCGAGCCTGCCACAGAATTAGTTCATGACTGCATCCACACGATTGAGGAAACGTATGCTAGTCGCCCTGACATGAAGGATGTGCCCCTCTCTGTTCCTGACTACACCTTATTCACAGATGGGACTAGTTACTTGCACGAGGGGATTAGGAAAGCAGGGTATGCTGTGGTCACTCTAGATGAGGTATGGGAAGCTGCACCACTGCCCCCGGGCACCAGTGCCCAACTAGCTGAGTTGCATGCGCTCACACGAGCCCTTGAACTAGCTGATGGTTTGGCTGTTAACATATATACAGACTCGAAGTATGCCTTTCTTACCGTCCAAGTTCACGGAGCTCTGTATAAGGAAAGGGGACTTATTACGGCAGGGGGTAAAGATATTAAATATGGTCCGCAGATATTATGTCTCCTAGACAGTGTGTGGGCCCCGAGCAAGGTGGCAGTCATACATTGCCGTGGACACCAGAGGATAGTAACGGACATACACAGGGGCAATGAGCGTGCCGATAAATTCGCACGTGAAGCTGCCATGATCGTCTTCACCCCAATAGAACGGAACCTTGCTGTATGGGTGTCTGATAACCACCCACAACCCCATTATTCGGGAGATGACATGGCTAGGCTGGAAGCACTTGAGGCACGCCCGGAGGGCCCTTGGTGGGTCCTACCAGACAATAGGGTGTATATTCCAGCACACATGGCATGGGATATTGTACGCCAGGTACATCAGCAACTGCACATGGGGAAAACTGCTTTAACGAAGGCACTAAGGAGAGAATTGTACATAGATAAAGTTAGTAGCATTGCAGCTAACGTATGTGCCCGATGTGAAATATGTGCGGCTAACAATCCTAGGCAAGGCCCGCAACCACCCCCGGGCCACCAACCAAGAGGTTGTTACCCTTTTGATTCATTGATGATTGATTTTACTGATATGCCCCGTTGTGGTCCATATAGCGCGCTTCTCGTTATTGTGTGCACGTATACTGGGTGGCCAGAGTGTATACCTACACGCACGAAGAAGGCCACCGAGGTCGCGAGGGCATTACTCCATATTATAATCCCTCGATACGGGTTGCCCTCTCGAATTTCTTCGGACAATGGTCCGGAATTCATCCACAAAGCGACCCAACAATTAGCCAGGGTTTTAGGTATTACCTGGAAACTGCACTGTAGCTTCCATGCTCCTTCGGGAGGCAGGGTGGAGAGAGTTAATCGAACAATCAAGGACAAACTCGCTAAAATATGTCAGGAAACCCATCTTAAGTGGACTGATGCTTTGAGTTTGGCCCTGGTGGCTGTTCGATGTGCCCCACGGATACCAAGATCTTGGATACTATTTGGTTACAGCAACTTAGAGCCCTCAATACCATTGTCCATGAATTACAACATTATGTCCTCACGTGTAAGCCCCATGTGTTGGTGACTTCCCCACATGATATACATCCGGGCCAGGAAGTCTGGGTTAAGGATTGGAAAAGGGAAACATTAGGTCCGAAATGGAGGGGGCCCTATACTGTGGTCATGTGTTCTCCCCTTGCTGTTAAGGTAGCTGAAATAAGATCGTGGATCCATTGGTCCCGTGTTAAATTGGCTGCACCTACTTATTGGAAAGTGGAAACCTGCCCGGGTTCTCCACTTAAGGTTATCCTGAAAAGGGCGAAGAAGGATATCTCCCCTAGTGGTGACACACCGGAAGCTGTCCCTCTACCTACGGGAGGCGAAGACCGTTGCACCCCTGCTGGCGTTACTCCGGAAGCTGACACCCATCACACGGGTCTCCCTTGGTGCCTGAGGTCTAGAGTTTCCCGTACCTAGTTCTAGGCTGTGGAAAAAGGGGGGAATAAAGGGAAATGGAAGCTAGTCAGAGGTTAAGGGAAACCGCGTGCATCCGCCGAGGGCTTATGCCGTCTGTCTGGATTGTGACCATTCTGCTAGTGCTAAGTGTTGCAATCAATTCACTATACCTATATTCAACACTGAGGCAGAAAAAGGTGGTATCAGAGGAGCCGCTGCTCCTAGACGATGACATAATGGAAGAGTGGTACTCACCAGACCCTTTCGAGGATGAACCCCCACCAATGGTTAATGCTAGGGAAATTAAAACATGTCTAGATTGCTATTTGCTAAGACCTACAGGTAAACATTTCACTTATACTGAATATAGACCCCCTAACTGTCGTATTACAAATCTTCCCCAGTGCGAATATCAAGGGACTAAGTATTGGCAATGTATGAAAAATAACACAATAAGGTGCTACTATCTACGATCCCCATGGGTTTCGGTGAAACATACTCGACTACCCCGTAATTCTGCTTATCAGTTAGCATCGTACAAACATGACCCGGCGTGTGATGGCTGTGTTGATAAACAGGGGATATTGACAGCGTATGTTGGGACTCCGCCTACTTGCACAATTTTCAATATTACCTCCAATTGTTTTTATATGTTACCCATGGAAAACGGCCAGATGCAGAACACATTAGTGTTAAGGTGTGCTGGAAATTTTGGGGAGAAGTGCTACACAGCAGCCCCTAGGGATAGCTCCACCGCTTTCTCTGAGGGACAGAAATGTGAGATGCACCCTGAATGTAAGGATGGAAGGGGTGGCCTCAGATATACTATAGGAACACCGGCAACCTGCACAGACTTTAGTCTACCCCAATGCATCTATGATACCTGGAGCCCCTCTACAGGTTGTATCGGCAAAAAATGCACAGGCATCTTCCGAGTGGAAGCCCCTTTAAAACGATGTATGGGAAACCAGGGACTTGTGTGTTATAGGGATAGTGGAATCGTACCCACTCCTTATTGGAGAAATCCTAGATACCACGCCCCCGCACCAAAGCCCAAATTTCCTAAACCCCAGGGTGAAAACGAGGCTAACAAGATCCCTCCTACATTAGATCGGGACCCCTTATGTCCCAACAATTGCACTGCATGCCTCAAAACGGTATTAAGGGGAAGGGAGATTCGCACTACCTTGATATACCATACCCACTACACCTGCACATTGGCTCCCACCCCCTGTTGTTTCAATGGAACCTGGTACTCTATTTGCCCACAAAGGAATGAATGCTTTGATCCCAAGGTACAACCTGCCCAAACGTGGTTGGTGGTTAGGAGTCAGGGGGATAGCCACGGTCCAATCATTGCTCAAACTCGGATTCTGACACCTACTAGCCCAGCAACTTTTTTGTTTGATGTATGCAAGGTGTCCCAATGGCCCACTTCATGTGGAACATCCTTGTCCTGGCATAGGACATATTCTCATGCCGATATATATATATGCCTCTACCAGAATCCTACTGCGAGGGGGAGGTGGGATTGCAGTGGTAATGTGGCTGAGAGGTACTGCCCATATTGGAGCTGTGCTCTGTGGGCCACGTACATCTCCTCGGGAAGGGGGATTAACTTGCAAATCTCACGGGCTTTGGAGTCTAAAGACTGCTCCCTGTATAATTGTAATTGGGTTAATATCACCATTCCTAATCCCCAGGACTGGATTGCGAAATATGGACCAACGTTGGGAATTAGGTTATATGCAAAGGGAACAGACCCAGGGGAGATTATACACTTGTCCATAGAGACTAGGTATATTGCATCTAATTCCAACTCTAGGTATTTCTCAGAATTTTGGCAGGTGGTGGATATAGAATTTCAGCCCTCCCATGAGGCACGGAATCTGTTCTTGGAACTAGCTTCCACTATAGCTCATACCTTTAATGTTACTAACTGTTACATATGTGGGGGAACAAAAATAGGGGATCAGTGGCCATGGGCAGCCCAGGAGTGGAACTATTCTATACCCTATAATCTTTCAGCTATGCCTCCACACCAGCCCCTCTCGAGATGGGAATTGTCCAACTCCATTGTTGCTCACTGGTGCCTGGCCAATACACAAGGAAAAGGTCCATCTGTTGGGGACACTGAGTGTTTGGAAGTACATGAATGGAACCACTCCACAAAGGTCTGGCATTATTGGCCTAACAGGACCAACACCTACTGGGCAGATAAGTATTCCTTTGAAAATGCTTCTGAAGCCCCTCCGGGTGTACATTGGATATGCGGGGATGTGGCCTATAGCTCTCTACCCACTGACTGGAGAGGGACTTGCACCTTAGGGATTATTAATCCTTCTTTCTTTATGATGCCACTAGACATACCCCAGGCATTGAATGCTAATTTATGGCAGGGCAGAATATTGCAGGCTGCTAGGCCTTACCAAATTGGGGACTGGAGTGACGGAGACTGGCCCCCAGAGAGAATTGTTCAGTATTACAACCCAAGTATGTGGGCAGCTGACGGGTCTTGGGGATACCGTACCCCTATTTATATGTTAAACCGCATTATTAGGCTCCAGGCGGTGCTTGAGTTAATAGCTAATGAAACTGCGCAGTCTCTGGTTACCTTGGCAGAACAACAAAGAAAGTTCAGGGATGCTATCTATCAGAATCGCTTGGCCTTAGACTATCTTTTGGCTGCTGAAGGTGGGGTCTGTGGGAAATTCAATTTTACCAACTGCTGTTTGGAATTTGATGATATAGGAGAAATCATTGAACAACGCGCTAAATGCATTATGACTCTTGCTCATGTCCCTGTTCAAAAATGGAAGGGTTTTGATTTTGGTGAGGTTTTTGGTTCTTGGTTCCCTAAGTTGCCTGGCCTACAGGCCATTGTGGCACTTGTTGGGATGATTGCTGCTGGATGTGTAATCTTACCTTGTATTCTTCCTATCTTTGTGCGCACCATTTCCAGCAGCCTCTCACTTCTTGTCGAGAAGAAAACAAATGAAAAGGTAATGGCCTTATGGGCCCACGACCTCTCAGGAACATATGAGGAACTTTTTCCTCTTTATCCCACTACTCAAAATTTGGATGAATATGAAACTGCACACTAAATCTCTTGATGTGGGTGTAGTTTCAAAGGGGGGAATGAAGCAGGACCAATTAAGGCATATAAAATATGGACATTATAGAAATCTAGGTCATAGGTTAAGAAGAGAAAAAAAAAAAAAAAAAAAAAAAAAAAAAAAAAAGAGGGGGGGGGAAGGGGGAAGGGGAGGGAAAAAAAAAAAAAAAAAAAAAAAAAAAAAAAAAAAAAAAAAAAAAAAAAAAAAAAAAAAAAGGGGGGGGGGGGGGGGGGGGGGGGGGGGGAGAGGAGAAAAGGGAAAGGGAGAGGAGAGAGGGGGGGGGGGAGAGAGAAAAAAGGGAAAAAAAAAGAGGAGAAGAGGGGGGGGGGGAGTTATTTAAAAAAAAAAAAAAATTTTTTTTTTTTGTTTTTGTTTGTCTAAAAAAAAAAAAAAAAAAACAAAAAAAAACATGTGAAATGGTTTAAGCACTATTGCTATTATCATCAAATTGCACAATTTCTAATTTAGAGGGAGAAATAGCAGAAAAACCTTGAGGGGAGGCCTAGGAAGAGATAGGAGGTGTAGCAGTTTGGACAAGCTTCTCTACTGCCAGAAAAACATATTTCTTCTGCTTTCTAATTTGGATTCCAGATTATTTACAGAACTTTATTTTTCTAACTAATCAGATTTCAAAAGATTGATATCCAGCGTCAAGTATATTAAAAAGAGCCATTCATCAGCAACCAGGAAATGTATATAGAAAGAATAATGGAATCATTACCTATATCTAATAATGTAGGTTCTGATATTACACAAGAAATCATTCAGGTTCCAGGACTTCTTCCATTTTCATAAACTATAAAATATATCACTGGTTTTTTTAAAATAGAAAATGATATTCTTCTTAACTTCTCTCTGTAGAGATTTTAAGAAAATGCTGCTGGTAACAAATTGTGTTGTAAGAAGGTATTTCTTGAAAGGGGAAAGTACAGAATATTCTTTTTAAATGTTGCTTTTTTGTTTTACTCAGACACAGAAAAATGCACCAAGTGTCCAGATGAAAAATATCCAAATGAGGACAGAATCCAATGTATCCCCAAAGTTATATCCTTCCTTTCTTATGAAGAACATCTGGGAATCATTCTGGTCTCTTTTGCCCTATTCTTGTTCTTAGCCACAGGCCTTGTTTTAATCATATTCATTAAACATCTAGAAACTCCCATTGTGAAAGCCAACAACCGAGACCTCTCTTACATCCTCCTGGTCTCCCTCCTGCTTTGCTTCTTGTCTCCTTTTCTCTTCATTGGGCAACCAAGGAAAGCCACTTGCCTTCTCCGACAAACAGTTTTCAGCATCGTCTTCTCAGTTGCCGTTTCTTCTCTCTTGGCCAAAACCATCACAGTGGTTCTGGCTTTCCTGGCTACAAAACCAGGAAACCGAGTGAAGAGATGGTTGGGGAAGAGCTTGGCCAACTGCATCATCCTTTCTTGTTCTAGTGTCCAAACTATGATCTGCTCCATCTGGTTGGGAATTTCTCCCCCATTCCGTGACTCAGACTTTCATTCCCAGCCTGGAGAGATCATCCTGCAATGCAATGAAGGCTCTGTTTTCATGTTCTACATCACTCTCAGCTACATGGGCTTCCTGGCTGCCATCTGCTTCATTGTGGCATTCCTGGCCAGGAATCTCCCCGGTGCCTTCAATGAAGCCAAGCTGATCACCTTCAGCATGCTGGTCTTCTGCAATGTCTGGATCTCCTTCCTGCCCACCTATCTGAGCACCAAGGGGAAATACATGGTGGCTGTGCAGGTTTTCTCCATCTTGGCCTCCAGTGCTGGGCTGCTGGGCTGCGTCTTCATCCCCAAGTGCTACATTATCATTCTGAGGCCAGACTTGAATACAAAGGAATATCTTACGACCAGAAGAAATGTATAAATGTGAGTTAGAGGAATTTCTACTCTCAACATATTTCAACAGGTCAAGCATAGAAATTGTTTCAAGCTGTCTCACATACATGACCTGGGGCAACAATTTTGAGCTGAAATAACCAAAGGGCAATTGGAAGATAGTATCCTCCATCCACATTCAGTATAATTTCAAGATGTGTATTATCTGGATTATCCATCTGGTTGAATCATGCAGAAATAAAATAACAGAAGAATTGAAATGCAGCCCTGTAAGAGTTTTACAAAACAATTTTGTATCCTTATTTGAGTGTCTGATAAATATGCTGTAAGGGAGGGAGGTTGGATTGATCATAAATGCTCCTTATAAATTGCAACAATTCATCCATCTCATTCTTCTAATGGTGGACACTCCAGAGATATTTGGAAGGGACTTTGGAGGTGTTCTCAGGTGGCCTAGAGGTGGAGCTCTCACCTCACAATCAGGAGGCTGTGAGTTCGATCCTAGGTAGAGGGTAATATTTGGAATAGACTCTCCTGCTCGAGCAGGGGGTTGGACTAGATGACCTCCAAGGTCCCTTCCAACTCTGTTATTCTATGTCTAACTCCCCTGCTTAGATAGGAAACCCTACTCCATTTCCTGACAAATGGTTATCCAACATATTTTTAAAAACTTCCAGTGTTGGAGCATTCACAACTTCTAGAGGCAGGTTGTTCCACGGATTGATTGTTCTAACTGTCAGGAAATTTCTCCTTAGTTCTAGGTTGCTTCTTTTCTTGATTAGGTTCCATCTGTTGGTTTTTTGTGCTGCCCTTTGGTGCTTTGGAGAATAAGTTGACTCCCTCTTCTTTGTGACAACCTCTCAAATATTGGAAGACTGCTATCATGTCACCCCGGTCCTTCTTTTCATTAAACTAGACCTACCCAATTCCAGCAACCTTTCTTTATAACAGTCGCAATATGCTGACTCTGTAAATTGCTTAGAGAGGACTGTAAAGCACTTTGAAGTGGTATATGAGTCTAAGTGCTATTGCTACTGACAGAAAATTATAAGTTACTCTTTTATAATGAACATTATATAGCAAGATTTAAAAAAAACTCTTTGGTTCATTTTGTATATGAAATAGACTAGAAGATTCTTTTCTTTCATTCCTTTTTGATGTGCCCTTGCCAGCTTTCTCTGAACTTGCAGAAAACCCCCTCCCTTTTGTTGTTTCTAGTGAAAGGAGTTACATCCTAGCCCAGTCATTCACGTATAGATGATACATTCCACAAAGACATGATACATTGTTAGAACAACAGGAAGATCTGACCAGGCTAGGGAGAATAAATAAGATAAGAACATACATCAAAGGTAAAGCTTGGCAGCCCAGGAATAAA
Source organism: Notechis scutatus (assembly GCF_049901735.1). Classification (NCBI taxonomy): domain Eukaryota; kingdom Metazoa; phylum Chordata; class Lepidosauria; order Squamata; family Elapidae; genus Notechis; species Notechis scutatus. Next base: position 188,493 of record NW_028263150.1, read on the forward strand.
TAGAAGATAAAACATTGAGGCCCAGGAAACAACGTCATGACGACCCTAAGGTGGTAGTTTAGCATATAGAAAATAAGGGGATGTGAGGGGAGGGCTTTTTAGGCATGGCGTGTTCTGTGCAGGGATATAAAATGTATTGTTGAAGTAGTGAAATTTGCTCTCCTTGTTCTCAATCCAATTGGGAAGGGTCTTGGAGGCCGCTCTTGCAACCACTTTTCTTCTTACAATAAACCTTTGAAATTATGAACCAGAGACTTGTCTTTATGTTGTGAGTATTTATACAATTATTTGGGAATTTTAAATCCCACAGCGGGATACCCCAGTAAACACAGGCTTGACATAACTCTCGGTCTAGGCCCATTCAGAACTGATGAATGGGCAACCTCTCCAGCCAAGCCCGCAGTTTGCCAGCTACTCAGCAGAACTCACGGAACTCACTGGCTGAGCCCCTTGGGTTAGTGCCAAGAGTTCTCTTCCTCTTGGCCAAGAGTTCTCTTTCTGCATGTTGGGCTCGGGTCCCGTCTTTGAAACAGTCATGTAGTGCTTCCTGGAGCATTCCTGCATCCACCAACATCCGGGTGTGCTCAATATGCAAGTCTGCCATCTACTCAGCCACTTCCCCCTCTAGTACCACCATTATAGCCATCACCACAGCCCATTGTGATGGATAAAAATGGGCATACTGGTCCAAATGCCTGATAGACTGGCTAAGAAACAATGGTCTGAGTTCCCATCAAAAGTTGTTTGTAAAGCTGGAGGACCCCATAGCATCATCTGTGGCCAGAATCCCATTGGGCCAGTGGAACCCTGCACATTCAGACATGGGCCCTATAGCCCAGGACCCGAACCCTGCCGAGCCAACTGACAGGCCACTGGGCCCAACATCCAGCCTTTGGGCCCACTGCCACCTGCCATTGCAGTCCTTGCCAACACTGGTACTGAGCCCTGATCCAATGGCCTCACTTGCAGAGCTTCCTGGGTATAATGAGACACAGTATCCCATCGTAGCCTTGGACTGGCTAAACAGAACCGGGTCTGTGGTACCAGACCCAGATGAGATCCCAATCGCTGTGCCTGCCAGTTTCTAGTTGCCTCAAGAGCCACATCCCAGTGAGAAACAGACCAGGAAGGAACATCTGGCCTCTCCAAACCACACCCATAGTACCTCCATGGTGTAGCTTCCTAGGGCTGGCAAATAGTCCCACTCTCCTTCCTCATCATCCATCAGCTGTCCTTTCCGCCACTCAAACTGCTTGGCACCATGAACTCCTGGGGTAGATGGCCTGAAGGCAGCTTCCCATGCCATGGCCGAACTATGCCACCACTCTGCAGAGGAATTGGGCCCTTGCATCACCTCAAAACAAGCCAGCCTTTGCTGGGTTGTCTCTAACTTGTACATCATGTGCCTTTGGTCTCACTGCAGGCTGATCACTGTCCCCCCCACCTGCATCTGGTGCAAGGTCCTCCATCAGCACCGGCTCCTCCTCGGTTCTGACACCCATCACATGCTTCAGCCCCTCTGCCATCCCCTATCTTCAAAGTATCCTCAAGGACACCAGCCAGTCCACAAGTGGCATGAAGAGGAAAAGGAAAAAATATATGAGCCCTGACTTCCTCTCAAGTATCCAAATCCCCAGGCCTTGAGAATTCAGAAGCTAAAAAACTCTAAAAACAGTTAGTACTTTTATTCAATCCTGAGGTGTGGCACAATTGAGTAACTGACATTTGAAAAGTCTCCCAGCACTCTATTTATAGCAAGAACATGCCCCTTACCACTCCCTAGCACCCAACATCAGCATTGAATGTCTTATCAGCAGTCTACCATTCAGTGCCTGTTTCTGGCCTCTGTGTTCCACACACTGTCTCCTCTAGCACCAATCAGCTGGGCTTTGGAGAACTGTCAGTTAGCTGTGCAGTTGACGGGAGAATGCCATCATCACTGGGATCGAGGCTGACACCGCCTACCAGCTTGAGAGCTTCCTCTAAATCAAACAAGGAGTTTGTGATCTCCTTGTGATCGACAGAGTGTCCTCTCTATTTTCATCATCCCTTCAGGGAGACTTAGGTACCTCGGAAGCTCCTAGAAGGTCAGATTTGGCATGATTCCATGGAGCCCCCTGGAGATGTGTTATGTCAACCCTGCCTCCCTCTTCTCTAGCATTCTTTGGAGATCATTATGCCACAATGGTGGACAGCAGAAGTCAATTCCCTGGGTATTGGAGCATCTTCCTCCAGCATCACTTTCTGGACATGTCCTGACAGGAAGGATAACAACCACTGTAGAAAAGTTTCTCGAGGGGTGTATCTGCCATATTTCAAAAAAATCCTTTTCTGTAGCTGCCTCTCTCTACATGGAGTCTTGGAAGAGGTCTAGAGGACAAATTATCATTCACTGTAATTATCACAATCCCAGACTTTGAGATGTCTACTGCTACTTTTCCAGTTGATAGAACATCAGACTAAAGCAACATGCAATGGGTCTTGCATCAGAAAAAGATATAAGCATCTACTCATGCTGAATGATTTGCACAATGTTGAGGACACATGCAGGGACTGTGCTGCTGAATGTACCTTTCTCTCTTTTCCAGATGAAGCTGGATTTGTTTCTGTTTGAAAAAGGAAAGCCATTCAATATTGCATTTTCTGGGAGTGCTTTGAAATCATCTAACTCTTCTTTGGAAACAGGCAATTGATTCAGCTCCATGAATTATGGACCTCCTGTTTCTGCTTTCAATGCTACTGGTGTCCCAGACAGTCTATGGGAAGCTTAGAATGAAGTGCCCACTGAATTCGGTGCACCTGGATAGAGAAAGACCATGGAGCTACTACAGGCCAGGAGACCATCTCATCGGGGTAGTCACCAGTGCAGTAACACTAAAACAGAAAATGTTGTTTTTCAACCTGCTTCCTTATACTCAGTCTTACTTGTAAGTTATTCAGTGCAATTAATTTGTATTCCTTCCATCTGCAGTTCTAACACTCTCATTGTTTTCTCCTTATTCTGCCTACTCCTATATTGCAGGAACTGATTGATTTTGTTGATTGATCAGATTTCCACGGGTTTCTTCTATTGTCTTATTTAGTGGAAGACACACAAATACAAAGAGGAATAAAAAAAAAAAAAAACACCAAACCCTGAAAGAATTCCACATTATTTTCCTCCCCACGTCTAATCTAGAATGCCTGACCGGAATACTTTGTTCAAAGTAGTGATTGTTGTAGTTAACCATGACCAGATCATTTCCATATTTTTATAACTGCTCATTGATATTGAATGCCTGATCCTTATAGGAATAGAAGATGACTTGGTTTTATAACAGCTTTTCTTAGTCACTTATGAAATATCCTTTTCCTTTTATGATGGTTGTACTTTAAAATAGGAATTATTTTGCATACTGGGTGCTGTGCTGATGAAAATTACTGCTGCTATAAATAGACCTTGTGATTCTTATCTGCTTCCCATTTTCTCAACATTTACAAATATTAAATTTTGATGGGTGACTATCATTTGCCTCTGGTTTTCGATCAGTATTGACTTCAGACTCAATAATTATGTATTGATAAAGAGGATGAAATTGGTAAAATGGTATTGTATGACTGCTGTTGATGATGCTTGTATTAACCAAAGCAATTTTTTTACACTAGTCATCCTTATACTACCAAAGGAATAGAACGCTTTATTTTCACTATTCAAGAGATCAACAAGAATATCCAGCTCCAATGCAATCTCACGCTTGGCTACAATATCCATGATAACTATTTGAACACACTTGGCACTTCAGAAGTCTTGCTGGACATGCTGTCTAATGGAAAAGCCAATGTTCCCAACTACAGCTGTGGAAGGAAGGACAACATCTTGGCTCTTCTTGATGCAGCTGACAGGGAGATTTCCATCCAGATGTCAACATTAGTAGGCCCCTACAAAGTCCCACAGGTTTGTGTGTGTATTTGTCTATATACTAAAGAGAGTTGGGTGGTATTGAATGCATTATAGATTCAATCATATCTTCTCTATGGAATTCAAGAGCTGCTTTTCACTATGTCCATTGTAGGTATCATGGCTGGGAACTGGGATACACATTAGGATGAGGGCATGTATCAAAATAGTCATATTCTCTCTTAATACCAACTCTATTGCTTTGGGGGCTTCTGCTACATACTTGTGAAGGTGAGGAGAGGCTCTGTATCCAATCAAAGGGTCTTCAGTAAAATAAGAGAGTATAGCACTGATGGAAAGTTCACAATTTGTACATGATCTTAGAAAAATTATGACAATGCTGAACAAAAGCCACATTCATGGAAATAATTCTGAAAGAGATGCTTTGCATCCATCAAAGAAAGGGACTAAATTACTTGGAATTTCATTCACAGATTTTCTGGAGAACATTTAAACAATGGGGATAGAGAGTTCATTGATCCAGAACATTTCTGCCCACAGCAATCTAATACTACTAAGGTAATCAGTGCTTGTAACACTGAAGCTTGTGTAAGGAAGTATATCCACCTTGCTGTCAAGCAAACTCAAGATTTTTATAATGTGCGCTTCACCATGTACACTAATAAGAAAGGTGGTAAGGAAGTAGAGGAACTCAGGCACAAAACAGGTTATGTAGAAAGTAAACACACAGACAGTGAAAAGTGACTATGCACAACACACAGAGTATGAGGAATAGGGTGAAATAGAAATTCATGAATTTGATATGATATTGTTGCCATTACGAAAACTTGGTGGGAATAAACCCACCAATGGAATACACAGCTACAGGGATTTAAATTATTAAAAAGAAACAGACAAAATAAAATAGTAGGTGGAGTTGCACTATATATAAGAAATAAATAAATGCTTACATAAATCAAGCACAAGAATGATGAAAACTGTCTTGAATGTATTTGGATCAATATAAAAGGGGGGAAACGGCACTGCCATAGGTGTATACAATAGGCAACCCAACCAAGTAGAGAAAACAGATGAACTTTTTGCTAGTCAGTTAACTAAGTATATTGTAAGCATAATCAAAATAGTAATGAGGGACTTTGACTACCTGACATTAACTAGGAGACAAACTCTGCACCAAGTGGGAGATCAGACAGGTTCCTGAAAAACCTAAAAGGTTTCTGAAAAACCTAAAAGACAACTTTGCCACTCCACCAAGTGGGAGACTAAACAGGTTCCTGACAAACCTAGCAGACAACTTTGACTTTCAAAAAGTAGAGAAGGGAACTAGGGGATCAGCCATACTGCACTCAATTCTCTCTAATAGAGATGAAATGATAGAATGTGTCCAAGCTACAGGAACCTTGGGAGGGGGGGGGAGTGATCATGCAATATTGGAATTCAGCATTATGCAAGCACAATCAATAGAACAACTCAATCTAGTGTCTTGGATTTTAAGAGAGCTAATCTCAATAAACCTAGAGAGATTTTGGGTATGATTCCATAAATAAGAACCCCTAAGGGGAAAACAACCAAAGCAGCTTGGCAAATTTTGAAAAGTGAGATTATAAAAGCCCAGTCTTGCACAATAGCAATGAAGATGAAAAATAACAGCTGCATAAAAAAAACTCTCTGATAAATTGAAAGACAAAAAGGACAAATATAAAAAGTGTAAAGAGGAGCACATATCTAAGGCAGAATATCAACAAATAGCCTGAGCATGCAAAGATGAAGTGAGAAAAGCTAAGGCTCAAAACAAGCTAAGGCTTGTGGCAAAACTCAAAAACAATAACAACAACAAAAACCTTCTTTCAACATGAAAAAACCATTTTAAAAAGTCAAGGAAATGATTGATCCATTGGTGGAAGAAAGTGGTAAGAAGTTGACAAGCAACAGAGAGAAAGGAGAACTGCTTAACTTATTTTTTGCCCAGAAGGAGAAAAACAGTCCATCCTATTAAAAATACTACTACAAAGAGCTCAATAGTAATACAGAATCCACAGATACAATTTTCTACAAGATGAACTTTTTTTAAAAAAAATTCCACATTGTGAGTCCCACTATTACTATACATACGTATAAATAATACTTCTTATATCCTGTTGGGTGGAAGATAGCAATAATATTTTCTAAATAATAAAAAACAGTATAAAATACCAATCAATTATTGTTCCCTTAGTCAAATAGATATTGTGGCTAAAAACAAATGCTAAGTTCCTATTGAGTAGAGTTCATAGTTGCTCAGGGAACAAATGACAAATAATTTCTTGATGAAGACTTATTTATTCATTTATTTCACTTATTTAATCTGAAAGCAGAAAATGATGTGCCAATCTTCCAAAACTAAATATGATATCACCCATTACTGGAACAATATATTTCACTTAACGCTTGCACATGTGTGTCTAACTGCATTACATTCTAGTGGGGATTTGCATTTGGATTGTTATTCTTTTTACTTAATTTGTTTCTTTTTATACAAAGTCTTCTTAATATTCTGTGTTTAATATTTTAAACAATGGCCAATAAACAAACTATTCTAAGATGTTTATCAAAACAAAGTTAGATTTATGAAAAATTCATATTTTTGAGTTGCCTCCTTTATTGCTTTTCCAGATCAGTCATAGAATTGTTTCACAGACTCTGAGCGATAAAAGTAAATTCCCTTTTTTCCACCGGATGCTCCTCAAGGAAGGGTTTCAGTATTCAGCAATTGTCCGAGTGCTCCTGCACTTCAGATGGACCTTGATTGGTCTCCTTGCTCCAGACACAGAGGAGGGAGAGAATTTCCTCAGGACTTTCCCCCCTTTGCTTGTCAGGAATGGAATTTGTGTCGTTATATCACAACAATTCTCAATGACTGGACATCTAGCACCCTTGAGGGATTCCAGCTTTTCTCAGTGGAAACAAGTCAATGTCTTTGTTCACTTCACAGAACACATTATTCTTTCAAGCACATTTCATATTTTTCATCTAACAATTGACATTTTGTCAGGACCCATTAGAGAGAAAATCTGGGTCACCACAGCTTTGGGAAACTATATAATGACTCATCTTGGATATCACCAATACATCCATAGTATTTGGAGCTTTGAATTTATGCAAATGATAAGCCCAAAATATGGTGCTTTTGAACCCTTTTCCTTTTTAGACTCCCAGTATAAAGACAAGAATTTTCAGTGTTCTTTTTCAAAGCATGTTTTTTCTGTCAAAGGCCGGAAAAGATGCACCCAAAAAACTTCAGTGGAGACAGAAGACGATTTGAACGGGATGTTGGTTGAAAATAGTGACTCTGTTTACATGGTGTTTATGACTCTGGCTCATGTCCTGAAGGCTGCATATTCGTCCAGATCCTGGAGGAGAAGGAAGGAGGCCCAAGGGACACTGGAGGCTCCAAAGTTGCAGCCGTGGCAGGTATGGGATCCCAACAAGGATCCTACAAACTTCTTCTGGAGATATAATCCATTAGAGAAAAAAGGGAAACATATCAACCTTCTTCTGCTACGAAAGGCCAACAGATTTAAACAATCTAGTGCTGGGGCAGATAATTTACCAAGATGTTGGTAGCAGATATGTTTGATATTAAACATTTGCTGTTTGCCAATTTCTCACCACATATTAAGCATACTGGTAAACCAGTCTCATCAGCAGTGAAAGCAAATGAATCTGCCCACATGCCATTAAATGTTTTTTTTCTTCTGAAACTTTTTCTTTTCTTGGATTTATCCATGGTTGGGCTACTAGGTGTCAAAAAACTCATTAAAGTGTCACACATTTGTGGTTATGACACATATTTTGAGTGACAGGGATTCACAGCAGAGTGATGAAAGAGACACATGCTGCACTAGAGCCACAGGTTGCTGACCCCTCATCTAGTCGAACCCTCCACCCAAGCATAACCTACACCATTTTTCATAGATGGCAATCCAGTCTTTTCTTGAATGCTTCCAGTGATGAAGCTCCCAAAACTTCTGAAGGCTGAACAAGGAGAGATTCAACCTAGAGATAGGGAGAAATTTTCTGATAGTGAGAAGAATCAACCAATGGAACAGACCTTGTTCCATTGGTTGATAGTTCTCACTATCAGAAAAGTTCTCCTTATTTCTAGGTTGAATCTCTCCTTCTTCAGTTTCCATCCATGGTTACTTGTCTGGCCTCCTGGTGCTTTGGAAAATAGTTTGACCCCTTCCTCATATCTTGGCAGCCCCTCAAATATTGGAAGAGTGCTATCATGTCCCCCCTGGTCCTTCTCTTCACTACACTAGCCATGCCCAGTTCCTGCAACCGTTCAACATTAAGCATGTTTGCAATTTAAAAAAACTATAAGAAAAAGTCACACATGAAAATACCAAGTGGGATAACAAACTAATATTTCTGCTTTTAAAATTCCTGGATGTTTTCATTCTAGTTCCATCCCTTTCTGGAGAAGAATGAGTTCTACAATCTTTCCCACTGGAATCTTTACATGGACTATAATGGAGAAATAGCTGCAGATATAGACATTGAGTTCTTGGTGATTTCACCCGAGGGGGACTTGATGAAAAGGAAACTGGGGAGTGTTGAAAGACAGAGAATTATTATTAACAAATTTGCTCTTTCATGGATAAATCTGCTCAACAAGGTGGGTCAAATATTGTTATGTTTTCTCTTTTTTCTAAGATTATGACCCATTTCAAGTGAGTTAACTCTAGTCTCCATGGTGGATGACCCTCACTGGGAATTGAATGTACACAAGAAAAAACTTAACATTTTGATAGATGGATTGTGGGGACTTCAATACTAATCACAAAAGTGTCTTCAGATGCCATGATATCCTTATGATGATGAAGTACAGTCATGACTGAATTCAGAACAATCTTTTTGTTGATATAATACATAACACCTTAGATATGGTTCTATGGCTGCATTGGCTCGCTCTGCAACGCCGTTCATACTCGGGTGGTAAGCGATACTTAACTCCTGCTGTGAGCCTATCGTTTTCTCAAACTCTCTCCAGAATCTGACTGTAAATTGTACCCCTCTGTCTGAAATAATACGTCTTGGTACACCATGTAAGCAATATATATGTTTTAGAAACAAACCAACTAATTTCTTTGCAGAGGATATGCCTTTACATGGAATGAAATGTACCAGTTTTGAGAACAGATCTATTGCAGTCCATATTACGGTGAACCCATGACTACAAGGTAAACCTACAATGAAGTCCATGGCAATATCCTGCCATGGTTTAACTGGATCAGACACCTTTTGCAATAGTCCTAAAGGTTTTCCAGGACAGGCCTTACTACTAGCAGATACTTTACATTTTCTAACGTAACATTCAATATCTCCCCTCATACCTGACCACCAAAATTGTCTCTTAACTAGATGTAACATTTTAAGATATCCATAATGACCAGCTTGTTTGCTATCATGGCACCTTTTAAGTACTAGTTCATGTAAGGTAATCGGTTTATATAATTTTGTTCCTTTCCAAGCTATTCCATCAGTGATAATACATTGTTTTTTTATTTTTCTGTAACCAGGGATCTTTTTCTAAAGCTTTTGGTAGTCATCTATTACTTTATATTTTAAATATAAAAAATATAAAATATAAAAGTTTGTATGATATCTTTACCCTGTACAATAGATTGTATCATAGTTTCTCTTTTAATATCATATTGTGGGAGTCGAGATAATGCATCAGCTAGAAATTTTTTTTCCTGCAGCTACATATTTCAAAACAAAATTAAACCTCCGAAAATAAAGTGCCCATCGAACGTGTTTGGGGGATAGCTTGCAAGGGGTTTGTAGAGCTTCCAAATTCTGATGGTCAGTCCAGACCTCAAATTGTTCTTTTGAATCCTCCAGGAATTGTCACCAGGTTAACAGTGCCCATCTTACAGCAAATGCCTCTTTCTCCCAGATTGCTCAGAGAGAGGGAGAAAGAGGAGAGAAAGAGAGGGAGAAAGAGAGAAAGATAACACAGAGAAAGAGAGAGAGGGAGAGAGAGGGAGAGAAGAGAGAGAGGAGAGAGAAAGAGAGGAGACAGAGAAAGTGAAAAACACACAAACACACACACACACACAGAGAGAGAGAGAGAGAGAGAGAGAGAGAGAGAGAGAGAGAGAGAGAGAGAGATGTTTAAAAAAAATACCAGGAGGCATAAAACCTGGGTAGGCATGGCTAGGGGGGTCATGTGACAGGGTGGGAATGAATGATTTCCAGTTGGCCATGCCCACCCAGGTTTTGTGGCTCCCAGTGTTTTCTTTTCTGTGGGGAAAGGGTCCAAATGGCTCTTCGACTGTTTAAGGTTGCAGACCCCTGAACTAGGCAGTCAGTTTTTGTCTTCATTGAGAGCCATGTGAATTGAGGAAAGAAACACACAAATAAATAAAGCTATCTTTCTTAAGGATTTTTCCCTTTATATCTTAATTGGGGGGTGGTTTGGACTACTTTCAAAGGGAAGCAGTTTTGCAATGTTTTATATACTCCAGAAGAAGCCTATCTAGATCCTAATGTTCCAAAGTTCCTTTTTTCATTACAGGTGTATTTTATTTAAAAAATCAAATGATGATAATAATAATAATAATAATAATAATAATAATAATAATAATAATAATAATAATAATAATAATAATAATAATAATAATAATAAATCTTTTACAATAGTTTCTTTTCCAAAATTTAATTTAAGATCATCATACTGTATTTCAAAATTTTAAAAATCAAAAACGAGGAGGAGGAGCCAAATTGCTTGTCACTTAAGGCTGAAAACTTTTCAATTCCATCCCTCCACACTTTCTTAAGCTGAAAAATCCTTTATTGCAATGTTAGAGGCCAAAAGCCAAGGGGAGTGAGTTAATGAACAATCTGCCAGTATTTATCTCTCCTAAATCAGCTTGGAATGAGGCAATGATTTCATATTTATCTAAGTGAAGCCCAGGAACCAGAGGTAGAGAACCAGCAAATACCACATCTGACTTGAGATTTTGCAGTATTCTTCCCCTGCCATGCCCACCAAGCCACCTCCACAGAACCGGTAGTAAAAAAATTTGAACCCCACCACTGCCGGGGACTATTTGGCTAATGTTAACATCTACATCCATTTTCATGCATGCTTCATATTTTCTTTGGTGTTTCTTCTTTTTCTGCTTAGTCTCTGCCTCAGTCCCAATGTGTAGAAAGTTGTCATCCCGGATTTGTCAAGCGAAAGCGAGAAGGAGAGCCTGCTTGCTGCTATGACTGCATTCCTTGTCCTGAGGGGACCATCTCCATCCATGAAGGTGGGGGACACGAAGGAAAAGGACAGGACCTTTGAAAGTAGATTCATCTGAAACACTGCCATATAAATACAAGTTAAAAGATAGATTGAAACTAATATTTTTTTTGTTTTTGCTAGCAGTTCAGCAGTTCAATTCTGCCCAGTTCAGGGTTGACTCAGTCTTCCATACTTCTGAGGTTGGTAAAATGAGGACCCAGATTGTTGGGTGCTATAGGCTGACTCTAAACTGCTTAGAGATGGCTGTAAAAACCATGTGAAATGGTTTATAAGTCTAAGCACTATTGCTATTATCTTAGAGGGAGGAATAGCCAAAAAACCTTGAGGGAAAGCCTAGGAAGAGATAGGTGGTGTAGCAGATTGGACAAGCTTCTCTACTGCCAGAAAAAAAAATATCTTCCGCTTTCTAGTTTGGAAACCAGATTATTTGCAGAACTAACTTTTTTTCTAGCTAATTAGATTTCAAAAGACAGGCATCCAAAGTCCAGTATATTAAGAAGTGTCATCTGTCAAGATCTAGGAAATGTGTCTAAAATGTGAATTGATTCATTATCTACATCTAATAATGTAAGTTCTGCAAATTACAGAAAAAATCATTCAGGTTCCATGACTTATTCCAATTTCATAAACTATAAAAATATAATTGTTTTTTTAGGCAATGATATTCTTCTTACATACTTTATGTAGAGGTTTTAAGCAATCCTTCATGGAAAACGCTGCTAGTAAGAAATGTTCTTGAAAAGTGAAAGTACAGAATATTTAAAAATTATATTGTGTTGGTTTTTTTTCCCGTTTACTCAGATACAGAAAAATGCACCAAGTGTCCAGATGAAAAATATCCAAATGAGGACAGAATCCAATGTATCCCCAAAGTTATATCCTACCTTTCTTATTGAAGAATATCTTGGAATCATTCTGTCCACTTTTGCCCTATTCTTGTTCTTAGCCACAGGCCTTGTTTTAATCATATTCATTAACAATCTAGAAACTCCCATTGTGAAAGCCAACAACCGAGACCTCTCTTACATCCTCCTGGTCTCCCTCCTGCTTTGCTTCTTGTCTCCTTTTCTCTTCATTGGGCAACCAAGGGAAGCCACTTGCCTTCTCCGACAAACGGTTTTCAGCATTGTCTTCTCAGTTGCTGTTTCTTCTCTCTTGGCCAAAACCATCACAGTAGTGCTGGCTTTCCTGGCCACAAAACCAGGAAACCGATTAAAGAGATGGTTGGGGAAGAGCTTGGCCAACTGCATCATCCTTTCTTGTTCTAGTGTTCAGATTATTATTTGCTCCATCAGGCTTGGAGTTTCTCCCCCATTCCGTGACTCAGACTTTTATTCCCAGCCTGGAGAGATCATCCTGCAATGCAATGAAGGCTCTGTTTTCATGTTCTACATCACCCTCAGCTACATGGGCTTTCTGGCTGCCATCTGCTTCACAGTGGCTTTCCTGGCCCGGAATCTCCCTGGAGCCTTCAATGAAGCCAAACTGATTACCTTCAGCATGCTGGTCTTCTGCAATGTGTGGGTCTCCTTCCTGCCCACCTATCTGAGCACCAAGGGGAAATACATGGTGGCTGTGCAAGTCTTCTCCATCTTGGCCTCCAGTGCTGGGCTGCTGGGCTGCGTCTTTATCCCCAAGTGCTACATTATCATTCTGAGGCCAGACTTAAATACAAAGGAGCATCTTACAACCAGAAGAAATGTATAATGTGAGTTAGAGGAATTTCCACTCTCAAAACATTCCAACAGGCGAAGCATAATTTTTTTTTCAAATTGTCCCACATACATGAGCTAGGGAAACAATTTTGAGCTGAAATAATCAAAGGGCAATTCGAATATAGTGTCCTCCATCCTTATTCAGTAAAATTTCAAGATGTTTATAATCTGAATTATCTATCTGGTCAAAGTATGTAGAAATAAAATAAGAGGGGAACTTAAATACAGCCCTATAGGAGTTTTACAAAAACAATTCCTAAAGGAGATTATCCATATTTTAGTATCCCATAAATCTGTAGGGGAGAGAGGTGGGATTGGGCATAAATACTTCTTACTAAATTGCAACAATTCATCCATCTCATTCCTCTCGTGGTAGACACTCCCGAGTTATTTGGAAGGGACTTTGGAGGTCTTCTAGTCCAACCCCCTGCTCAGACAGGAAACCATTTCAGACCAATGGATGTCCAATCTCTTTTTAAAAGCCTCCAGTGTCAGAGCACCCACAACTGCTGGAAGTTGTTCCACTAATAGATTATTCTGTCATGAAATTTCTCCTTAGTTCTAGATTGCTTCTCTTCTTGATTACTTTCCATTCCTTGCTTCTTATCCTGCCTTCTGATGCTTCTTTTTGGCAGCCCCTCAAACATTGAAATATTGTTATCATGTCACCCCTAGTCTTTCTTTTCATTAAACTAGATGTTTAATGAAATTCCAGCAACCATTCTTTATTTGTTTACCTCCAGTCCCCTAATCATCATTGTTGCTCTTCTCTGCCCTTTTTCTAGAGTCTCAACATCTTTTTTACATTGTGGCAACCAAACCTAATTGCAGGATTCCATGTGTGATCTTACCAAGGCACTGAGAGATAAAGATGGATCCTGGTCTGATTCAGAAGACCTTTTCTTATCTTTTTGAAATGGAAGTTTGCAAATTCAAATAAATTATCACATAGTTTCTCAAGTTTAGCAGACATTTTTTTGGTTGGGTGTATCTCCCTTCTTGGCTTTATCATGGCTGTATTTTTCTAGCAGTCAAGAAATTCTCAGTGTTCCTCATCCCTTCTTGGAAATAGATAGATATGTAGCATTTAAAGACTGTGCTACAATCTGCATCTTTAACCAATATGGAGAAAGTCTGTTTTTGCTGATGAACTTGCAAAAACATTTAGCAATATAGTTAAGTTTTCTAGTGTCTTCTGTTATTCAGTTGTTTTGGAGAGAAACTGTCAGTCATACACATGTGCTGGTTTTCTTCAAACCATGTATGCAATTAATGAGTTTTCAAAGATTGATGTTAAATGGTTCATTTTTAAACTCTGGTTTTCTTCTCTGTGTTCTCCTTTGAGCAATATATTTTGTTGACAGCTGGTCTAAATATAGCTGAGCTAATGTTTAATTTACAAGCTTGCAGAGTGGGTTGAATTCAATTCCTGCATGCCTCTTTCACATCTGTGGCTCTAGTTATGATTATATATATAAAAACCCGAATAACCAAAGATCCATATATATATAAATATAAATACCACTTCTTGGAAATGATCAAAGATCTACATGTGGAGCAAGAAGATCTGCTTGTAAGTTTTGATGTGGTTTCACTATTCACTCAAGTCCCGATAAAAGAGACCCTTGAAATCATCAAAAATAAATACCAACCAGCTAAACACCTCATGGAACTAACAGAACACCAACACATATTTCATATACAAAGGACAAAGATACAAACAAATTGAAGGAGCCCCTTTGGGATCACCACTGTCACCCGTCATTGCAAACCTGTTCATGGAAGAATTTGAATCCAGAGCCCTGGCCAATGCCATCCTCAAGCCCAAACTATGGTTAAGATACATCGATGACATATTCGTGATTTGGCCCCATGGAAAAGAAAACCTAAACAATTTCCTAACACACCTAAACAGCACACACCCCAAAATCAAGTTCACCATGGAAACAGAAACAAACAACTACCATTCCTAGATGTACTAATCTACAAAAAAAACAGATGGCACACTAGGACACACCGTATACCAGAAGAAAACACACACCAATTGCTACCTCAACACCCAATCCCACCACCACCCAGCACAGATAAACTCCGTGGCTAAAACACTAATTGCTAGAACCAAACGCCTGGCAGACAAGACACACATAAAGACTGAACTATGCACCCTGACTAAAGTACTGACAGCCAATGGCTTCCACAAAAGCAAAATCACCGGCTTGATCCACAAAAACACACTGAGACATAATGGAGACTGTTAGGAATAACATTGGTTACCTAACTTAGTTTGAGTAAAATAATATATATAAACTATGTTAGTGAGTTTAAGTGTATGTATCACTTTAAACTGTAAACCAAGTTTTTGGGTGCGGTTGTAAAATCACCATAAGAGGGAGCAAGAGAGCTCACTGTTTCCCTGGCTTATACTGGAATGCTGACAATGATGAATTGATGGTGATAACTGCGTGTTTGCTGAAAGAAGAAAAGGGGTTTGATTTTTCTTCATATCTCTGACTGCAAAAGAGATATATCACTGGACTGATTGATTGTAAGTTTAATGAACTCTTTTTCAACACTGGACTTTGCAAACTGAATAACCCCCGGACTGACTGAACTTAGTGTATGACATATAGACTATTTGACTATGCTATAACTCTTGCTGGAATAAAAACTATTTAACTTGCGCAGTGTATCTGTCTTACTGAGTGTAAGCTACTACAACGTTTTGTCTCACATATCTGCCTGTCTGCTAGACTGCCGTTGCACGTTCTGCTAGGGTGTATATCCCCAACACTGGTTATGGGCCCAGGTGCACAGTCAGACTAACCAGGATATAACAGGCTTATTTAAAGTGAGAGTTTGTGTAGCAACACAATACTGTAAACAGACAGTTGTGTTTTATTAATTATAGTTTAATATCCAGATAAAGATGGCACAAGTCAATTTACAAAGTTTGTCTCTAATATCCAAACTGGATGGAACAAACTATGTTTCATGGTCTATGAAATGCAGCCTACTTCTACGAAGAGAAGGTTTGTGGAGTATAATTCAAAATCCACCAGAGGTAGATGCATGGGATCCGGAAGATGAGAATGATGCCCAGAAAATACAACAATATAAAAGTGAAGAATGAGCAAGCTCTCTGTATAATAGGACTGACACTCTCTGACCAACAGCTTGTCCATATTCATGAAGAAGAAACAGCTGCAAAATGTTGGGAGAATTTAAAGAAGATTTATGTTTGAGACAGTGTAAGAGCACATATTTATCTTACACGGAAGCTGTTCAGAAAACATCTTCAAAAGAATGGAGACATGCTGAGTCATATAAACAATATGAAGAGAATTTTTCAAGAACTGCATGAAAAAGAACTTATCTTCACTGAATTACACCAAGTTTATATAATTTTGTCTTCGTTAGATGAGAGCTACGATGAATACGTAACTTCACTTGAAGTTCTGCCAAAAGATAACCTTAACTGACATTACTGGCAGATTAATTGAAGAAGCCAGGAGAAGGCTTGAAAGGGATCAACTCAGAAGGAAACAACCACAATGTGAAGAAGAGAAAATTAGAAAATGTTTTAATTGTGGAGGAAAAGGACATTTGGCTAGATTTTGCAAGAAAGGAAAAAGCCAAAAAGCCAGCCAGAATGCTAAAAGGCATCAAAGGGATAAGAAATGCATAGAGTTAGCCAAGTATAGCAACGAAACTGTGAATAGTAATTTATGGGTCGTAGATAGTGGAGCATCGCACTGTATAACGAAAGATAAGAAAAGATTTGTTAAGATGTCCACGAGTTCACAGCAGATATTGTTAGCTAATGGCTGGAAACTTAAAGCTAAAGGTCAAGGTATAGCATATTGTTCTTGCATAAAAGAAAATGTAAAAATGTTATATGTACCACAGCTTAAGTTTAATTTGCTTTCGGTTAGAGTTTTGGTTAAACTAGGTTATGTAATTACCTTTAGGGGAGACAATTGCATAATTGAAAAAGAAGGTAAAAAAGTTACTGCAACTTTAAAAGGTGATTTGTATGTGTTAAATGATAATTCATTAGAGGTAGCTAACACAGTTTACAATAATGTTAAACCTCATGATGAGTGCATACATTTGTTACACAGACGTTTAGGGCATATAAATTTTAAAATGCTTAAACAAACGGTAGAACTATCTAAGGGTATAAAACTGAAACCTTGCAGTAAGTATTTGCACTGCAATTCTTGTAGTCAAGAGAAAAGCAAGGTGATACCAGCAAATAGAGTTAATGGATTTAAAACCAAGGAGCCTCTAGAGGTAGTATTTGCTGATATTATAGGTCCTAAAAAACCAAGTGTGGGAGGTGCTCGATATATACTAAGTATAATGGACCATTATTCCAGATATGGTTTCTGCTATCTAATGAAAAGCAAAATGGAAACATATCAAAATTTCTTTAATTGGCTTAAATTCGCTGAAAGAAAAACTAAAAGGAAATTAGTAACTCTTATCACTGATAATGGTATGGAATTTGTAAACAATAAATTCCAAAATAAACTGAAGATGGCAGGTGTTGAACATAAAAAGTCTGCACCATATAGGCCACAAGATAATGCCTTTATAGAAAGACGAGGCCAAACATTACAAGCAATGGCTCATACTATGTTGTTGGATTCAGGATTACCTGAAACTTTGTGGGGAGAAGCAATAATGTGTGGTAATCATATATTGAATAATGTTGTTAATTCAACAACTGGTGAATTACCATTCACACGGTGGCATGGCAGAAAACCTGACCTAAGCTACATCCATACATTTGGAGCACCAGCATGGGTGCATATCCCTACACAACTGAGAAATAAAGGGCAACATAGGGCTAAAAGGTTATTCTTTGTAGGTTATGAATCTAATCACAAATCATACAGATTATGGGAAAAAGGTACATCTAGAGTTTACTGTAGCGCTAGTGCACAATTCCTAGAACATGTAGGATGGGAAAAACTGGAGCAAGATTCAAATAAAGAAGTAATTATAGAACCCTACAAAAGACCAGAAAAAATCAGTAATAAGAAGAGTACAATTAAAGAGGAAGTAAAAGAAGAGCATATAGGACCAGAACAGGAAGAAATACCAGAACAGGAAGAAATAGATAATCAGGAACAGGTAGAACATGAAAGTCCACCTGTAAGCCCTGTAATACCTAGATGTTCTACACGTGTAACCAGACCACCTGATAGGTATCAAGCAAGTGTAGTTTGCCAAGTTAGTAAAGTTCCAACTAGTGTTGAAGAACTTAGGATGTATCCTGCAAAGGATCAGGAGAATTGGCAAAAGGCAATGGAAAAGGAATTAAATTCATTAAAGGAAATGAAAGTTTATGAAAATGCCAAATTACCTCCAGGTGAAAAGTCCATTGGTTGCAAATGGATATTTAAGTTAAAAACTGGTAAAAATGGGACTGTTACCCATAAGGCTAGGTTGGTAGCTCAAGGATTTAATCAAACTGCATGTGATTATGATGAAGTATTTGCACCAAATTTAAAGGCAACAACCTTGAGAGCAGCTTTAGTGTGGGCAGCTAAGAAAAACTATATTATAAATCATTTAGATGTAGAAACTGCCTATCTGCATGCACCATTGCAGCACACTATATATTTAAGAAAACCAGTAGGTATTAAGGATGATAAAAATAATAATGACTGTTGGAAACTGAAAAAGAGTCTCTATGGATTGAAACAATCTGGTTATGAATGGAACCAATATATTGTAAAAGAGTTAAACAATATAGGATTTAAAGCAGGTTTAGCTGATCCATGTTTATTCAAGAGAGAGACAAATGGAATAGTATCATTATTATTGTTGTTTACAGATGATATTGCTTTAATAACAAAGACTAATAATGAAGCTACTGAGATAATATCATTATTAAGTAAGAGGATAAAATTAAAGCATTTAGGAGAAATAATACAGTATTTAGGATTGACAATAAACAAAACCAATAGTGGCTTTAAGATATCACAAGAAGATAAAATATACCAATTGCTAAAAATGTATAAAATGGAACTTTGTAAACTGGCAAAAACTCCAATGAGTCAGGAATTTTGTCATACTGATGCTCAAAGTTCAAAATTCAATAAGACTATTTATCAGTCATTAATAGGTAGTTTATCATATATAAGTAATTGGTCAAGGCCAGATATTGCTTATGGCGTTAATCAATTGGCGAGATTTAATGCTGAACCAAATGAACATCACTGGCAAGCGCTAAAGCATATATTAAGGTATCTTAAAAGGACAATGCACTATGCATTGTATTTAGAGCCAAAAGATGATTTGATTTTAAGTGCATATGCTGATGCAAGTTTTGCAACAGATATAAAAACTAGGAAATCAACTTCAGGCATGGCTATACTACTAGGTAAAACACTGATTGGTTGGAGGTCAATTAGACAGCAACATATAAGTATGTCCACAATGGAAGCAGAATTTTCATGTTTATCTTTATTATGTACTGATTTAATTCTGTATAAACAGTTGTTGTTAGATATGGGAGTAACTGTTAAAGATGCCATTGTAGTTTATGAGGACAATCAAGCAGCCATACGGTTGGCTACAAATATTGCTGTAAAAACGAGATCTAAGCACACTGACCTTAGATATTTGAATGTTAGACAATCTGTGAAAAATGGTCTGATAAGATTGGAATATTGCATGACTGAAGAAAATTTTGCAGATGGATTTACAAAAGCCCAAGGTGCAGTAAAGCACAAGGAAAGTTGTGGAAACTATGGGTTGAAATTGTAAATAGATATATATATTATTATATTATCCAAAAGGAGAGAATGTTAGGAATAACATTGGTTACCTAACTTAGTTTGAGTAAAATAATATATATAAACTATGAGTTTAAGTGTATGTATCACTTTAAACTGTAAACCAAGTTTTTGGGTGCGGTTGTAAAATCACCATAAGAGGGAGCAAGAGAGCTCACTGTTTCCCTGGCTTATACTGGAATGCTGACAATGATGAATTGATGGTGATAACTGCGTGTTTGCTGAAAGAAGAAAAGGGGTTTGATTTTTCTTCATATCTCTGACTGCAAAAGAGATATATCACTGGACTGATTGATTGTAAGTTTAATGAACTCTTTTTCAACACTGGACTTTGCAAACTGAATAACCCCCGGACTGACTGAACTTAGTGTATGACATATGGACTATTTAACTATGCTATAACTCTTGCTGGAATAAAAACTATTTAACTTGCACAGTGTATCTGTCTTACTGAGTGTAAGCTACTACAATGCTTTGTCTCACATATCTGCCTGTCTGCTAGACTGCCGTTGCACGTTCTGCTAGGGTGTATATCCCTAACAGAGACCCAGAAGATGAACAGACCTATGGAACAGCTGTCCTGCCCTACATAAGAGGTACTACAGACAAAATCAGTAAGATACTACACAGGCATCACATCAAGACTGCCTTCAAAACAGACAGAAAAATAGCAGCCATCCTTAGAAACCCCAAAGATAAAATTGACCTGGAAAACCAAGGCATATACGAAGTCCCCTGTGCATCATGCCCGGCCACATACATTGGACAGACCAATAGAAGAATAAGTACCCACCTGGATGAACACAAAAATGCAGTCAAAAAGCTGGAACACACTTCCTCACTAGTCCAACACATGGAAGCCACAGGTCATAGCATCAACTTCAATGGCACCAAAACCCTAGCCACTATAGAAAACCCCAGCCACAGAATCACCAGAGAAGCCATAGAGATTGAAAAAAGACCAGAAAGCATGAATAAAAGAGATGATTCCACCAGACTGTCAATCATTTGGAAACCTGCACTCACAAACAAAAAAATATCCACACCACTAGCCAGACAAGCACCTGGGCACAAACAGATCCCCCCTGATACCTCCAGCTCAAACACACCCCAACCAGGCACCCAGATGAAACCTAGCTTCCTAACAAATGATAGCCATCCATTTACCTGGAGCCAAGCTGCACTAAAGGCCTCCAATAAAGGAATACAATGTTGCCAGCCAATCAAGATACAAAAAGAGCCCCAAAAAAGGCAAAAGATATTAGAAATACCAATGAAGCAGAACACAGCAAACTCCAAGACCAATAAACACAGACCAAGACTCCCAACCAATCAGGATGAAGAAAAAAACCATTCTGGCACAACAATAGGCTGCCCCAAATTTAAATCTGAAACCACTATAAAAGTCTGACTCACAGATGAACACTATACAGAAGCCTGATGATAGCAGATGAGATTCTGCCGAAATGGCTACAACTTTAAAAGCACAACTACAATGACGTGGGAAAATACCCAAACAAAGCTGAATACCATACATGTAAGTACCCACGAAAACTTAAGAAAATAAATATAAATATATATATATGGGTCTAGGTGTGTTCGGGTCTTTTCCTGTGTAAGATTAAGAGTATCAAGCACCAGCCTGAGGATAGCGAGTGGGACCTCGCCGAAACGTCGCCAAGATACTCTTAATCTTACACGGGAAAAGACCCGAACACATCTAGACCTGCATACCTGTACCTGTGAAAATCTACAAAAATCTACGTTTCTGTTTACAGCTGTGAAAGTCTGACTCACAGACGAACACTATACAGAAGCCTGATGATGGCAGATGAGATTCTGCTGAAACGTTGCTACAACTTTAAAAGCACAACTATAATGACGTGGGAAAATACCCGAACAAAGCTGAATACCATACATATAAATACCCATGAAAACTTAAGAATATATATATATATATTCTATTCAAAGTGGGCAGTTTGTCCATCTCAGGAAGTTCAGTCAATTCCACGAGCTATTTCTCCCTGGTGGGTAGTTCTGAATGTTTCCTTGTGCGTTGAATAATCCCACCACAACAATCACATATTAAAACAATGTTCCATGGCATCTTCCTAACTGATCCTCCATCAATCCTCAAAGAAAATATTGAACATTTATCTTTAAAATCCTCTGTATTACCTTTTTTACATGTCCACCAAGCATAATAAAATGTCCCTACGCATTTTTCACATTTCCAGCTCTACAAACCTTTTCAATTAAAAAAAGCCCATGATGTAATATCTGGAAATCTGTTTTAGTCAAATTGGTTTGAGACCCTTTATCAATGTAATTTGTCTCATCTTTGTTTTCAGTGCTTCCCATCTTACTATTTAGTTCTGTCCCAAATTGAAGTGGGTAGAAAGAGCAAAATGTTCAGAACCCTTAAAAGGACTTAGTGGGGGGGCTTACGAGGAGCTTATGGATCTCTCAGGGAACCTTGTCCACCTTCTTTGGAGTCACCAGCTCAATCTCCTCCCAGTTCAGAACACCAGACTATGTAATAGGCACTGTTGACCCAGGTGTGGGATTCAAATTTTTTAACAACTGGTTCTGTGGGCATGGCTTAGGTGGTGGGTGTGGCTTGGTGGTCATGTGACTGGGAGGACATGGCTTGGTGGTCATGTTATTGGCTGGGTGTGGCCAACTCAATATCACTCACATCGAGGCACACATCTCCTCGCCTGGCCTCTCAAGACTGTGCGGATGCTGCAACAGTCGTAAGTGTGAAAAATGGTCATAAGTCAGTTTTTTCAGTGCCATTGTAACTTTGAATGGTCACTCCACACAAGCAAAGTACCAGTAAAGGAGGGGAAAAAAACTCCAGAGGAGTTCCTGAAGCAGGAAGTCTAGTCCTGCCAAGAATGTAATAAGGGTTAACGGAGAAGGCAGTTTCTGTAAGCAACACCAGAATGTTTCCTTCCTGCCTTCCTTACAGGATTAGGCCAGTAATTTCTTCTAACAACCAATTCTCCGAACTGCTTAGAATGTTAACAACTGGTTCTAGTGAATAGGTGCGAACAGGTAGAATCCCACCGCTGCTGTGACATTCCTTGTTCAGATCAGGGGAATTCTCTGTAATTTTATCCTCCAGATAGCCTGGATAATATTCCCCCCAAAGACTTAGCTAGATGTTCTGGTGGCCTCTCCCTAACCTATAAGGACCAGGTCATCCCAAATGTGGCTGCTTCATGACTATCAGCTGACCTAGTGAAGGTGGGGAAAATATTGCTTTTTCACCGCACTTATCACCATGAGGTAATCTCCAACATGGGCTCTTACAAATATTCACTCAGATTCCCTTCAGTTTTACTAAGATACGGCAGAAAATATCAGGGATGGGACCCCTTACGCATCAATCTGGCATTCAAAAGCAACAGCCAAAACCCAGAGCCATCAAAGATCTCTTAGCCAGGCACTGAAACTAGAGTCCTTAGGGCCACACAGTGGGACAACCTTTGAGTAGCAGATCAGATGCCACCAAATATGGCCAAACATCTACTGATCCCTATCAGGATACCTCTTCCTTCAGCTCCCCTCTTTAATTCAAACCTCAAGTTAACATTTACAGGCCAAGAAATATTATCCTCCCAACTGGAGACATCAGGAATTTGGGAACTCCCAACCACATCTGCCAACCTCTTGGCAATGTTTTGGGAGGATTTACACACAGTCGCTGAGATGGGAAAGCCAAAGTGGGCCCTCTCCACGAATTGTTTACAGAAAAAGAAGATGGACATCCAAATTCCTCCCCAAAACCAGTTTCTGGGTGGGTGTGGCAAGAAATCAAGTTGCAACACCCATCATGCTATGGGCACTACCACCGTCTCAGCTGCAGGCCCCACTAGCTGAAGGTTTATTTGATAAATAAGAAACTTCAAAGTATAAAGATACTTAGTGGCTTATGTAGATGTGAAAGGACAACACAGAAAGTGTCAAGATAAAGAAAAATTTCTATCCACTCTATGACTGTCTCCCTATGTACCTAGGTTGTCAATTTTCTGCCTGGCTCTTTTCCAACAATTGACATTTCTAGGACCGATGGGAAATGGCATTTTACTTCAGGCATAAAGAATTTCTCAATCACCATACTTACTATCTATACATTGCTAATATATTAATCTAGTCATTTAATTATAGCAACTGATATTAATCTTTCCATAGTAGTTCTCATAGAAAAGAAAAGAAAAGAAAAAAAGAAAAGAAAAGAAAAGAAAAGAAAAGAAAAGAAAAGAAAAGAAAAGAAAAGAAAAGAAAAGAAAAGAAAACTTTATTGGCCAGTGTGATTGGACACACAAGGGATTTGTCTTGGTGCAAATACTCTCAGTATGCATAAAAGAAAAGAAACATTGTCAAGAGTCAAGAATCATAAGGTACAACACTTAATGATAGTCATAGAGTACAATAAGCAATCAAATCATAAAAGGAAACAATCAATATAAATCGTAAGTATACAAGCGACAAAGTTACAGTCATACAGTCACAAGTGGGAGGGGATGGGTGATAAGGAGTGATGACAAGATTAACAGTAATAGTAGTGCAGACTTTGTAATAGTTGAACAGGGTTGAGGGAATTATTTGTTTAGCAGAGTGATGGCTTTCGGGGAAAAACTGTTCTTGTGTCTAGTTGTTCTTGTGTGCAGTGCTCTATAGCACCGTTTTGAGGGAAGGAGTTGAAGCAGTTTATGTCTGTGATGTGAGGGGTTGGTAAATATTTTCACAGCCCTCTTTTTGACTCATGCAGTATACAGGTCCTTGATTGAAGGCAGGTTGGTAGTAATTGTTTTTTCTGCACTCCTAATTATTCTCTCATATGTTTTCTCATATTTTTACACATTTTCTCATATTTTTACATATCACTAATCATCAATTAATATATCATATTCTTGTTATAAATTCCCATTTCCATATTTATTTCATTGAATTCCATATCTAACGTAGCGATAATCCTTTATAAAAAAGAAAAAGAAAGAAGAAAAAGAAAAAATAATATCACTTACAATCTTGTCTATTTTCAGTACTTATTCTTATATATTACAACACATTACCTTGCAGAATCTCCTTCCCTATTTTTATTTATCCATTATCTCTCACTCTTATAACAATATAGTTTCTTTTCATTCTCGTTTGCTTCCTGTTTCTCTTTATTTTCCAGTCCTTTCTCTTAATTCCCTTTTTACCCATTATTATTCTCCTCCATTTCTCATTCCAATTATTTCTTTTATCTCCCTCCCACTATTGATCTTTCTTTTGTACTTCCCTTTCTGCTTTTTCTCTTTCCTTTTTTTCATTTTCCGAACCATTCCCACTTTTTATTTTCCCTTAATTTTAATTCCTTTTCCCCCCTGCTTAAATGATTGTTGCTCCACTTGGACTTCAAAGCTGGTTTCTTCTTTGTTTGACTCCTCCCTCTCTGTTTTTTCTTCTTCTACAAGCTAAGTCACCATTTCTAATTTCTGTAATATATTGCTGCACATTTCCAGTCTCACTTTCATCATTTCCTTCAGGTCTTGTAGATCCAGTCTTATTTCAGCAAATAATTTCCCCATTGTGTCTGCTCCTTTTTTTTCCCCTTTTTTGTTTTTCCCCTCTTCCTTAATATAAATGTCAAATCCACAAATCCAGTATGTTATTTCAACCAGCATCTTTTATATTTATTTTCAACAACCGATATCCATAAGTCTTTATTTCTAGGTCTTCTGGTAAATTCTTTTCCAGCTGTTTCCCAAAGTCACTGGGTGGTTCTAAGATGATCTTTTCAAATACCTTTCCCCTTATAATATTTTAATATTACTTTTCAGGGTTTTTATTTTGTTATGATGGACTTGCTCATATTTTCTTTTAAATTCCAAACTCCAATTTATTAGAAAGACTAAGCACTTTTCAAAGAGGCACTGAAATTTTTCCTGTACTATCAAGTGGCGCTCTTGAGTCTTTTTCCACAATCCAGTCTTTCTTTTACTTTACTTTCTTTTTCTTAATCATAAAACTTTTATTAAATTCCCTAATTTCAATTATTAGCTATTATTTCTTTTCAACACATTCAATTCCAGCATTTATTTATGCCTATTAAGTGGCAAAAGTCTAATAATTATCCAATTTAATTTCCAAGCCTTTTGTGATCAAATATTTCCCTCTGAATTGTCTCCTCCAAGTTAATTCATTACAATAGCTCAAGCCAATTTTAAAAGTTCAAATTTCCTTCTCACTCTCTCTGGTTGCCGCCTCTGCAAACTTTCCTCCAAATAGTCCTTTTATTCTTAATACCAGGATACCTTAAATTCCATGTATTTTCCCTGGTTCATACTCCGCTTGCTGCTTCTCCACTCCAGCACAGTCTTAGTTTCCCAGACTGCTCTTCGTCTTCGTGGTGGCCATTTTAGACCACTGCTGCAACTTGCCTTTGGAAGGGGTTTTTCTTGTCACGGAGGGGAGTTGTGATTCCCCTCAACCCTCCAAGTGATTCCCACTTTCTTCACCACCCCTCCAGCCCTGATTGGGACCCTCCAACAAGTGAGCTTGAAGCAAAAAGCGCACGATTGTGGATTTCACTCCAACACCAACAATGAGCAACCAGAAATCTCAGGGTGATTCCACTTTTAACAATATTCCTTTATGAATGATTTGTGACTAATATTTTACTGTTATAAATTTGGAGGAGACCCTGAGAAAAATGGATGGCCTGAGTCTCAGCTGGGTTCTATTTTCCCATGTGAGTGGCTCATGAATCATGATGGAATGAGGAAGTCATCTTTCAGCTTTTTACTCCAGCAGAAATAGAGTTACATCCTTGGGACAGAGGTTCATTTCAAGTACTCTGGCTAAAAGTTTCCTCAGAACTTTATACAAAATTTTCCTTTATTGTTTACAACATGTCAACCTGTGTGACTTCTTTCAAAAGATCAGAATTCACACTGGGTGATGTTGGAAGAAATGTCCATCTGGGTTCAGTTCCAAGTGGAAAGAAAGACAGTGGAAACATGGAGGCTATTTGGAAAGATGGTTTAATGGTGGACAGGAACACGTGGTTTTAGGTCCTGGGCAATCAAGCACATGGGAGAGAGAGGGGGGAGGGAGAGAGAAAGATAGAGAGAGATTTATACTGTCTCTTGGACTTTGAACTTGCTTCCTGTTCCTGTGAAAGAAATGTATTCTGATTGTCTGATTTGTTGTCAGATTCCCATGCAGGGATAATTTTGTAGGTTGTCTTCAGTCCCAGGCTTACCTTGCTGGGTGATTCATTCTTCTCAGGTGCCATGTGGTGAGATGGGTAGAAGGCTAATTCTATTATGTCTTGAGGGTGAAGGTCTGTTGTCTTGTAGATAGGTTGGCACCAGTTTTTCTGGGGCTATTAACAAAGGTGGGGGCTGCTTTCAAAGAGCATGTTTCTTCTTGAATCATCCAGGGAGGTCCTTTTTAATATTTCCTGGAATATTTCATTCTTCTGGGAGAAGGGTGGGTGCTAGCTTTCTATTGTGATTACATTTGTCTTTTTTGCTACAGGATTACATTTGTTGCATTTAGTACAAGGTAGAAAAAACTTTCTAATCTTATTATTCTCAGGAATTTCTTGCTGCATGTAGTTTGTCAGTTTTGCAAGGAAGCTGGCAAAAAGGGACACATAGACAGTCCGACTGGTAATTTAATCAACTCTAACTTTTGGTGGCTTGTTTCTACATAACTTCATTGCTTCCTGGCTGACTTGGTATTGAAACATTATTTGAAACCTTTTTTTCAGCAATAGTATTCTTTTCCTACAGAAGTTATTGCTTTACTTCCTCCTCCAGGATTTTAAGGGGACTTTCCCTATTTGAACGATTCCTTTGTTTTATAAACTGTCATCAAGCTATTACAGCCAGTAGTGGGATTCTACCATTTCTGTCCGCCTCTGTACAACCGGTAGCTGTGAAGAGCAGCAGACACCAAACTAGTTCAGTGTCTTCTGCTGTTTTGGCCCACCAGCCTACCCGGAATCTTACCTGTCCTTTATTTCCTGCTTTTTCAACCTCAGCTGCTTTACACAACACAGCTGAGGTTGGAAAAGCATGAAAAAAGTGCTGCTCAGTTGTCTGGGCAGCTCAGCAGTTTGTTAATTACACGCGCACACAGCGCGCGTCAGGCACGCATGTGCAAGAAGCGCGCACATAGCCACTGAACTGGTAGTTACACTGGTCGGATCCCACCCCTGATTATAGCCTAACCCTCCTCTCTACTGAAATCCCAGTTAAATATCTGACTGGTAGCTGCTCAGTCTCTGCATTAAGCCAACCAGTGAATGGGAGACTGGACTTCTCTGGTTCACTTGTGTAGCTGTAAAACTGCTCCTCTTCTTAAGGTAATTTTTTCCTTTAATTCAGCCAGAATATCTTCACTGAGTTCATTTTATCATGTTCCAGACTCTCATATAATTGTGAACAGATCTTAAGCTTATGTGTAACATCTTCCAGTTTTTGGAAGAGTGTTCTATCCTCCCCTTCTCCAGTTACAACACTAGTAGAAAAGATGCTTTCAGGTAATAGATCTTTTTTTTAAATAAAAGTTTTTATTTTTTAAGACAAACATATACAAAAACACCATAAAAACATAAAACCATCTTCCATTTTATATATATACAGTGTGTCAGTTGGTTACAAATCTTTTGTGCTAACCTTTCATAATCATTACTCACAGCCTATATAAATTTTCACATTGTCAAACTAACATATGCTTATGTATTTACCAGTTATTAATCAACCATGACTAAACTATTTGTTCCATCATTTTATATGAGATATTCCAAATTTTATCTTAAAGTTTATATTGTACTTTCATCCAATGGTTATATATGTCTACATTATATTTTATATCAATCTATTACAAAATCATCTACTCTATTGCATTACCATGTCTTCTTGTCCAACCATTGATAAAACAAACCCCCTTATTTTATAAAATTGTTTATCTTCTTGCTCTCTGATTTCAAATGTCAATTTACTCATTTCAGCACAGTCCATAATTTTCTTAATAACTTCCTCCTGCATAGAATAGATGGAATATGTGCCTACTTCTTAAAAAAGCTATCCACTGCCATAGCCAAACCTCTAAGCATAATCTTTGAAAAATCTTTCAGGACCAGCTCCTTGCCTAACCTATGGTCACAAGCCACAGTCATCCCCATCTTCAAAAAGGGAGACCCAAGCCTAGTTGAAAATTACAGACCAATCTCCTTATGCTGCGTCACCTGTAAAGTCATGGAATCAATTATTAACCAATCCATCATCCTCCACTTAGAGACAAACAACCTACTCTCCAATAAACAATTTGGTTTCAGAAAAAAACTATCCTGTAATCTGCAACTCTTACACTGCAAAAACATATGGACGACACAACTCGACCAGGGCAAAGCAATAGACGCAATCTACATAGACTTCTGTAAAGCCTTTGATTCAGTGGTACACGACAAACTACTCCTAAAAATAAAATCCTATGGTATCTCTGGACAACTGAATAACTGGATAGAAGCATTCCTGGCAAACAGACAACAAATGGTCAAAATTGGGAGCGTCCTATCAAATTCTGTACCTGTCAATAGTGGTGTCCCCCAAGGCAGTGTTCTAGGACCAACTCTCTTCATACTCTACATAAATGACCTCTGCGATCATATTAAGAGCAATTGCGTTCTTTTCGCTGATGATGTAAAGCTGTTCAATACCACAGACAATACTGCTACCCTACAAAAAGATCTTGACTATGTATCAGAATGGTCAAACAAATGGCAACTTCAAATCTCAACAAATAAATGCTCTGTCTTACATATTGGCAAAAAAAATCAGAAAATAAAATACAAGCTGAATAGTCAAGAACTTGTTGATGACCCAAGCTCTGTAAAGGACCTTGGAATACTCACCTCTAATGATCTAAGTGCTAGAGCCCACTGCAACTACATAGCCAAAAAGGCATTAAGAGTTGTTAACCTAATCCTACGTAGCTTTTTCTCTGGTAATATCACACTGAAGCAGCAAGTCATATGTCTGAGACAGGACTCAAGACCACGGAAAAGGTGGAGGAAATCAGGTTTATTGCGCAACACGTTCAGAGCATTAGCATGACAGATTCTGAACACCCAGCTGCATCTGGGGTGGTTTTTTTTATACCCATAATGACCTCAGCATAGGTCTGGGCGTTTACCTTTAACACTTTCACAAATTACGGTCAACTGATTATACACGCATCTTAGGACATATAAATGCAATATCCTGTGTTACGGCAGGAACACGAAAGAGGATATGGTTTTCTTGCTTATTCTGTTATCTTACACCAACAATAATTTTCCATTCCCATCCTTAGTTGCAAGAGAAGCAGAGCTTTACTTCCTTAAAATATAAGTTCCTTATTTTCGCAACAAACAAAATACAGAAGTAAATGTGACCCTGAGTTGGTTCTAACCTATGACCTAGATTTCTATAATGTCCATATTTTATATGCCTTAATTGGTCCTGCTTCATTCCCCCCTTTGAAACTACACCCACATCAAGAGATTTAGTGTGCAGTTTCACATTCATCCAAATTTTGAGTAGTGGGATAAAGAGGACGAAGTTCTTCATATGTTCCTGAGGGGTCATGGGCCCATATTTTGCAATCCAGTCCTGGGGATTAGGAATGGTGATATTAACCCAATTACAATTATACAGGGAGCAGTCTTTAGACTCCAAAGCACGTGAGATTTGCAAGTTAATCCCCCTTCCCGAGGAGATGTACGTGGCCCACAGAGCACAGCTCCAATATGGGCAGTACCTCTCAGCCACATTACCACTGCAATCCCACCTCCCCCTCGCAGTAGGATTCTGGTAGGGGCATATGTATATATCGGCATGAGAATATGTCCTATGCCAGGAAAAGGATGTTCCACAGGAGGTGGGCCATTGGGACACCTTGCACACATCAAACAAAAAAGTTGCTGGGCTAGTAGGTGTCAGAATCCGAGTTTGAGCAATAATTGGACCGTGGCTATCCCCCTGACTCCTAACCACCAACCACGTTTGGGCAGGTTGTACCTTGGGATCAAAGCATTCATTCCTATGTGGGCAAATCGAGTACCAGGTCCCATTGAAACAACAAGGGGTGGGAGCCAACGTGCAGGTGTAGTGGGTATGGTATATCAGGGTAGTGCGAATCTCCCTTCCCCTTAATACCGTTTTGAGGCATGCAGTGCAATTGTTGGGACATAAGGGGTCCCGATCTAATGTAGGAGGGATCTTGTTAGCCTCGCTTTCACCCTGGGGTTTAGGAAATTTGGGCTTTGGTGCGGGGGCGTGGTATCTAGGATTTCTCCAATAAGGAGTGGGTACGATTCCACTATCCCTATAACACACAAGTCCCTGGTTTCCCATACATCGTTTGAAAGAGGCTTCCACTCGGAAGATGCCGGTGCATTTGTTCCCGATACAACCTGTAGGGGGGCTCCAGGTATCATAGATGCATTGGGGTAGACTAAAGTCTGTACAGGTTGCCGGTGTTCCTTTAGTATATCTGAGGCCACCCCTTCCATTCTTACACTCAGGGTGCATCTCACATTTCTGTCCCTTAGAGAGAGCGGTGGAGCTATCCTTAGGGGCTGCTGTGTAGCACATCTCCCCAAAATTTCCAGCACACCTTAACACTAATGCATTCTGCACCTGGCCGTTTTCCATGGGTAACATATAAAAACAATTGGAGGTAATATTGAAAATTGTGCAAGTAGGCGGAGTCGCAACATACGCTGTCAATATCCCCTGTTTATCAACACAGCCATCACACATAACACATATCGTGTTATTTTTCATACATTGCCAATACTTAGTCCCTTGATATTCGCACTGGGGAAGATTTGTAATACGACAGTTAGGGGGTCTATATTCAGTATAAGTGAAATGTTTACCTGTAGGTCTTAGCAAATAGCAATCCAGACATGTTTTAGTTTCCCTAGCATTAACCATTGGTGGGGGTTCATCCTCGAAAGGGTCTGGTGAGTACCACTCTTCCATTATGTCATCATCTAGGAGCAGCGGCTCCTCTGTTACCACCTTTTTCTGCCTCAGTGTTGAATATAGGTATAGTGAATTGATTGCAACACTTAGCACTAGGAGAATGGTTACAATCCAGACAGACGGCATAAGCCCTCTGCGGATGCACGCGGTTTCCCTTAACCTCTGACTAGCTTCCATTTCCCTTTATTCCCCCCTTTTTCCACAGCCCAGAACTAGGTACGGGAAACTCTAAACCTCAGGCGCCAAGGGAGACCCGTGCGATGGGCGTCAGCTTCCGGAGTAACGCCAGCAGGGGTGCGATGGTCTTCACCTCCCGTAGGTAGAGGGACAGCTTCCGGTGTGTCACCACTAGGGGAGAGCAAATCCTCTTCGTCTCCTGTAGATAGAGGGACAGCTTCCGGTGTGTCACCACTAGGGGAGATATCCTTCTTCGCCCTTTTCAGGATAACCTTAAGTGGAGAACCCGGGCAGGTTTCCACTTTCCAATAAGTAGTAATAATTTACTGGCCTCTTGGGTCAGGAGGGCTGTCCCAGCCACAGCCTTAAGACAAGTGGGCCACCCCTTGGCAACATTGTCAAGTTGTTTAGACAGGTATGCCACAGGGCGGTGCCAAGTGCCAATGACCTGGGTGAGGACGCCCACTGCAACATTCCGTTTAGTGTCCACAAATAGCTGGAATGGCTTTTCCAAATCTGGGAGGCCTAAACCAGGAGCTTGCAACAGGGCCTGTTTGAGTGAGAGGAAGCTGGCTTCCTCCTCACCAGCCCACTGAAGTGGGTCTTTATCGACCCCTTTCGTGGCCTCATAGAGAGGTTGTGCAATGAGGCTAAAGTTGGGAATCCATATACGACAGAAACCTGCCGCTCCCAGAAATCCCCTCAAGTCTTTTCTGCTAGTTGGCCTAGGAAGTTGACAAATAGCCTCCTTGCGCTCATGGCCTAGTGTCCTCTTCCCTTGTTCAATGTCATAACCCAAATACCTGACCTTCTGTAAAACTAATTGTGCTTTGTTCCTAGAGGCTTTATATCCTAAACTCTGCAAGAGGGAAAGTAAGCTTCTGGTATTGTCCCAGCAGAGTTCCTCATTGATTCCTGTCACTAGGAGATCATCTACATATTGCAACACCACGTCAGGGGCTGGGGTGTGCAATGCTTCTAGATCCCTGGCCAGAGCTGCCCCAAAGAGAGTTGGTGAATTTTTAAACCCCTGAGGCAGCCTTGTCCAAGTGTACTGCTGTTTTCGTCCTGTGACGGGGTTCTCCCATTCAAAAGCAAACAAGTGTTGGCTATGTTCATGGATGGGTATGGTGAAAAAGGCATCCTTTAAATCTATGACCGAGAACCACTGAGCGGCCTGGGGAATTAGGCCTAGTATCACATATGGATTAGGCACCACCGGATGGATGGTTACCGTGGCCAAATTAACAGGCCTGAGATCTTGCACCGGCCTAAAGTGGCCATCCCCCTTCTGGATGGGCAATATTGGGGTATTCCAAGGAGACTCAGTTGGCACCAGAATATTATATTCCAAATATATGTCAATAATATCCTGAATAGCTTGCATAATGTGGCGTGGTACGCCCTCTGGCGAATCCTCACAGGGGTTTTCATCGGCACTTCCTCTACCAGAATGGGTGGATGATGAGCTGCAAAGCCGGGGGGTTATCTTCTGCCCACAAATGAGGAACTTGGAACTGTCTCCACGTTTCCTCTTTCCTGTTGCTGAGATCTCTAGCGACCATAAGCCGCCAGGATTCCTCTAAGGGTACAGACAAATTCAACTTCCCATAACCCAGGTGCATGGAGCCGTCTTCTTTGAAGAATATTTGTGCTCGTATTTTACAAAGTAAGTCTCTTCCTAATAATGGGATAGGGCAATCGGGCATGTAGACAAACTGATGAGTAATAGCTTGGCCCTTTACTGTACACTCAAGGGGTTCTAAGAAGGGGCGTTGGGATGTACTCCCCGTTGCCCCTTGGATATTAATAGTCTCCCGAGAGGCTTGGGCCAAAGGCTGAGTTAGGACAGATCGGGTGGCTCCAGTATCTACCAAAAATGTGACAGGCTTGCCCCCCACTTTCAGGCTGACCATGGGTTCTGGGAGGCTTTCTGAACCCGGTCGGTTTCATTCCCAATCCTCAACCTGAGCCAAGCCCACAAGGGGAAGTCTTCCTAGACCCCTTCTCCCTTCCTGTCTTCCCCTGCCTCTCTCCACAGGCCTCCTATGGCCATCTTCCACCATAAAGGAGAGATTCCGTGGGGGGCCCATTCTGTCTCCAGGCCTGTCCCTATTATTCTTTTCAGGGCACTCCCCTTTCCAATGGCCTTGCCTTTTACAGAAGGCACACTGATTAGGGCCTAATTCCCATCTTCCCCCCCTTTGCAGACTGTTGCCCCTAGTCTGTAGGCCTGGCCCTGCACCTCGTGGGACATAGGCCTTCCCTCTTGTAGGGCCTGCAATGGCTGCTGCGAGTAACTCGGCCTTCCGTTGCATTTTTTGATCTTTCTTTTTATTTTCTTCTTTGTCCCTATTGGCAAATACCTTGCGGGCCACTTCCATCAGCTCGCTCATGGGCTTTCCCAGGGCACCCTCAAGACGTTGCAATTTACGTCGTATGTCCAAGGCACTCTGGGAAATGAATGCCATAGTCATCATACGCGCGTTCTCAGGGGCTGAGGGGTCTATAGGGGTGTACATACGGTATGTCTCTACCAGCCGGGTGTAAAATGCTTCTGGGCTCTCAGTGGGTTCCTGCAATACTAAAGCTGGCTTTGACATATTAATCACAGGCTTTCCTGCAAGGCGAATGGCTCGGACTACAAGGGACTGGTAATCCCTCAATCGTGTTTTCCCTTCATCAGTGTAAAGATCCCAGTCTGGGTTACTAGATGGGTATTTCTCATCCATGAGATCAATTAAAGAATGATTCAGTGTAACATCAGGTTTTAATATTTCACTGATTGCATTCCTAATTTTCTCCCTTTCCTCGGGGCTGAACAATGTCCCCATAAGTTGTTGGACATCTAGCCAATTGGGATTATGTGCATCCATTATTGTTTTCACTAAGTCTGCCACTTCCATGGGTTTTTCGCTGAATGGGCCGTAATGTAACTTCCAATTTAACAGGTCTGAGGAAGTGAAAGGTACATGCTGGAATAATGAGAGTGTGACTGACTCAGAGGGATTCCTAGGGTTAATGGCCAGTTGATCTACCTGCCTCAGAGAAGCTGTTAAAGAGGTTTTTTCTGGTTTTTTTTTCTCGAGTCCTGGCAGCAACTGGCTCTGTTCCAGAGGAAGTCCCTTCCCCTAATTCCAGACTCAGAGACTGTCGGAGCCTCTCAGTAGAAATAGGGTCAGGCCAGTTTTCCACTGGTGTAGAGGATGCCCGCTGGGGAGGGTCAGCCTGGGCTGATCGATCTGTCTTCTTTACATATGGGGACCACTGGTCCAGCTGAGCCATGAACCCAGAGACCCCTGATGATTCTTCATCTCCCCCTCCATCATCAAACCCTCCTGGTGGCACATATGGTGGGGGGTGTGGCGCTTCCTCAGGACAACTGGGTAACACCTGCGCAGTTTTAGTACTCTTAACCAAGGTGGGGGGTGATTCAATAGGTCCAGCCACACATCAATGTATGGTGCCTGATCTGGATGTCCTAGAGTAGGGTGGAAGACCAAGCGGTGCACCTGTACTGCAGTGGGGATGTCAAATGTACCTATAGTGGGCCACCCAAACCCAAATGTGGGCCACTCTGTCTCACAAAACTTTCGTAATTTTAATCTACTCCACTTATACCCATAATCTTGTGATTGGTATGCCTCTTTGAAATGTTTTAACATAACCTCCAAGGGAGTGACAGGAGTGCTTTCCTTACCACCCATAAGCCACCCTCTTAACCAGACAAGACAGTTTGAGGGAAAGGGTTGAAGAGGAGAGTAGGGGGTCTCTCCTTCTCCGGACACACCAAGGAGTCACATCCACACACACCCGACCCAAGGAGCCGGATGCACACGGTCTCCAATGGGAACTGCGGGCACCACTCGCTTTCTACTGACCCATGGTGCTGGACACTCACAGTCACCAATGGGAACTGCAGTAGTCTTTCTTCACAATCAGGCCTGACAATGCCACCCACCTTACCTTCTAAGAGAGGGTGATCAGTCCTCTCCTCCGTCCCTGCTTATAGGGAGGGATTATTTTCCCAGTGCAATACTTGCCTGCAGGCGTCTTCCTTTTTTCACAGCTGGCCAGCCCCCAGTCCTGTTCCTCTCACCCTTCAGTAGTGGTTCTTGGAGGTGCTGATCGCCGATACCAGGGAACAGAAGTCTAAGGAAGTCCCTCGGATTCAAATGTCCGATGGCGCCTGGGATGTTCCCCACAACTCACCGATACTCTGGCAGTCGGGATGGACCCCTCCAGAGGGCCTCAAGGCCCCTAGAGTCCCATCTGGGTCGCCATTAAATGAAGCAGCAAGTCATATGTCTGAGACAGGACTCAAGACCACGGAAAAGGTGGAGGAAATCAGGTTTATTGCGCAACACGTTCAGAGCATTAGCATGACAGATTCTGAACACCCAGCTGCATCTGGGGTGGGTTTTTTTATACCCATAATGACCTCAGCATAGGTCTGGGCGTTTACCTTTAACACTTTCACAAATTACGGTCAACTGATTATACACGCATCTTAGGACATATAAATGCAATATCCTGTGTTACGGCAGGAACACGAAAGAGGATATGGTTTTCTTGCTTATTCTGTTATCTTACACCAACAATAATTTTCCATTCCCATCCTTAGTTGCAAGAGAAGCAGAGCTTTACTTCCTTAAAATATAAGTTCCTTATTTTCGCAACAAACAAAATACAGAAGTAAATGTGACCCTGAGTTGGTTCTAACCTATGACCTAGATTTCTATAATGTCCATATTTTATATGCCTTAATTGGTCCTGCTTCAACACTACTAACCAGAGCATACAAAACATTTGCTAGACCAATACTCGAATACAGTTCATCAGTCTGGAACCCACATTACGTATCTGATATTAGCACAATTGAGAAAGTCCAGAAATATTTCACAAGAAGAGTTCTCCACTCCTCTACTCGTTGTAGAATACCTTATGCCACCAGACTTGAAATTCTAGATCTAGAAAACCTTGAATTACGCCGTCTTCGGTCTGATTTAAGCATGGTATATAAAATCATACATTGCAATGTCCTACCTGTCAATGAATACTTCAGCTTCAACCATAACAACACAAGAGCAAACAATAGATACAAACTCAAAGTTAACCGCACCAAACTTGATTGCAGGAAATACGACTTCAGCAATAGAGTGGTCAATGTCTGGAATACTCTACCCGACTCTGTAGTTTCTTCCCCAAACCCCAAAAACTTTAACCTTAGACTGTCTACTATTGACCTCACCCCTTTCCTAAGAGGTCTGTAGGGGGCATGCATAAGCGCACCAACGTGCCTACCGTCCCTGTCCTATTGTTTCTCTTATTCTTCTTTTATTTTTCTTATATGTACCCATTTCATGTATTCACAACTATGTATACACTTATACTTATTATCTTGTAAACAATTGGCAAATCAAATAAATAAAATAAATAAATAAATAAATAGGTATCTTTTCATTTTTCCAATTCTTAGCAAATACAATTCTAGGCGCTGTTAAAACATTTACAATCAAATATTTCAGTTCTTTATTGTATATTTCCAGTATGATTCCCAATAAAAAGATATCTGGTTTAAAGTCTATCTGTTGTTTTACCATTTTTTCCAACCATGTGTGGATTTTAGTCCAATATCTTTTTGTGTCCGGGCATGTCCATCACATATGGTAATATGAACCAGGTATCTGATGACATTTCCAACATTTATCTGATTTGTTCTTAAACATTCTCGCAATTCTCATCGGGGGTAGATGCCACCTGTAATAGACCTTTATTTTCAAGGAGTTTATGAATATTTTCTTTTGTTGCTGTTGTTCAATTTATTTGATACCTGCTATAGAAGGTTCCGTATAATTGATCAAATGTGCCTATTACATTTTCTCAATACATCTTTTTTTCAATATATGATTGACAAATTTTGCTGAACCTTTCTTGTTTACTTATTAACTTAGTGATAACACTTCTCCTAATTAAGCATGTTGGCATATTATAAAAGAACTGTAGAAGAAAAAGTCATATATGAAAATATCTGGTGGGAGAACAATCCAAGGTTTCTGCTTTTAAAATTCCTGGATGTTTCCATTTCTAGTTCCATCCCTTTCTGGAGAAGAATGAGTTCTACAATCTTTCCCACTGGAATCTTTACGTGGACCATAATGGAGAAATAGCTGCAGATATGGATATTGAGTTCTTGGTGATTTCACCCGAGGGGGACTTGATTAAAAGGAAACCGGGGAGTGTTGAAAGATTTGGTCAAAAGGAAGCTGGGGTGCATTGAAAGACAGAGAATTATTAAGGAATTTGCTCTTTCATGGATAAATCTGATCAACAAGGTGGGTCAAATATTGCTGTGTTTTCTCCATATTTCTAAAGATTGTGAGCCATTTCAAATGGGTTAACTCTAGTCACTATGGCAGATGACCCTCACTGGGAATTGAATGTATAGAAGAGAAAACTTAACATTTGTTAGATGGATTGTGGAAACTTCAGTACTATTCACAAAAGCATCCTTCAGATGCCATGATAAGAAATATTCCTTTAAACTGATTCAGTCATGTCCAATATTGGATGCTGGGTGATTATTCTTTAGGATGGACACCATGATATCAAGCAGGTGAGAAATATTCAAGTGCTAACAGGTGCCTCAGGTTCTTTGAGCCAGTGTCTGCATTCAGGTTAAGACTGATTCATATGAAATATAGTCATGACTAGTTAGAGGTCCTATTGGTGTATGTGAGAAATAAGCCTCACCTTGTCCAGATTGAGGAATGTCTCTCTTGAAAGGTCTCTGATGTTCTATAATCTTTTTAAGCAGCCCACATCTGCCCAGAATTATCCATGTCTCTCTTTCATTGCACTGGAATAAGCACATTCAGACATGGGCCCTATAGCCCAGGACCCGAACCTTGCCGAGCCAACTGACAGGCCACTGGGCCCAACATCCAGCCTTTGGGCCCAGCGTCACCTGCCATTGCAGTCCTCACCAACACTGGTACTGAGCCCTGATCCAATGGCCTCACTTGCAGAGCTTCCTGGGTACAATGAGGCACAGTATCCCATCGTAGCCTTGGACTGGCTAAACAGAACCAGGTCTGTGGTACCGGACCCAGATGAGATCCCAATCGCTGTGCCTGCCAGTTTCTAGTTGCCTCAAGAGCCACATCCCAGGGAGAAACAGACCAGGAAGGAACATCTGGCCTCTCCAAACCACACCCGTAGTACCTCCATGGTGTAGCTTCCTAGGGCTGGCAAATAGTCCCACTCTCCTTCCTCATCCTCCATCAGCTGTCCTTTCCACCACTCAAACTTCTTGGCAGCATGAACTCCTGGGGTAGATTGCCTGAAGGCAGCTTCCCATGCCATGGCCGAACTATGCCACCACTCTGCAGAGAAATTGGGCCCTTGCATCACCTCAAAACAACCCAGCCTTTGCTGGGTTGTCTCTAACTTGTACATCATGTGCCTTTGGTCTCACTGCAGGCTGATCACTGTCCCCCCTACCTGCATCTGGTGCAAGGTCCTCATTCAGCACCGGCTCCTCCTCGGTTCTGACACCCGTCACATGCTTCAGCCCCTCTTCCATCCCCTATCTTCAAAGTATCCTCAACGACACCAGCCAGTCCACAAGTGGCATGAAGAAGAAAAGGAAAAAATATATGAGCCCTGACTTCCTCTCAAGTATCCAAGTCCCCAGGCCTTGAGAATTCAGAAGCTAAAAAACTCTAAAAATAGTTAGTACTTTTTATTCAAACCTGAGGTGTGGCACAATTGAGTAACTGACATTTGAAAAGTTTCCCAGCACTCTATTTATAGCAAGAACATGCCCCTTACCACTCCCTAGCACCCAACAGCAGAATTCAATATCTTATCAGCAGTCTACCATTCTGTGCCTGTATTTCTGGCCTCTGTGTTCCACACACTGTCTCCTCTAGCACCAATCAGCTGGGCTTTGGAGAACTGTCAGTTAGCTGTGCAGTTGACAGGAGAATGCCATCATCGCTGGGATCGAGGCTGACACCGCCTACCAGCTTGAGAGCTTCCTCTAAATCAAACAAAGAGTTTGTGATCACCTTGTGATCGACAGAGTGTCCTCTCTATTTTCATTATCCCTTCAGGGAGACTTAGGTACCTCGGAAACTCCTAGAAGGTCAGATTTGGCATGATACCATGGAGCTCCCTGGAGATGTGTTATGTCAACCCTGCCTCCCTCTTCTCTAGCATTCTTTGGAGATCATTATGCCACAATGGTGGACAGCAGAAGTCAATCCCCTGGGTATTGGAGCATCTTCCTCCAGCATCACTTTCTGGACATGTCCTGACAGGAAGGATAACAACCACTGTAGAAGAGTGTCTCGAGGGGTGTATCTGCCATATTTCACAAAAATCTTTTTCTGTAGCTGCCTCTCTCTACATGGAGTCTTGAAAGAGGTCTAGAGGACAAATTATCATTCACTGTAATTATCACAATCCCAGACTTTGAGATGTCTACTGCTACTTTTCCAGTTGATAGAATATCAGACTAAAGCAACATGCAATGGGTCTTGCATCAGAAAAAGATATAAGCATCTACTCATGCTGAATGATTTGCACAATGTTGAGGACACATGCAGGGACTGTGCTGCTGAATGCACCTTTCTCTCTTTTCCAGATGAAGCTGGATTTGTTTCTGGAAAGCCATTCAATATTGCATTTTCTGGGGGTGCTTTGAAATCATCTAGCTCTTCTTTGGAAACAGGCAATTGATTCAGCTCCATGAATTATGGACCTCCTGTTTCTGCTTTCAATGTTACTGGTGTCCCAGACAGTCTCTGGGAAGCTTAGAATGAAGTGCCCACTGAATTCGGTGCACCTGGATAGAGAAAGACCATGGAGCTACTACAGGCCAGGAGACCATCTCATCGGGGTAGTCACCAGTGCAGTAACACTAAAACAGGAAATGTTGTTTTTCAACCTGCTTCCTTATACTCAGTCTTACTTGTAAGTTATTCAGTGCAATGAAATTGTATTCCTTCCATCTGCAGTTCAAACACTCTCATTGTTTTCTCCTTATTCTGCCTACTCCTATATTGCAGGAACTGATTGATTTTGTTGACTTGATCAGATTTCCATGGGTTTCTTCTATTGTCCTATTTAGTGGAAGACACACAAATACAAAGAGGAACCAAAAAAAAACCCAAACCAAACCCTGAAAGAATTCCACATTATTTTCCTCCCCACGTCTAATCTAGAATGCCTGACCGGAATACTTTGTTCAAAGTAGTGATTGTTGTAGTTAACCATGACCAGATCATTTCCATATTTTTATAACTGCTCATTGATCTTGGATTCCTGATCCTTATAGGAATAGAAGATGACTTGGTTTTACAACAGCTTTTCTTAGTCACTTATGAAATACCCTCTTCCTTTTATGATGGTTGTACTTTAAAATAGGAATTATTTTACATACCGGGTGCTGTGCTGATGAAAATTACTGCTGCTATAAATAGACTTTGTGATTCTTATCTGCTTCCCATTTTCTCAACATTTAAAATATTAAATTTTGATGGGTAACTATCATTTGCCTCTGGTTTTCATTCAGTATTGTCTTCAGACTCAATAATCATGTGTTGATAAAGAGGATGAAATTAGTAAAATGGTATTGTATGACTGCTATTGATGATGCTTGTATTAACCAAAGCACTTTTTTTACACTAGTGACCCTTATACTACCAAAGGTATAGAACGCTTTATTTTCACTATTCAAGAGATCAACAAGAATATCCAGCTCCAGTGCAATCTCACACTTGGCTACAATATCCATGACAACTTTTTGAACACACTTGGCACTTCAGAAGTCTTGCTGGACATGCTGTCTAATGGAAAAGCCAATGTTCCCAACTACAGCTGTGGAAGGAAGGACAGCATCTTGGCTCTTCTTGATGCAGCTGACAGGGAGATTTCCATCCAGATGTCAACATTAGTAGGCCCCTACAAAGTCCCACAGGTTTGTGTGTGTATTTGTCTATATACTAAAGAGAGTTGGGTAGTATTGAATGCATGATGGATTCAATCATATCTTCTCTATGGAATTCAAGAGTTGCTTTTCACTATGTCCATTGTAGGTATCATAGCTGGCAACTGGGATACACATTAGGATGAGGGCATGTATCAAAATAGTCATATTCTCTCTTAATACCAACTCTATTGCTTTGGGGGCTTCTGCTACATACTTGTGAAGGTGAGGAGAGGCTCTGTATCCAATCAAAGGGTCTTCAGTAAAATAAGAGAGTATAGCACTGATGGAAAGCTCACATTTTGTACATGATCTTAGAAAAATTATGATAATGCTGAACAAAAGCCACATTCATGGAAATAATTCTGAAAGAAATGCTTTGCATCCATCAAAGAAAGGGACCAAATTACTTGGCATTATATTCACAGATTTTCTGGAGAACGTTTAAACTAAACAATGGGGATAGAGAGTTCATTGATCCAGAACATTTCTGCCCACAGCAATCTAATACTAATAAGGTAATCAGTGCTTGTAACATTGATGTTTGTGTAAGGAAGTATATCCACCTTGCTGTCAAGAAAACTCAATGTCAGCTGGGGCTCCATTCAAAATCCAAGAAAGACTCCTTTAATCAGAGAAAAGATATCTTTTACTGGAAATCAAGTGGTAGCAACAAAAGAATTCTGAATCTGAGAAAATGGGTGCATAAATCACATATACAAAATAATGGCAACATTCCCAACCCCAATAGTTCAATTGGCTCATCCAATTAAAAGTTGTCTATATCATCATGTGGGTATCTCCAGGTGGTGATGAGGCCTCTGTCCGTTGACCTTGGCATATTTTGATAAAGAGTTGCAGCTGCACATAGCAAAGGATAGAAACCTAAGCAAGAATCTACCTCCCCCCAGCTTATACAGTTCTGGTTTGTAACACCTCCAGCTCACTTCCCATAACCATTCCCCCCTCCTCCCCCCGTAACTTATGACAGCCGAAAGATGCAAAGCAAAGGGAGAAAATCTTGAAGGCTGACACTCAAGCTTTTTATAATGTGTGCTTCACCATGTACACTAATAAAACAGGTGGTAAGGAAGTAGAGGAACTCAGGCACAAAACAGGTTATGTAGAAAGTAAACACACAAACAGTGAAAAGTGACTATGCATAACACACAAAGTATGAGGAATAGGGTGAAATAGAAATTCATGAATTTGATATGATATTGTTGCCATTACGAAAACTTGGTGGGATGAAACCCACAAATGGAATACACAGCTGCAGGGATTTAAATTATTAAAAAGAAACAGACAAAATAAAATAATAGGTGGAGTTGCACTATATATAAGAAATAAGTAAATGTCTACATAAATCAAGCACAAGAATGATGAAAACTGTCTTGAATGAATTTGGATCAATATAAAAGAGAGGAAATGGCACTGCCATAGGTGTATACAATAGGCAACCCAACCAAGTAGAGAAAATAGATGAACTTTTTGCTAGTCAGTTAACTAAGTATATTGTAAACATAATCAAAATAGTAATGGGGGACTTTAAATACCCTGGTATTAACTAGGAGACAAATTCTGCACCAAGGGGGAGATCAGACAGGTTCCTGAAAAACCTGAAAGACAACTTTGCCTCATCACCAAGTGGGAGACCAAACAGGTTCCTGACAAACCTAGCAGACAACTTTGACTCAAAAAGTAGAGAAGGGAACTAGGGGATCAGCCATACTGCATTCAATTCTCTCTAATAGAGATGAAATGATAGAACATGTCCAAGCTACAGGAATCTTGAGGGGTGGGGGGAGTGATCATGTAATATTGGAATTCAGCATTATGCAAGCACAATCAATAGAACAACTCAAACTAGTGTCTTGGATGTTAAGAGAGCTAATCTCAATAAACCTACAGAGATCTTTGGTATAATTCCATAAATAAGAACCCCTAAGGGGAAAGCAACCAAAGCAGCTTGGCAAATTTTGAAAAGTGAGATTTAAAAAGCCCAGTCTGGCACAATAGCAATGAAGATGAAAAATAACAGCTGCATAAAAAAAACTCTCTGATAAATTGAAAGACAAAAAGGACAAATATAAAAAGTGTAAGGAGGAGCACATATCTAAGGCAAAATATCAACAAATAGCCTGAGCATGCAAAGATGAAGTGAGAAAAGCTAAGGCTCAAAACAAGCTAAGGCTTGTGGCAAAACTCAGAAACAATAACAACAACAACAAGCTTCTTTCAACATGAAAAAAACCATTTTAAAAAGTCAAGGAAATGATTGATCCATTGGTGGAAGAAAGTAGTAAGAAGTTGACAAGCAACAGAGAGAAAGCAGAACTGCTTAACTTATTTTTTGTCCAAAAGGAAAAAAACAGTCCAACCTATTAAAAATACTATCACAAAGAGCTCAATAGTAATACAGAATCCACAGATACAATTTTCTACAAGATGAACTTTTTTAAAAAAAATTCCATATTGTGAGTCCCACTATTACTATACATACATATAATAATACTTCTTATATCCTGTTGGGTGGAAGATAGCAATAATATTTTCTAAATATTAAAAAACAGTATAAAATACCAATCAATTATTGTTCCCTTAGTCAAATAGATATTGTGGCTAAAAACAAATGCTAAGTTCCTTTTGAGTAGAGTTCATAGTTGCTCAGGGAACAAATGACAAATAATTCCTTGATGAAGACTTATTTATTCATTTATTTATTAAACTTGTTTCCCACCTGTCTCACTGCAAAGTGAGTCTGAGCAGCTTATATTAAAAATCATAAAACTACAGAAAAACACATTTGTAATGGCACTAAAAATACAACAGAGATACAAATTATCAACT
Source organism: Notechis scutatus (assembly GCF_049901735.1). NCBI lineage: Eukaryota > Metazoa > Chordata > Lepidosauria > Squamata > Elapidae > Notechis > Notechis scutatus. The sequence continues at coordinate 233,274 of NW_028263150.1, forward strand.
ATACCTAAAACATGGAAGGGAGTAGGATGACCAGGATGGAGGTGGGATCTACTATTGAACAATCAACCACTTCCAACATGACACTCCCCCATTGAGGCCACAAGCCAAGTGGCCAAGCTTCAGGCTCTTGCAGAAGCTCAGAAGAGTGGGAACTGACTTCACTCTTGGGGACAAGATGTTCCAAAGGGCAGAAGCAATGGCAGAGTGCATTCTTCTCCTGGTTCTGCAGCATGCCTCCTCTGCTGGCACAGATGGGGTTGGCCAATTCCTTTGGGGTGAGATGGTTCCTTAAGCTTTTGAGTTTGACTAACCAACCACCTTCAATGTGTAGTCCTCAATGGAACTTCAGTTACATAGAGGGAAGAATGCAGAGTGATGCCCCAAGATTCTGTCTTAGGCCCAGTGTTCTTCAACATCTTCACAAAAGATCTAGATGAGGAAAAAGAAGGGGATTTCATCAAATTTCACCAAAGCTGGGGGAAATTGCTAACACTTTGGAAGATGGACTCAAGATTCAGAAGGATCTTGACAAACTTAAGCACTGGACTCTATCCAATGAAATGCAATTTTCAATGGTGAAAAAAGTAAGGCCCTATTCCTAGACAAGAAATACTAAATGCATAGTTATAGCATAGTTGATACCTGGCTGAGCAGTAGCAACCGTGAGGGAAATCTAGTTTTCCTACTGGACCATGACTTAAATATGAGACACCAGTATGTTGCAGCTGCCCAAAAAGCCATGGAAACCTAGGGTGCATCAAAAGAGGGATTAAATCGATAAAGGAGAATATTTGTAGCTCAGTATTGAAATGAAGGTTTCTTGTAGCTTTCTGAATGTGGTTATTTTCTTGCAGACATTTCATTACCCAAACTAGGTAAAATATCAGTGGTAATAAGGAGTGTGAGGTATGTTCTGAATTTTATCTTCTAATGTCTTGCCCTGTAAGCACTGTTGGGAATGGTTTTGGAGTTTTTTTGGTTGAGCAGTTTACTGTTAGTTTGTTTGGCAGTTCCTTGAATGGGGTATTATTTATTTCTTGATTGTTAATCTGATGTTAATCAACATCAATTAACATCATTATGTTAAATCAACATCAATAAACATCAATTATTGGTGCAACTTGAAAGCTATGGAAACTACAGACTCACAAAATTGTGTCTATTAGAATAGACAAAATTTCAACTAAAGATCTCTTAGCTCAAGGGTCGCCAACCTTTTGGACCTCAAGGACCACCAACCTCATAATTTTAAATCCTGGGGGCCACTAATATGAATTTTGACTGACGGTGGCTTGCTGATGTTGGTGGGGGGAGAGAGAGAGAGAGAGAGAGAGTTGAGGTAATTCCCCGTTAAGAGAATGAGCGCATACAGGGAGACGTATTGAGAGAAGTGTTTGAATAATACACACACAGCACACAGATACACTGTACAGTAAATGTAGGTTTTTATTTCCAGAAAGTTTAAGCAAAGTTCAAAATTGGCAGTCCAAAGTCATTCACAGGTAAGATCAGTCAGTTTTTAGTTCAGGGATAATCCAATAACAAAATCCAGTGTCAAAAACAGTTCAGTAACAGACTTACATCAAATCCAGGAATATCAGTCAATTAGGAGGAACGGCAATACCCTCCAACAGAAGGAAACAGAGACTCACTGAGACTTCTTCTGAGACTAAGACCCAGGTTTCTGCTCCATCTTATGGCCGTTTGAGAAACCACACCCAATTACAGTTTTGCATTTTCTTAAAGATACAGTATTAAAATGTCTATCGTGGCTTATATATTTTCAACCCAAATCACTGTTAGGTGACTTATATTCCTAAGAGAGAGAGAGAGAGAGAGAGAGAGAGGTGATCTAATATCTCTCTCTCTCTCACACACACACACACACACCAGAGGCAGGGGTGGGATTCAAATGTCTTAACAACTGGTTCTGTGGGTGTGGCCTAATTTTTGGGTGTGGCTTGGTGGTCACGTGACTGACTGGGCGTGGCTTGTATGTAAATATTATAAATATTTATGTAAATATTGAATTTTTTATTAAAAAAGAGCAACTTCTACCCAAAATCAAATATCCTAGCACAGCAGAACAGCTGATGGTTGGGGGAGGAAAAATAGCAACTTGCCATGTAAGGAGTGAGTGGGTGGGGAGGGTTCCTGCGAGCCATGTGGGCGGCGCAGACTTGTGTTCCCATGCAGCCTGGATTAATTGCTTTGGGGGGGTGCTCTGGGGTTGACATTTCTCTGCAGTCCACTAAAATTTTCTCTGCGGCCCACCAGTTGGCGACCACTGTCTTAGCTTGTACAACTGACAATTTATATAAGGAACTACGCCTCCCTGTCTCTTGTACAACTGGAGAAGAAAGTAAAACGATGGCTGCACAAAGAATCTGAAATATAGAAGCAGAAAATGATGTGCCAATTTTCCAAAATTAAATATGATATTGCCCTTTATTGGAACAATATATTTCAGTTAACATTTCAACATGTGTGTCTAACTGCATTACATTCTAGTGGTGATTGAGAAATATGATTTGCATTTTGATTGTTATTCTTTTTACTTAATTTATTTCTTTTTATATAAAGTCTTCTTAATATTCTGTGTTTAATGTTTTAAACAATGGCCAATCAGCAAACTATTCTAAGATGTTTATCAAAACCAAGTTGGATTTTTTAAAAAAATTCATATTTTGGAGTTGCCTCCTTTATTGCTTTTCCAGATCAGTCATAGAATTGTTTCAGAGACTCTGAGCGATAAAAGTAAATTCCCTTTTTTCCACCGGATGCTCCTCAAGGAAGGGTTTCAGTATTCAGCAATTGTCCGAGTGATCCTGCACTTCAGATGGACCTTGATTGGTCTCCTTGCTCCAGACACAGAGGAGGGAGAGAATTTCCTCAGGACTTTTCCCCCTTTGCTTGTCAGGAATGGAATTTGTGTCGTTATATCACAACAATTCTCAATGACTGGACATCTAGCACCCTTGAGGGATTCCAGCTTTTCTCAGTGGAAACAAGTCAATGTCTTTGTTCACTTCACAGAACATATTATTGTTTCAAACACATTTCATATTTTTCATCTAACAATTGACATTTTGTCAGGACCCATTAGAGAGAAAATCTGGATCACCACAGCTTTGGGAAACTATATAATGACTCATCTTGGATATCACCAATACATCCATAGTATATGGAGCTTTGAATTTATGCAAATGATAAGCCCAAAATATGGTGCTTTTGAATCCTTTTCCTTTTTAGACTCCCAGTATAAAGACAAGAATTTTCAGTGTTCTTTTTCAAAGCATGTTTTTTCTGTCAAAGGCCAGAAAAGATGCACCCAAAAAACTCCAGTGGAGACAGAAGATGATTTGAACGGGATGTTGGTTGAAAATAGTGACTCTGTTTACATGGTCTTTATGACTCTGGCCCACGTCTTGAAGGCTGCATATTCGTCCAAATCCTGGAGGAGAAGGAAGGAGGCCCAAGAGACACTGGAGGCTCCAAAGTTGCAGCCGTGGCAGGTATGGAATCCCAACAAGGATCCAACAAACTTCTTCTATAGATGGAATCCATTAGAGAAAGAAGCGAAACATATCAACCTTCTTCTGCTACGAAAGGCCAACAGATTTAAACAATCTAGTGCTGGGGCAGATAATTTACCAAGACGTTGGTAGCAGATATGTTTGATATTAAACATTTGCTGTTTGCCAATTTCTCACCACATATTAAGCATACTGGTAAACCAGTCTCATCAGCAGTGAAAGCAAATGAATCCGCCCATATGCCATTAAATGTTTTTTTTTCTTCTGAAACTTTTTATTTTCTTGTATTTATCCATGGTTGGGTTACTGGGTGTCAAAAAAACTCATTAAAGTGTCACACATTTGTGGTTGTGACACATATTTTGAGTGACAGGGATCTGCAGCAGAGTGATGAAAGAGACACATGCTGCACTAGAGCCAAAGGTTGCTGATCCCTCATCTAGTCAAACCCTCCACCCAAGCATAACCTACACCATTTTTAATAGGTGGCAATCCAGTCTTTTCTTGAATACTTCCAGTATGAAGCTCCCACAACTTCTGAAGGCTGAACAAGGAGAGATTCAACCTAGAGATAGGGAGAAATTTTCTGATAGTGAGAAGAATTAACCAATGGAACAGACGTTGTTCCATTGGTTGATAGTTCTCACTATCAGAAAAGTTCTCCTTATATCCAGGTTGAATCTCTTCTTGTCCAGTTTCCATCCATTATTCCTTCTCTGGCCATCAGGTGCTTTAGAAAATAGCTTGACCCCTTCCCTCATATCTTGGCAGCCCCTCAAATATTGGAAGAGTGGTATCATGTCCCCCCTGGTCCTTCTCTTCACTAGACTAGCCATGCCCAGTTCCTGCAACCATTCAACATTAAGCATGTTTGCAATTTTAAAAAAAACTATAAGAAAAAGTCACATATGAAAATACCAGGTGGGATAACAAACCAAGGTTTCTGCTTTTTAAATTCCTGGATGTTTCCATTCTAGTTCCATCCCTTTCTGGAGAAGAATGAGTTCTACAATCTTTCCCACTGGAATCTTTACGTGGACCATAATGGAGAAATAGCTGCAGATATAGACATTGAGTTCTTGGTGATTTCACCCGAGGGGGACTTGATGAAAAGGAAACTGGGGAGTGTTGAAAGACAGAGAGTTATTATTAACGAATTTGCTCTTTCATGGATAAATCTGCTCAACAAGGTGGGTCAAATATTGTTATGTTTTCTCTTTTTTCTAAAGATTATGACCCATTTCAAGTGAGTTAACTCTAGTCTCCATGGCGGATGACCCTCACTGGGAATTGAATGTACACAAGAAAAAACTTAACATTTTGTTAGATGGATTGTGGGGACTTCAATACTAATCATAAAAGTGTCTTCAGATGCCATGATATCCTTATGATGATGAAGTACAGTCATGACTGGATAGAGATCCTGTTGGTCCATGTGAGAAATAAGCCCCACCTTGTCCAGATTGAAGAATATCTCTCTTGAAAGGTCACTGGGGGAGATGTGCAACTTTTCTGCACCCTGAGACATCTGCTCCAGACTCTGAGGAAGGAGAGAATTTCCTGAGGATTTTTCCACCTTTGCTTGTCAGGAATGGAATTTGTGTTGTTATATCAAAAGAATTCACAATGACTGGGCTTCCAGCACCCTTCAAGGATTCCAGCTTTTCTCAGTGGAAACAAGTCAATGTCTTTGTTCACTTCACAGAACATATTATCGTTTCAAGCACATTTCATATTTTTCATCTAACACTTGACACTTTGTCAGGACCCATTAAACAGAAAGTCTGGATCACCACAGCTTTGGGAAACTATATAATGACTCATCTTGGATATCACCAATACATCCATAGTATATGGAGCTTTGAATTTATGCAAATGATAAGGCCAGAATATGATGCTTTTGAACCCTTTTCCTTTGTAGACTCCCAGTATGAAGACAAGAATTTTCAGTGTTCTTTTCCAAAGCATGTTTCTTCTGTCAAAGGCCGGAAAAGATGCACCCAAAATACTCCAGTAGAGACAGAAGATGAATTGAATGGAAAGTTGGTTGAAAACAGTGACTCTGTTTACATGATCTTTATGACTCTGGCTCATGTCCTGAAGGCTGCATATTCATCCATATCATGGAGGAGAAGGAAGGAGGCCCAAGAGACACTGGAGGCTACAAGGTTGCAGCCGTGGCAGGTATGGGGTCCAAACAAGATTCCAACAAACTAAATTCCTGTGGAGAAGGAATCCATTAGAGAAAGAGGGGAATCATATCAACTCCTTGTGCTACAAAAGGCCAATAGATTTGGCCAATCTAGTTGCTTGGGGATAATTTACCAAGCAGCTGGTACCACATATATTTTGAAATTAAGCACTTCTAATTTTAAAAAGGTGATTCCAATTTTAACAATATTCCTGTATGTAGGGTTTGTGATTAGAATTGTGCTGTTATAAATTTGAAGGAGACCCTGAAAACAATGCATAGCCTGAGCCTCACCTGGATTCTATTTTCCCATGGGAGTGGCTCATGAATCATGCTGGAATGAGGAAGTCATCTTTCAACTGTTTAGTCCAGCTACATCCTTGGGACAGAGCTACATCCTTGGGACAGAGGTTCATTTCAAGTCCTCTGACTAAAAGTTTCCTCAGAACTTTATAAAAAATGTTCCTTTATTGTTTATAACACGTCAACCTATACAACTTCTTTCACAAGATCAGAGTTCATTTTATCATGTTCCAGACTCTCATATAATTGTGAACAGATCTTAAGCTTCTGTGTAACATCTTCCAGTTTTTGGAAGAGTGCTCTATCCTTCCCTTCTCCAGTTACAACACTAGTAGAAAAGATGCTTTTGGGTAATAGCCCTTTATTTTCAAGGAGTTTATGAATATTTTCTTTTTTTGCTGTTGTTCAATTTATTTGATACCTGCTGTAGAAGGTTCCCTATAATTGATCAAATGTGCCTATTACATTTTCTCAATACATATTTTTTTTTCAATATATGATTGACAAATTTTGCTGAACCTTTCTTGTTTACTTATTAACTTAGTAATAACACTTGTCCTAATTAAGCATGTTGGCATATTTTTTTAAAAGTGTAGAAGAAATGGTCATATATGAAAATATCTGGTGGGATAACAAACCAAGGTTTCTGCTTTTAACATTCCTGGATGATTCAATTTCTAGTTCCATCCCTTTCTGGAGAAGAATGAGTTCTATAATCTTTCCCACTGGAATCTTTATGTGGACCATAATGGAGAAATAGCTGCAGATATGGACATAGAATTCTTGGTGATTTCACCTGATGGGGACTTGATGAAAAGGAAACTGGGGAGTATTGATAGACACAGAATTATTATTAATGAATTTGCTCTGTCATGGATAAATCTGATCAACAAGGTGGGTTAAATATTGCTGTGTTTTCTCCTTTTTTCTAATGATTATGACCCATTTCAAGTGGGTTAACTTTAGTCTCCATGGTGGATAACCCTCACTTGAATGTATAGAAGAGAAAACTTAACATTTTGTTCGATGGATTGTGGAGACTTCAATACTATTCACAAAAGTGTCCTTCAAATACCATGATAAAAAATATTCCTTTAAACTGATTCAGTCATGTCCAATATTGGATGTTGGGTGATTATTCTTTAAGATGGAGACCAATGAATCAACCGGGTGAGAAATATTCAATTGCTGGCAGCTGCTAGTAGTTCTTTTAACCAGCATCTGAATTAAGTTTTGGACTGAATCAGATGAAATACAGTCATGACTGATTAGAGGTCATGTTGGTGTACATGAGAAATAACCTTCACCTTGTCCAGATCTGAGGAATGTGTCTCTTGAAAAGTCACTGATGTTCTGTAATGTTTTTACAGCCCACACCTGGCCAGAGTCTCTGTTTCATTGCACTGGAATAAGCAATAGGCCTTCTGCTCCTCTGAAGAAGTTCCAAAGATATTCATGCTTCACATGAAATCATAAAGGCTGTTTTGATGTGAAATAATGTCAATAACCTGGAAAACTGAAACACCAAAACAAGACTTTGATTTAAAAAAGAAAAGCCCTTCCTCATTTTGGAAATAACAAGGGAAAATTTGAAAGGAAATGCTACTTAGATTTTTGTTTTGCCTTGTAAAAGGGCACTTCATCTGAAAAACCTAGAGTGCAATTTTTTATCTTCATTGTTAGCAGGGGTGGTATTCTACCAGTTTGGACTGGTTCGATAGATCCAGTTGTTATGAATCTTGGTAGTTCAGAGAACTGGTAAATTGGGCCCCTGGCTGGCCCCTCACATCTCCGCCCACTTCTCTGCTTTCTGCCCAGTCAGTCCTTATCATGCATACGTGACACTGCACGCATGTGTGACAATCACTGACTGCATTTTCCCCTGCCCACCCTGCCCCACCTCTCCTTATCTCAGCCATGCACCATTGCTGCCTGCAGTCTGTCTTCACCCACCCGCCTGCCCGCCAGCCATCACTGTCTGCTTTCTGCCATGATCTCCCTAGGTGAGTAAGGCTCTGCAAGCCCTGGTCGCCCACATGCCGCTGTTGCTGCCAGCCCCGTTGAGTCCCAACTCCTGGGCCAGCCTAGGCTGCTACTGCCATGCCACTGCCACCCTCAGTGCTCGTGGCCTAGCTAGCTTCCCTCCCAACTATCCCTGTCTGGCTTGCTTAGATGCCAGCACTGTGGCTCCATCCCATGTGGCACTTGCAGCCTACCAAGCTCCCCCCCGCCCCACTGTCCTCAGCCTCCAGCTTGCCTGGCTTGCTGGTGTCAAAGAGGAAGTGAGCCAGGGCTGAGCCATCTCTGGTCAGGTCCCCACCAGACTGCATCTCACCCCCACCTGGATTCTCCACAGCTGCTGGGCCCTGCCTGCTAGGGGCAGGGGGAGGGGGAGGCGACCAGTGAGCACTACACTATGCTACCTGCATTTCCCCTTTTCCTGATGCCTCTTCCCTTTGCTACCTGCCAGCCTGTCTGAATGCCACTGTGAGAATGGTGCAAGTCTTATCTTCCAGCCCATGGAGCTCGCACTGTTCTCACAGCGGCAGCCCGCACTTGGTTAAAATGCTCAGCCCAGCAAGGGAGGAGCAGCTGAGAGGGGCAATGTGGGCAACATAACCTCATGCTTCCTGGTTGCCTCCCACACCCCTGGCTGCCGTGAGCCCCAGCAGCTGTGGACAATCCAAGCAGAGATGAGAGAGAGAAAGAGAGAGAAAGAGAGATGGAGAGAGAGAGGAGAGAGAGAGAAAGGGAAAGAGAGGGAAAGAAAGAGAGAGAGAGAAAGACAGAGAGAAAGAGAGAGGGAAATCAAGAGAGAAAGAGAGAGAAAAAGAGAGAGAGGAAGAGAGAGAAAAGAGAGAGAGAGAGAGAAAGAAAGACAGAGAGAAAGAGGGAAAGAGAGAGAAAGAATGAAGGAAAGGGAGAGAAAGAGAGAGAGAGAAAGAGAGAGAGAGAGAAAGAGAGGGAAAGAGAGAGAAAAAGAAAGAGAAAGAGGGAAGGAGAGGGAGAGGGAAAGGGAGAGGAAGAGAGAGAGAGAATGAAGAGACAAGAAAGAAAAGAAAGAGAAAAGGGAAAGAAAGAAAAAGGGAGAGAGAAAAAGGGAGAGAGAAAGAAAGAGGGGGATGGAAGGAAGGGACAGAAAGAAAGAAAGAAAGAAAGAAAGAAAGAAAGAAAGAAAGAAAGAAAGAAAGAAAGAAAGAAAGAAAGAAAGAAAGAAAGAAAGAAAGAAAGAAAGAAAGAAAGAAGGAAGGAAGGAAGGAAAGAAAGGGAGGGAGGGAGGGAGGGAGGAGAAAGTGAATGAGATATATAAATGGATAGATAGATACATGGAAGGAGGGAGAGAGGGAGAGAGAAAAATGGAGAGGAAGGAAGGACACAAACCTTGGCTTTCATTTTTCCAATTCTTAGCAAATACAATTCTAGGCGCTGTTAAAACATTTACAATCAAATATTTCAGTTCTTTATTGTATATTTCCAGTATGATTCCCAATAAAAAAGATATCTGGTTTAAAGTCTATCTGTTGTTTTACCATTTTTCCAACCATGTGTGGATTTTAGTCCAATATCTTTTGTGTCCGGGCATGTCCATCACATATGGTAATATGAACCAGGTATCTGATGACATTTCCAACATTTATCTGATTTGTTCTTAAACATTCTCGCAATTCTCATCGGGGGTAGATGCCACCTGTAATAGACCTTATTTTCAAGGAGTTTATGAATATTTTCTTTGTTGCTTGTTGTTCAATTTATTTGATACCTGCTATAGAAGGTTCCTGTGATAATTGATCAAATGTGCCTATTACATTTTCTCAATACATCTTTTTTCAATATATGATTGACAAATTTTGCTAAACCTTTCTTGTTTACTTATTAACTTAGTGATAACACTTCTCCTAATTAAGCATGTTGGCATATTATAAAAGAACTGTAGAAGAAAAGTCATATATGAAAATATCTGTGGGAGAACAATCCAAGGTTTCTGCTTTTAAAATTCCTGGATGTTTCCATTTCTAGTTCCATCCCTTTCTGGAGAAGAATGAGTTCTACAATCTTTCCCACTGGAATCTTTACGTGGACCATAATGGAGAAATAGCTGCAGATATGGATATTGAGTTCTTGGTGATTTCACCCGAGGGGGACTTGATTAAAAGGAAACCGGGAGTGTTGAATTGGGCCAGAGCAAAGTGATTTGGTCAAAAGGAAGTCTGGGGTGCATTGAAAGACAGAGAATTATTAAGAATTTGCTCTTTTCATGGATAAATCTGATCAACAAGGTGGGTCAAATATTGCTGTGTTTTCTCCATATTTCTAAAGATTGTGAGCCATTTCAAATGGGTTAACTCTAGTCACTATGGCAGATGACCTCACTGGGAATTGAATGTATAGAAGAGAAAACTTAACATTTGTTAGATGGATTGTGGAAACTTCAGTATTTATTCACAAAAGCATCCTTCAGATGCCATGATAAGAAATATTCTTTTAAACTGATTCAGCCATGTCCAATATTGGATGCTGGGTGATTATTCTTTAGGATGGACACCATGATATCAAGCAGGTGAGAAATATTCAAGTGCTAACAGGTGCCTCAGGTTCTTGAGCCAGTGTCTGCATTCAGGTTAAGACTGATTCATATGAAATATAGTCATGACTAGCCCAGGACCCGAACCCTGCATTCGCACAGGACCAACAGCCCCCGACCAACCCGCCCGAGCCCAGCACCCGAACCCTAAAACTGACAGGCCACTGGGCCCAACATCTGCCCTTTGGGCCCAGCGTCACCTGCCATTGCAGTCCTCGCCAACACTGGTACTGAGTCCTGATCCAATGGCCTCACTTGCAGAGCTTCCTGGGTACAATAAGGCACAGTATTCCATCGTAGCCTTGGACTGGCTAAACAGAACCGGGTCTGTGGTACCAGACCCAGATGAGATCCCAATCGCTGTGCCTGCCAGTTTCTAGTTGCCTCAAGAGCCCAGGGAGAAACAGACCAGGAAGGAACATCTGGCCTCTCCAAAGCACACCCGTTTTACCTCCATGGTGTAGCTTCCTAGGGCTGGCAAATAGTCCCACTCTCCTTCCTCATCATCCATCAGCTGTCCTTTCTGCCACTCAAACTGCTTGGCACCATGTATTCCTGGGGTAGATGGCCTGAAGGCAGCTTCCCATGCCATGGCCGAACTATGCCACCACTCTGCGGAGGAATTGGGCCCTTGCATCACCTCAAAACAAGCCAGCTTTTGCTGAGTTGTCTGGTAACTTGTACATCATGTGCCTTTGGTCTCACTACAGGCTGACCACTGTGCCCCCCACCTGCATCTGGCGCAAGGTCCTCCATCAGCACCGGCTCCTCCTCGGTTCTGACACCCGTCACATGCTTCAACCCCTCTGCCGTCCCCTATCTTCAAAGTATCCTCAAGGAGACCAGCCAGTCCACAAGTGGCAGAAAGAGGGAAAGGAAAAAATATATGAGCCCTGACTTCCTCTCAAGTATCCAAGTCCCCAGGCCTTGAGAATTCAGAAGTTAAAAAACTCTAAAAACAGTTAGTACTTTTTATTCAATCCTGAGGTGTGGCACAATTGAGTAACTGACATTTGAAAAGTCTCCCAGCACTCTATTTATAGCAAGAACATGCCCCTTGCCACTCCCTAGCACCCAACATCAGCATTCAATGTCTTATCAGCAGTCTACCATTCTGTGCCTGTGTTTCTGGCCTCTGTATTCTGCACACTGTCTCCTCCAGTGCCAATCAGCTGGGCTTCTGAGAACTGTCAGTTAGCTGTGCAGTTGACGGGAGAATCCCATCATCGCTGGGATCGAGGCTGACACCACCTACCAGCTTGAGAGCTTCCTCTAAATCAAACAAGGAGTTTGTGATCTCCTTGTGATCGACAGTGTTGTCTCTATTTTCATCATCCCTTCAGGGAGACTTAGGTACCTCGGAAGCTCCTAGAAGGTCAGATTTGGCATGATTCCATGGAGCCCCCTGGAGATGTGTTATGTCAACCCTGCCTCCCTCTTCTCTAGCATTCTTTGGAGATCATTATGCCACAATGGTGGACAGCAGAAGTCAATTCCCTGGGTATTGGAGCATCTTCCTCCAGCATCACTTCTCGACATGTCCTGACAGGAAGGATAACAACCACTGTAGAAGAGTGTCTCGAGGGGTGTATCTGCCATAATTCACGAAAATCCTCTTCTGTAGCTGCCTCTCTCTACATGGAGTCTTGGACGAGGTCTAGAGGACAAATTATCATTCACTGTAATTATCACAATCCCAGACTTTGAGATGTCTACTGCTACTTTTCCAGTTGATAGAACATCAGACTAAAACAACATGGAATGGGTCTTGCATCAGAAAAAGATATAAGCATCTACTCATGCTGAATGATTTGCACAATGTTGAGGACACATGCAGGGACTGTGCTGCTGAATGCACCTTTCTCTCTTTTCCAGATGAAGCTGGATTTGTTTCTGGAAAGCCATTCAATATTGCATTTTCTGGGAGTGCTTTGAAATCATCTAGCTCTTCTTTGGAAACAGGCAATTGATTCAGCTCCATGAATTATGGACCTCCTGTTTCTGCTTTCAATGCTACTGGTGTCCCATACAGTCTATGGGAAGCTTAGAATGAAGTGCCCACTGAATTCTGTGCACCTGGATAGAGAAAGACCATGGAGCTACTACAGGCCAGGAGACCATCTCATCGGGGTAGTCACCAGTGCAGTTACACTAAAACAGAAAATGTTGTTTTTCAACCTGCTTCCTTACACTCAGTCATACCTGTAAGTTATTCAGTGCAATGAAATTGTATTCCTTTCATCTGCAGTTCTAACACTCTCATTGTTTTCTTCTTATTCTGCCTACTCCTATATTGCAGGAACTGATTGATTTTGTTGACTTGATCAGATTTCCACGGGTTTCTTCTTTTGTCCTATTTAGTGGAAGACACACAAATACAAAGAGGAATCTAAAAAAACCAAACCAAACCCTGAAAGAATTCCACATTATTTTCCTCCCCACGTCTAATCTAGAATGCCTGACCGGAATACTTTGTTCAAAGTAGTGATTGTTGTAGTTAACCATGACCAGATCATTTCCATATTTTTATAACTGCTCATTGATCTTGGATTCCTGATCCTTATAGGAATAGAAGATAACTTGGTTTTACAACAGCTTTTCTTAGTCACTTATGAAATACCCTCTTCCTTTTATGATGGTTGTACTTTAAAATAATTATTTTACATACCGGGTGCTGTGCTGATGAAAATTACTGCTGCTATAAATAGACTTTGTGATTCTTATCTGCTTCCCATTTTCTCAATATTTACAAATATTAAATTTTGATGGGTAACTATCATTTGCCTCTGGTTTTCATTCAGTATTGACTTCAGACTCAATAATCACATGTTGATAAAGAGGATGAAATTAGTAAAATGGTATTGTATGACTGCTATTGATGATGCTTGTATTAACCAAAGCACTTTTTTTACACTAGTGACCCTTATACTACCAAAGGAATAGAACGCTTTATTTTCACTATTCAAGAGATCAACAAGAATATCCAGCTCCAGTGCAATCTCACACTTGGTTACAATATCCATGACAACTATTTGAACACACTTGGCACTTCAGAAGTCATGCTGAACATGCTGTCTAATGGAAAAGCCAATGTTCCCAACTACAGCTGTGGAAGGAAGGACAACATCTTGGCTCTTCTTGATGCAGCTGACAGGGAGATTTCCATCCAGATGTCAACATTAGTAGGCCCCTACAAAGTCCCACAGGTTTGTGTGTATATTTGTCTATATACTAAAGAGAGTTGGGTGGTATTGAATGCATGATGGATTCAATCATATCTTCTCTATGGAATTCAAGAGTTGCTTTTCACTATGTCCATTGTAGGTATCATAGCTGGGAACTGGGATACACATTAGGATGACGGCATGTATCAAAATAGTCATATTCTCTCTTAATACCAACTCTATTGCTTTGGGGGCTTCTGCTACATACTTGTGAAGGTGAGGAGAGTCTCTGTATCCAATCAAAGGGTCTTCAGTAAAATAAGAGAGTATAGCACTGATGGAAAGCTCACATTTTGTACATGATCTTAGAAAAATTATGATAATGCTGAACAAAAGCCACATTCATGGAAATAATTCTGAAAGAGATGCTTTGCATCCATCAAAGAAAGGGACTAAATTACTTGGCATTAAATTCACAGATTTTCTGAAGAACATTTAAACAATTGGGATAGAGAGTTCATTGATCCAGAACATTTCTGCCCACAGCAATCTAATACTAATAAGGTAATCAGTGCTTGTAACATTGATGTTTGTGTAAGGAAGTATATCCACCTTGCTGTCAAGCAAACTCAATGTCAGCTGGTACTCCATTCAAAATCCAAGAAAGAAATACTTAGACTCCTTTAATCTGAGAAAAGTTATCTTTTACTGGAAATCAAGTGGTAGCAACAAAAGAATTCTGAATCTGAGAAAATGGGTGCATAAATCACATATACAAAATAATGGCAACATTCCCACCCCCAATAGTTCAATTGGCTCATCCAATTAAAAGTTGTGTATATCATCATGTGGGTATCTCCAGGTGGTGATGAGGCCTCTGTCCGTTGACCTTGACATATTTTGATAAAGAGTTGCAGCTGCGCATAGCAAAGGATAGAAACCTAAGCAAGAATCTAACTCCCCCCAGCTTATACAGTTCTGGTTTGTAACACCTCCAGCTCACTTCCCATAACCATTCCCCCCTCCTCCCCCCGTAATTTATGACAGCCAAAAGATGCAAAGCAAAGGGAGAAAATCTTGAAGGCTGACACTCAAGCTTTTTATAATGTGTGCTTCACCATGTACACTAATAAAACAGGTGGTAAGGAAGTAGAGGAACTCAGGCACAAAACAGGTTATGTAGAAAGTAAACACACAGACAGTGAAAAGTGACTATGCACAACACACAAAGTATGAGGAATAAGGTGAAATAGAAATTCATGAATTTGATATGATATTGTTGCCATTACGAAAACTTGGTGGGATGAAACCCACAAATGGAATACACAGCTACAGGGATTTAAATTATTAAAAAGAAACAGACAAAATAAAATAGTAGGTGGAGTTGCACTATATATAAGAAATAAATAAATGTCTACATAAATCAAGCACAAGAATGATGAAAACTGTCTGGAATTTGGATCAATATAAAAGGGAGGAAATGGCACTGCCATAGGTGTATACAATAGGCAACCCAACCAAGTAGAGAAAACAGATGAACTTTTGCTAGTCAGTTAACTAAGTATATTGTAAGCATAATCAAAATAGTAATGAGGGACTTTGACTACCTGACATTAACTAGGAGACAAACTCTGCACCAAGTGGGAGATCAGACAGGTTCCTGAAAAACCTAAAAGGTTCCTGAAAAACCTGAAAGACAACTTTGCCACTGCACCAAGTGGGAGACCAAACAGGTTCCTGACAAACCTAGCAGACAACTTTGACTTTCAAAAAGTAGAGAAGGGAACTAGGGGATCAGCCATACTGCACTCAATTCTCTCTAATAGAGATGAAATGATAGAATGTGTCCAAGCTACAGGAACCTTGGGGGGGGGGGAGTGATCATGCAATATTGGAATTCAGCATTATGCAAGCACAATCAATAGAACAACTCAATCTAGTGTCTTGGATTTTAAGAGAGCTAATCTCAATAAACCTATTGAGATTTTGGGTATGATTCCATAAATAAGAACCCCTAAGGGGAAAACAACCGAAGCAGCTTGGCAAATTTTGAAAAGTGAGATTAAAAAAGCCCAGTCTTGCACAATAGCAATGAAGATGAAAAATAACAGCTTCATAAAAAAAAACTCTCTGATAAATTGAAAGACAAAAAGGACAAATATAAAAAGTGTAAAGAGGAGCACATATCTAAGGAAGAATATCAACAAATAGCCTGAGCATGCAAAGATGAAGTGAGAAAAGCTAAGGCTCAAAACAAACTAAGGCTTGTGGCAAAACTCAAAAAGAATAACAACAACAAAAAGCTTCTTTCAACATGAAAAAACCATTTTAAAAAGTCAAGGCAATGATTGATCTATTGGTGGAAGAAAGTGGTAAGAAGTTGATTAGAAACAGAGAGAAAGCAGAACTGCTTAATTTATTTTTTGTCCAAAAGGAGAAAAACAGTCCAACCTATTAAAAATACTACCACAAAGAGCTCAATAATAATACAGAGTCCACAGATACAATTTTCTACAAGATGAACTTTTTTTAAAAAAAAATCCATGTTGGGAGTCCCACTATTACTATGCATATGTATAAGTAATACTTCTTATATCCTGTTGGGTGGAAGATAGCAATAATATTTTCTAAATATTAAAAAACAGTATAAAATACCAATCAATTATTGTTCCCTTAGTCAAATAGATATTGTGGCTAAAAACAAATGCTAAGTTTCTATTGAGTAGAGTTCATAGTTGCTCAGGGAACAAATGACAAATAATTTCTTGATGAAGACTTATTTATTCATGTATTTATTAAACTTGCACTAAAAATACAAAAGAGATACAAATTATCAACTATACCTAAAACATGGAAGGGAGTAGGATGACCGGGTGGGAGGTGGGATCTACTATTGATCCATCAACCAGTTCCAACATGACACTCCCCCATTGGGGCCACAAGCCAACTGACCAAGCTTCAGGCTCTTGCAGAAACTCAGAAGAGTGGGAACTGACCTCACTCTTGGGGACAAGATGTTCCAAAGGGCAGAAGCAATGGCAGAGTGCATTCTTCTCCTGGTTCTGCAGCATGCCTCCTCTGCTGGCACAGATGGGGTTGGCCAATTCCTTTGGGGTGAGATGGTTCCTCAAGCTTTTGAGTTTGACTCACCAACCACCTTCAATGTGTAGTCCTCAATGGAACTTCAGTTACATGGAAGGAAGAATGCAGAGTGGTGCCCCAAGATTCTGTCTTAGGCCCAGTGTTCTTCAACATCTTCACAAAAGATCTAGATGAGGAAAAAGAAGGGGATTTCATCAAATTTCATCAAAGCTGGGGGAAATTGCTAACACTTTGGAAGATGGACTCAAGATTCAGAAGGATCTTGACAAACTTAAGCACTGGGCTCTATCTGATGAAATGCAATTTTCAATGCTGAGAAAAGTAAGGTCCTATTCCTAGACAAGAAATACTAAATGCACAGTAATAGCATAGTTGATACCTGGCTGAGCAGTAGCAACCGTTAGGGAAATCTAGTTTTCCTACTGGACCATGACTTAAATATGAGACACCAGTATGTTGCAGCTGCCCAAAAAGCCATGGGGACCTAGGGTGCATCGAAAGAGGGATTAAATCGATAAAGGAGAATATTTGTAGCTCAGTATTGAAATGAAGGTTTCTTGTAGCTTTCTGAATGTGGTTATTTTCTTGCAGACGTTTCATTACCCAAACTAGGTAAGAATATCAGTGGTAATAAGGAGTGTGAGGTATGTTCTGAATTTTATCTTCTAATGTCTTGCCCTGTAAGCACTGTTGGGAACGGTTTTGGAGTTTTTTTAGTTGAGCAGTTTATTGTTAGTTTGTATGGCAGTTCCTTGAATGTTTATTTCTTGATTGTTAATCTGATGTTAATCAACATCAATTAACATCATTATGTTAAATCAACATCAATGAACATCATTAATTATTGGTGCAACTTGAAACTATGGAAACTACAGACTCACAAAATTGTGTCTATTAGAATAGACAAAATTTCAACTAAAAATCTCTTAGCTCAGGGGTCACCAACCTTTTGGACCTCAAGGACCACCAACCTCATAATTTTAAATCCCGGGGACCACTATTATGAATTTTGACTGACGGTGGCTTGCTGACGTTGATGGGGGAGAGAGTGAGAGAGAGACAGTTGAGGTAATTTCCCATTAAGAGAATGAGCGCATACAGGGAGACGTATTGAGAGAAGTGTTTGAATAATACACACACAGCACACAGATACACTGTACAGTAAATGTAGGTTTTTACTTCCAGAAATTTTAAGCAAAGTTCAAAATTGGCAGTCCAAAGTCATTCACAGGTAAGATCAGTCAGTTTTTAGTGCAGGGATAATCCAATAACAAAATCCAGTGTCAAAAACAGTTCAGTAATAGACTTACATCAAATCCAGGAATATCAATCAATTAGGAGGAACGGCAATGCTCTCCAACAGAAGGAAACAGAGACTCACTGAGACTTCTTCTGAGACTAAGACCCAGGTTTCTGCTCCATCTTATGGCCGTTTGAGAAACCACACCCAATTACAGTTTTGCATTTTCTTAAAGATACAGTATTAAAATGTCTATCCTGGCTTATATATTTTCAACCCAAATCACTGTTAGGTGACATATATTCGTAACAGAGAGAGAGAGAGAGAGAGATGTGATCTAACCTCTCTCTCTCTCTCTCCTCCCCCCCCCCTCTCTCTCTCTCTCTAACACACACTCACACATCAGAGGCAGGGGTGGGATTCAAATGTCTTAACAACTGGTTCTGTGAGTGTGGCCTAATTTGTGAGTGTGGCTTGGTGGTCACGTGACTGCCTGGGCATGGCTTCTATGTAAATATTATAAATATTTATATAAATATTGAATTTTTTATTATAAAGGAGCAACTTCTACCCAAAATCAGGCAAAGCAGGCAGGCAGATTGAGTTGCTCACAGAATCACAGATTCAATAAAGATCTACCTTTCTGCCATCAACTACCTGAGTCTGCACTGAATTATAGAAGCTTCAGTCCTAAGGAAGGTTGGGCTATGCAGAGCCAAAGATCTAAATATTTGCTAGAAAGCAAGAAATCCAATGGTTTCCTGCTTTCTAGCTAATCTAAATATCCCAGCACAGCAGAACAGCTGATGGTTGGGGGAAAAAAGGAAAAGTAGCAACTTATCAGCAAGTTTGCCATGTAAGGAATGAGTGGGTGGGGAGGGTTCCTGCGAGCCACGTGGGAGGCACAGACTTGTGTTCCCATGCAGCCTGGATTAATTGCTTTGGGGGGGTGCTCTGGGGGTGACATTTCTCTGCAGCCCACTAAAATTTTCTCTGTGGCCCACCAGTTGGCGACCACTGTCTTAGCTTGCACAACTGACAATTTATATAAGGAACTACGCCACCCTGTCTCTTGTACAACTGGAGAAGAAAATAAAACAATGGCTGCACAAAGAATCTGAAATATAGAAGCAGAAAATGATGTGCCAATCTTCCAAAATTAAATATGATATTGCCCTTTATTGGAATAATATATTTCAGTTAACATTTGCACATTTGTGTCTAACTGCATTACATTCTAGTGGTGATTGAGAAATATGATTTGCATTTTGATTGTTATTCTTTTTACTTAATTTGTTTTTTTATATAAAGTCTTCTTAATATTCTGTGTTTAATGTTTTAAAGAATGGCCAATCAACAAACTATTCTAAGATGTTTATCAAAACAAAGTTGGATTTTTTAAAAAATTCATATTTTGGAGTTGCCTCCTTTATTGCTTTTCCAGATCAGTCATAGAATTGTTTCAGAGACTCTGAGCGATAAAAGTAAATTCCCTTTTTTCCACCGGATGCTCCTCAAGGAAGGGTTTCAGTATTCAGCAATTGTCCGAGTGCTCCTGCACTTCAGATGGACCTTGATTGGTCTCCTTGCTCCAGACACAGAGGAGGGAGAGAATTTCCTCAGGACTTTTCCCCCTTTGCTTGTCAGGAATGGAATTTGTGTTGTTATATCACAACAATTGTCAATGACTGGACATCGAGCACCCTTGAGGGATTCCAGCTTTTCTCAATGGAAACAAGTCAATGTCTTTGTTCACTTCACAGAACATATTATTGTTTCAGACACATTTCATATTTTTCATCTAACAATTGACATTTTGTCAGGACCCATTAGAGAGAAAATCTGGGTCACCACAGCTTTGGGAAATTATATAATGACTCATCTTGGATATCACCAATACATCCATAGTATTTGGAGCTTTGAATTTATGCAAATGATAAGCCCAAAATATAGTGCTTTTGAACCCTTTTCCTTTTTAGACTCCCAGTATAAAGACAAGAATTTTCAGTGTTCTTTTTCAAAGCATGTTTTTTCTGTCAAAGGCCAGAAAAGATGCACCCAAAAAACTCCAGTGGAGACAGAAGACGATTTGAACGGGATGTTGGTTGAAAATAGTGACTCTGTTTACATGGTCTTTATGACTCTGGCCCATGTCTTGAAGGCTGCATATTCGTCCAGATCCTGGAGGAGAAGGAAGGAGGGCCAAGAGAAACTGGAGGCTCCAAAGTTGCAGCCGTGGCAGGTATGGGATCCCAACAAGGATCCAACAAACTTCTTCTATAGATGGAATCCATTAGAGAAAGAAGGGAAACATCTCAACCTTCTTCTGCTACGAAAGGCCAACAGATTTAAACAATCTAGTGCTGGGGCAGATAATTTACCAAGGAGCTGGTAGCAGATATGTTTGATATTAAACATTTGCTGTTTGCCAATTTCTCACCACATATTAAGCATACTGGTAAACCAGTCTCATCAGCAGTGAAAGCAAATGAATCTGCCCATATGCCATTAAATGTTTTTTTTTCTTCTGAAACTTTTTCTTTTCTTGGATTTATCCATGGTTGGGTTACTGGGTGTCAAAAAACTCATTAAAGTGTCACACATTTGTGGTTGTGACACATATTTTGAGTGACAGGGATCCGCAGCAGAGTGATGAAAGAGACACATGCTGCACTAGAGCCAAAGGTTGCTGACCCCTCATCTAGTCAAACCCTCCACCCAAGCATAACCTACACCATTTTTAATAGATGGCAATCCAGTCTTTTCTTGAATGCTTCCAGTGATGAAGCTCCCACAACTTCTGAAGGCTGAACAAGGAGAGATTCAACCTAGAGATAGGGAGAAATTTTCTGATAGTGAGAAGAATCAACCAATGGAACAGACCTTGTTCCATTGGTTGATAGTTCTCACTATCAGAAAAGTTCTCCTTGTTTCTAGGTTGAATCTCTCCTTCTTCAGTTTCCATCCATGGTTACTTGTCTGGCCTTCTGGTGCTTTGGAAAATAGTTTGACCCCTTCCTCATATCTTGGCAGCCCCTCAAATATTGGAAGAGTGCTATCATGTCCCCCCTGGTCCTTCTCTTCACTACACTAGCCATGCCCAGTTCCTGCAACCGTTCAACATTAAGCATGTTTGCAATTTAAAAAAACTATAATAAAAAGTCACACATGAAAATACCAAGTGGGATAACAAACTAATATTTCTGCTTTTAAAATTCCTGGATGTTTTCATTCTAGTTCCATCCCTTTCTGGAGAAGAATGAGTTCTACAATCTTTCCCACTGGAATCTTTACATGGACTATAATGGAGAAATAGCTGCAGATATAGACATTGAGTTCTTGGTGATTTCACCCGAGGGGGACTTGATGAAAAGGAAACTGGGGAGTGTTGAAAGACAGAGAGTTATTATTAACGAATTTGCTCTTTCATGGATAAATCTGCTCAACAAGGTGGGTCAAATATTGTTATGTTTTCTCTTTTTTCTAAAGATTATGACCCATTTCAAGTGAGTTAACTCTAGTCTCCATGGTGGATGACCCTCACTGGGAATTGAATGTACACAAGAAAAAACTTAACATTTTGTTAGATGGATTGTGGGGACTTCAATACTAATCACAAAAGTGTCTTCAGATGCCATGATATCCTTATGATGATGAAGTACAGTCATGACTGGATGGAGATCCTGTTGGTCCATGTGAGAAATAAGCCTCACCTTGTCCAGATTGAAGAATGTCTCTCTCTTGAAGGGTCACTGATGTCCTTGTTGGTGCTGTGCACACCTAGGCCACTGGGGGAGATGTGCAACTTTTCTCCACCCTGAGACATCGGCTGGGCTGGCTGCAGCCCATGCTCTACATCCTAATGAGCTCCAAGAGGAGGAAGGGACGCTATCTCCCCCATTGTTGAAGCACACTAAATTTAAGTGTGCTGTGTGAGGTGCTGCAAGAGCAGCGAGAAGGCCATAGAGGTGGTGGGAGCAGTGGCATCAGCCACAGCTGGCCCAGCAGTATCTTGGGGCAGAGAGAAAGATGCATGTCTCCCCATGAAAAAGCAAAGCACCAACAAGGGCTGGAAAAAGAGGCAAGTAGAGGGGAGCTTTGCTCCCACTCTGGAATACAGAGCGAGTCTCCATCTGCTGCTGTCACCCTTCTCTTCTCAGGGCAGGTGAGGAGTGAGTGGGAGGGGTGGGTGAGGGGTGGGGCCAGCCAGTGGTGGGTTCAGTTGACAGGAAGACACAGCAGGGGACAAAAGGGCTTCATTTATCTGGGAGGCTGAAATTACTCTTGATTTAAATCATATGGTAAAAAGCATCCAAAGAAGAAAAAAGAACATCAGCAAAAATGAAAAACAAAAGGTGTAACCCGCACCTGTTTTTGGAAATGGTTCAAGAGGGAACACACACATGAGAGAGCGAGGTTGGGAATGAGGGAGAGATGAGAGATGAGAGAGAGAAAGAGAGAGAGAGAGATGAGAAAGAGAGAGAGGGAAAT
The DNA here is from genome assembly GCF_049901735.1 of Notechis scutatus. Classification (NCBI taxonomy): domain Eukaryota; kingdom Metazoa; phylum Chordata; class Lepidosauria; order Squamata; family Elapidae; genus Notechis; species Notechis scutatus. Next base: position 255,883 of record NW_028263150.1, read on the forward strand.
AGAAAGAAAGGGAAGAGAGGGAGATGAGAGAGAAAGAGAGATGAGAAAAATAGACAGGGAGAAAGAAAGTGGGTGTATGTGCTGGACCTTTCCCCTTCAATCAAAAAGAATGAACTTCTGAAAGCTAGGTACTTCAAAAGGAATTCTTTATTGAAAGGAAGTGATCCAGGTACTAGTCAATGCAGAATTTAAGATGCTTCCTGGCATACAGTAATAGATAAAGGGAGTTAGAACCCCTCTCCTTATTCTGATGTGGATTTAGTCAAACAAAGAACCAACATGTTAATTCCCACTCCCCTTTTCTGGGAACGTATCTTAGAAAAGTTTCCCAGGGAGTATCTTTCAGAGCTGGAATTTTTATGGTCCCTTCTCCTCTTGCTATCTCTCCAAGAGGTGACAAGTTTTTAGACATCTGGCTCCAGTCCTCCAGCTGTATATCATGTGCAAGTTATACAGATTCGATATAAGATTTAAGATATTCAGGTTACATCAAAAAGGATTACTTGTACCAACTCCCCCCCTCTTCTTCTTCCATTGAAGAATGGCAGATACATGGATCTGACATATTGCCCTCCTCAAAAATTTGAGAAATCCACCTGGAAGGTTTGTGAGGGTATTCCAGGTGGAACTTCTGTAGTAATGTGGGTGCTTTTACATGTTGTTTGGCTACCCCCTCATTTTCTGAGGAAGGAAGGTGTTTCCAAGCTACTAAATATTGTGTGGATCCAAAGTGAATGCGCGAATCAAGGATATCTTTAATTTCAAAGTGTTGTTCCCCATCTACCATAATGGGAGTTGGTTTGAAGTGATCGCAGGTTTGAGTAGGCTACAGTGAAATACTGGATGAACCTGTCTAAATGTTTTGGGAAGTAGAAGCTCCACTGTAACAGGATTAATAATTATGGAGATGGAAAATAGCCCAATGAGTTTAGGTCCCAGTTTCTTAGAGGGTTGCAATGATTTTAGGAATTTTGTAGACAAATATATGCGGTCCCCAACTTTGAATGGTTTAGGATCACAATGTTTTTTGTCCGCCTGAGCTTTAAAAGCTGCTCTAGCCTCTTGTAAGGCTAGTCTGACCACTGGCCAAGTGGCTTGCAAATTATTTATCCACTCCTTAAGGGAGGGAATTTCAGGTTCCTTGGTAGGTAGCTCTGGCATGGAGTTGAATTCTTGGCCTGAGGCTACCTGGAATGGGGTGAAACCAGTGCTGCTGTGGACCGAGTTGTTGTATACTACCTCTGCAAAAGGAAGAAGGTCAGTCCAATTGTCCTGTTGGTAATTAATAAAGCATCTTAAATATTGTTCAAATACATTATTAGATCGTTCTATTTCGCCGTTAGTCTGGGGGTGATTGGAAGACGACAACCACTGGATGGAGCCTAGTAGGGTTAAAAACACCCACCAAAATGTGGATGTGAATTGTACACCTCTATCTGAGATAAACCGTTGGGGAGCTCCATGAAGGTGCTAAATGTGTATTAAAAACATCTTTGCCAATGCTTTGGCTGTTGGGATTTTTTGGCATAGTACAAAATCAACCTGTTTTGAAAAAAGATCAGTTACAACCCAAATGACAGTATTTCCTGCACTTTCAGGGAGCTCCACTAAAAAGTCCATAGAGATCTCTTTCCATGGTGCTGAAGGTTCCCTTTATCTATCACTGTATGCCTGGAAGCATCTTAGATTCTGCTTTATGTAAGCGCTGGACTTTGCCCCTTCAACCAAAAAGAATGAACTTCTGAAAGCTAGGTACTTCCAAAGGAATTCTTTATTGAAAGGAAGTGATCCAGGTACTAGTCAAAGCAGAATCTAAGATGCTTCCAGGCATACAATAATAGATAAAGGGAGTTAGAACCCCTCCCTTTATTCTGATGTGGATTTAGTCAAACAAAGAACCAACATGTTAATTCCCCCCCCCCTTTTCTGGAATGTATCTTAGAAAAGTTTCCCAGGGAGTATCTTTCAGAGTTGGAATTTATACGGTCCCTTCTCCGCTTGCTACTTTTCCAAGAGATGACAAGTTTCTAGACATCTGGCTCCAGTCCTCCAGTTGTATATCATGTGCAAGTTATAAAGATTCAATATAAGATTTAAGACATTCAGGTTACATCAAAAAGGATTACTTGTACCAACTCCCCCCCCTTCTTCTTCCATTGAAGAATGTCAGATACACGGATCTGACAGAGGGAAAGATAAGAGAGAGGAGATGAGATAGAGAAAGAGAGAGGAGAAAGAGAGAGAGGAGAGGGGGAGAGAAGAGAGAGAAAGAGAGAAGAGAGAGAGAGAGAGAGAGAGAGAGAGAGAGAGAGAGAGAGAGAGAGAGAGATACCCGTTTAAAAGAAAATACCAGGAGCCATAAAACCTGGGTGCATGGCTAGGGGGGTCATGTGACTGAGTGGGAATGAATAATTTCGAGTTGGCCATGCCCACCCAGGTTTTGTGGCTCCCAGTGTTTTCTTTTCTGTGGGAACAGGGTCCAAATGGCTCTTTGAGTGTTTAAGGTTACAGACCCCTGAACTCGGCAGTCAGCTTTTGTCTTAGTTGAGAGTCATATGAATTGAGGAAAGAAACACACAAATAAAGAAAGCTCTATTTTTTAAGAATTTTTCCCCTTTATATCTTAATTGGGGGATGGTTTTGGACTCCTTTAAAGGGAAACAGATTTGCAATATTTTATATACTCCTATCCAGATCCTATTGGTCCAAAGTTCCTTTCTTCATTAGAGGTGTATTTTATTTAATAATTCTAATAAAATAAATAATAATAAATCTTTACAATAATTTCTTTTCCAAAATTTAGTTCATCATACTGTCCTTCTAAATCATGAAAATCAAAAGTTAGGAGGAGGAACAAAACTGCTTGTCACTTAAGGCTGAAACCTCTTCAATTCCATCCCCCCACTCCCTCTTAGATGCCAAAAGCAAAACAGTATGAGTAAATGAACTATCTGCCAGTGTTTATCTCTCCTAAATCAGTTTGGAATGAGTCAAAGATTTCATATTTATCTAAGTGAAGCCTGGGAACTATGTGACTAATGTAAATATCTACATCGATTTTTATGTATGCTTCATATTTTCTTTGATGTATCTTCTTTTTCTGCTTAGTCTCTGCCTCAGTCGCAATGTGTGGAAAGTTGTTCTCCTGGATTTGTCAAGCGGAAGCGAGAAGGAGAGCCTGCTTGCTGCTATGACTGTATTCCTTGTCCTGAGGGGACCATCTCCATCCATGAAGGTAGGGGACACGAAGGAAAAGGACAGGATTTTTGGAAGTGGATTCATCTGAAACACTGACTCTAAACCGCTTAGAGATGGCGGTAAAAACAATGTGAAATGGTTTATAAGTCTAAGCGCTATTGCTATTATCTTCAAATTATACAATTTATTATTTAGAGGGAGGAATAGCCGAAAAACCTTGAGGGAAGGCCTAGGAAGACATAGCAGGTATAGCAGATTGGACAAGCTTCTCTACTGCCAGAAAAAAAAACCTTCTGCTTTCTAGTTTGGATTCCAGATTATTTGCAGCACTAACTTTTTTTCTAGGTAATTAGATTTCAAAAGACAGGCATCCACCGTCAAGTAGATTAAGAAGTGCCATCTATCAGGATTCAGGAAATGTGTCTAGAAAGATTAATTGATTCATTATCTACCTCTAATAATATACGTTCTGCAAATGACAGAAGAAATCATTCAGGTTCCAGGACTTCTTCCAATTTCATAAACTACAAAAATATTGATTGTAATAAGATTTTAAACAGATTTGGACTTTCTTTCCCTTGGATTGATATTACCCCAGAAGGAGAAAGTGAGAACTCGCCTTGGTTTGGACTGACTGATAACTTTGGGACTGTTTTATTTTTTTATTTTCTTTTGAATATTCTGGTTGTTGTAAGAAGAAAGAAGGGGAAAAGAAAAGAAAAGATTTATAATGGCTCTTTCTGTTGAGGAACTAAGAAAAGAATATGAACAAGCAAAAAAATGGTAAAGATGGTGTGGAAGAAGCTTTCCTTTTTTAGAAATGGCGCTACTAATTATCAACAAACATTACAACAGATGAAGACAGCAGAGGAACAAGAAAGAAAGGAAGGAGCCATTTTTAATGAATCACAGAATTTGATCCAGAAAGAAGGAAGAGAGAAAGAAAAGAAAAGAAGAGAAAAGAAGAAAATTAAAGGACTTAAGGACTTAAGATCTAAAAACATTTAAGAAAGGGAAAAATAAGGTGCAAAACCAATATGATGATAGTAAACAAAAGGGAAAAGGAATACGACAGAGAAGGGAAGCCGGTAAGGCAGAGGCTAGAAGAAGGGGGTAGAAAGGTTTGTTGGGAGAAGAAAGAAAAGGGAAAAGGTGGAGAAAAGCTACAATGTTTTGAAATTAAATGAAAAAGAAATTTTTATGGATAATGGATAAAGTATAATTTTTTTTTTAAAAAAAAAAGATTTTGCAAGGTACATAAGATGAGATGGTAGTATTGTAATGGTTTAAGAGTTGATAAGAGATTAAAATGTTTAAAAATGATTGGCTTTAAAACTTAATAATAGGGGAGGTTTAGAATATTGTTTTAATTAAAGAGTTTAATAAGATTATGGTATTGATGTTATTATAAAATTTTTATTATAGTATCTTTTTTAATATTTGGATTTATTGTCTAATTATGTACTTAATTATGTTGGATGTATTAGTTAGATAGAATGTACCAAGCAAAATCGGATTGGGTATTAGATATTATTTTAAAGATTAATTTGATTAACTTAGGGGGAGATAGAAAGGCATCATACTCTGATTAATGATTTCAGGAGAAACTTATTTTCTTTTTTTTTTATAAGGAATGAGACAAAGGGATGATAAAAATGGACAAAAGATATAAATATAATGATTCAAACTAAGATGATTAATTAAGATAGAATTAAGAAGTGTGAAATATGTGGGGAAGTTAATATAGAAGGCTTAGAATGGTAAATAAAATAAGTAATGATATGTAAGATGAGCATGAATATAATTGAAGTCCATGAAGAGAGAGACACCTGGGTCCAAGTTACTTTCAAAAAGATTTTTTTATGTTTTGTGTGTTGTGTGTATATGTCTTTTTGGGGGGGAGAATTAGTAAAAACTTGTAGAAATATAGAATGAGAATAATGGTAACTAAGTCAGAAAGAAACAGATGAAATAATAATAATGATATTGAATAAGAGTAAAGAGAAGTAAAGAGAAATTGAATAAGAGGTGTTGGTATGTTGTATGGAAATGGTTTAAAACAGAATCATAATTTATCTGACTTGTTAAATTTACAATGAAAAAAGGTTTAAACATGTAATGAATAATGATAATTTGTGTGTTTTAAAAATTAATAAAACTTGTTTAAAAAAATATATATATTGCTGTTTTGACACAACATTTTATTCTTCTTACATTCTTTCTGTGGAGATTTTAAGCAATAATTCTCAGAAAAAGCTGCTGGTAACATATTTTATCGCAAGGAGGTATTTCTTGAAAGATGAAACTGCAGAATATTTTTTAAATGTTGCCTTTTGTTTTACTCAGATACAGAAAAATGCACCAATTGTCCAGATGAAAAATATCCAAATGAGGACAGAATCCAATGTATCCCCAAAGTTATATCCTTCCTTTCTTATGAAGAATATCTGGGAATCATTCTGGTCTCTTTTGCCCTATTCTTGTTCTTAGCCACAGGTCTTGTTTTAATCATATTCATTAAACATCTAGAAACTCCCATTGTGAAAGCCAACAACCGAGACCTCTCTTACATCCTCCTGGTCTCCCTCCTGCTTTGCTTCTTGTCTCCTTTTCTCTTCATTGGGCAACCAAGGGAAGCCACTTGCCTTCTCCGACAAACAGTTTTCAGCATCAATTTCTCAGTTGCTGTTTCTTCTCTCTTGGCCAAAACCATCACAGTGGTGCTGGCCTTCCTGGCCACAAAACCAGGAAACCGAGTGAAGAGATGGTTGAGGAAGAGCTTGGCCAACTCCATCATCCTTTCTTGTTCTAGTGTCCAAACTATGATCTGCTCCATCTGGTTGGGAATTTCTCCCCCATTCCGTGACTCAGACTTTCATTCCCAGCCTGGAGAGATCACCCTGCAATGCAATGAAGGCTCTGTTTTCATGTTCTACATCACCCTCAGCTACATGGGCTTCCTGGCTGCCATCTGCTTCATGGTAGCATTCCTGGCCAGGAATCTCCCCGGTGCCTTCAATGAAGCCAAGCTGATCACCTTCAGCATGCTGGTCTTCTGCAATGTCTGGATCTCCTTCTTGCCCACCTATCTGAGCACCAAGGGGAAATACATGGTGGCTGTGCAGGTTTTCTCCATCTTGGCCTCCAGTGCTGGGCTGCTGGGCTGCGTCTTCATCCCCAAGTGCTACATTATCATTCTCAGGCCAGACTTGAATACAAAGGAATATCTTACGACCAGAAGAAATGTATAAATGTGAGTCAGAGGAATTTCCACTCTCAACATATTTCAACAGGTCAAGCATAGAAATTGTTTCAAGTTGTCTCACATACATGACCTGGGGCAACAATTTTGAGCTGAAATAACCAAAGGACAATTGGAAGATAGTATCCTCCATCCACATTCAGTATAATTTCAAGATGTGTATTATCTGCATTATCCATCTGGTTGAATCATGCAGAAATAAAATAACAGAAGAACTGAAATGCAGCCCTATAAGAGTTTTACAAAACAATTCCTAAAGAATTGAGAGTATCCTTATTTGAGTGTCTGATAAATATGCTTTAAGGGAGGGAGGTTGGATTGATCATAAATGCTCCTTATAAATTGCAACAATTCATCCATATCATTCTTCTAATGGTGGACACTCCAGAGATATTTGGAAGGGGCTTTGGAGGTGTTCTCAGGTGGCCTAGAGGTGGAGCTCTCACCTCACAATCAGGAGGCTATGAGTTCGATCCTAGGTAGAGGGTAATATTTGGAATAGACTCTCCTGCTCGAACAGGGGGTTGGACTAGATGACCTCCAAGGCCCCTTCCAACTCTGCTATTCTATGTCTAACCCCACCCCCTGCTTAGATAGGAAACCCTACCCCACTTCCTGACAAATGGTTATCCAACATATTTTTAAAAACTTCCAGTGTTAGAGCATTCACAACTTCTGGGGGCAGATTGTTCCACGGATTGATTGTTCTAACTGTCAGGAAATTTCTCCTTAGTTCTAGGTTGCTTCTTTTCTTGATTAGGTTCCATCTGTTGGTTTTTTGTTCTGCCCTTTGGTGCTTTGGAGAATAAGTTGACTCCCTCTTCTTTGTGACAACCTCTCAAATATTGGAAGACTGCTATCATGTCACCCCGGTCCTTCTTTTCATTAAACTAGACCTACCCAATTCCAGCAACCTTTCTTTATAACAGTCGCAATATGCTGACTCTGTAAATTGCTTAGAGAGGACTGTAAAGCACTTTGAAGTGGTATATGAGTCTAAGTGCTATTGCTACTGAGAGAAAATTGTAAGTTACTCTTTTATAATGAACATTATATAGCAAGATCATTTTGTATATGAAATAGACTAGAAGATTCTTTTCTTTCATTCCTTTTTAATGAGCCCTTGCCAGCTTTCTCTGTCCTTGAAGAAAACCCCCTCCCTTTTGTTGTTTCTAGTGAAAGGAGTTACATCCTAGCTGAGTCATTCACATTTAGATGATATATTACACAAAGACATGATATATTGTTAGAACAACAGGAAGATCTGACCAGGCTAGGGAGAATAAATAAGATAAGAACATACATCAAAGGTAAAGTTTGGCAGCCCAGGAATAAATAGAAGATAAAACATTGAGGCCCAGGAAACAACGTCATGACGACCCCAAGGTGGTAGTTTAGCATATAGAAAATAAGGGGATGTGAGGGGAGGGCTTTTTAGGCGTGGCGTGTTCTGTGCAGGGATGTAAAATATATTGTTGAAGTAGTGAAATTTGCTCTCCTTGTACTCAATCCAATTACGAAGGGTCTTGGAGGCCGCTCTTGCAACCGCTTTTCTTCCTACAATAAACCTTTGAAATTGTGAACCAGAGACTTGTCTTCATGTTGTGAGTATTTATACAATTATTTGGGAATTTTAAATCTCACAGTGGGATACCCCGGTAAACACAGGCTTGACATAACTCTCGGTCTAGGCCCATTCAGAACTGATGAATCAGCAACCTCTCCAGCCAAGCCCGCAGTTTACCAGCTACTCAGCAGAACTCACGGAACTCTGAGCCCCTTGGGTTAGTGCCAAGAGTTCTCTTCCTCTTGGCCTAGAGTTCTCTTTCTACATGTTGGGCTCGGGTCCCGTCTTTGAAACAGTCATGTAGTGCTTCCTGGAACATTCCTGCATCCACCAACATCCAGGTATGCTGTATATGCAAGTCTGCCATCTACTCAGCCACTTCCCCCTCTAGTACCACCATTATAGCCATCACCACAGCCCATTGTTATGGATAAAATGGGCATACTGGTCCAAATGCCTGATAGACTGGCTAAGAAACAATACTAGATGGTCTGAGTTCCCATCAAAAGTTGTTTGTAAGGCCAGAGGACCTGATAGCATCATCTGTGGCCAAAATCCCATTGGGCCAGTAGAACCCTGCACATTCAGACATGGGCCCTATAGCCCAGGACCCGAACCCTGCCGAGCCAACTGACAGGCCACTGAGCCCAACATCCAGCCTTTGGGCCCACCGTCACCTGCCATTGCAGTCCTCGCCAACACTGGTACTGAGTCCTGATCCAATGGCCTCACTTGCAGAACTTCCTGGGTATAATGAGGCACAGTATCCCATCATAGCCTTGGACTGGCTAAACAGAACCGGGTCTGTGGTACTAGACCCAGATGAGATCCCAATCGCTGTGCCTGCCAGTTTCTAGTTGCCTCAAGAGCCACATCCCAGGGAGAAACAGACCAGGAAGGAACATCTGGCCTCTCCAAACCACACCCGTAGTACCTCCATGGTGTAGCTTCCTAGGGCTGGCAAATAGTCCCACTCTCCTTCCTCATCATCCATCAGCTGTCCTTTCTGCCACTCAAACTGCTTGGCACCATGAACTCCTGGGGTAGATGGCCTGAAGCCAGTTTCCCATGCCATGGCTGAACTATGCCACCACTCTGCGGAGGAATTGGGCCCTTGCATCACCTCAAAACAACCCAGCCTTTGCTGAGTTGTCTGGTAACTTGTACATCATGTGCCTTTGGTCTCACTGCAGGCTGACCACTGTCCCCCCCACCTGCATCTGGCGCAAGGTCCTCCATCAGCACCAGCTCCTCCTCGGTTCTGACACCCGTCACATGCTTCAGCCCCTCTGCCATCCCCTATCTTCAAAGTATCCTCAAGGACACCGGCCAGTCCACAAATGGCATGAAGAGGAAAAGGAAAAAATATATGAGCCCTGACTTCTTCTCAAGTATCCAAGTCCCCAGGTCTTGAGAATTCAGAAGCTAAAAAGTCTAAAAACAATTAGTACTTTTTATTCAATCCTGAGGTGTGGCACAATTGAGTAACTGACATTTGAAAAGTCTCCCAGCACTCTATTTATAGCAAGAACATGCCCCTTACCACTCCCTAGCACCCAACATCAGCATTCAATGTCTTATCAGCAGTCTACCATTCAGTGCCTGTGTTTCTGGCCTCTGTGTTCCACACACTGTCTCCTCCAGCGCCAATCAGCTGGGCTTCTGAGAACTGTCAGTTAGCTGTGCAGTTGACGGGAGAATGCCATCATCGCTGGGATCGAGGCTGACACCACCTACCAGCTTGAGAGCTTCCTCTAAATCAAACAAGGAGTTTGTGATCTCCTTGTGATTGACGGAGTGTCCTCTCTATTTTCATCATCCCTTCAGGGAGACTTAGGTACCTCGGAAGCTCCTAGAAGGTCAGATTTGGCATGATTCCATGGAGCCCCCGGAGATGTTTTGTGTCAACCCTGCCTCCCTCTTCTGTAGCATTCTTTGGAGATCATTATGCCACAATGGTGGACAGCAGAAGTCAATTCCCTGGGTATTGGAGCATCTTCCTCCAGCATCACTTTCTGGACATGTCCTGACAGGAAGGATAACAACCATTGTAGAAGAATGTCTTGAGGGGTGTATCTGCTATATTTCACAAAAATCCTTTTCTCCAGCTGCCTCTCTCTACATGGAGTCCTGGAAGAGGTCTAGAGGACAAATTATCATTCACTGTAATTATCACAATCCCAGACTTTGAGATGTCTACTGCTACTTTTCCAGTTGATAGAACATCAGACTAAAGCAACATGGAATGGGTCTTGCATCAGAAAAAGATATAAGCATCTACTCATGCTGAATGATTTGCACAATGTTGAGGACCCATGCTGCTGTTGAATGTACCTTTCTCTCTTTGCCAAATGAAGCTGGATTTGTTTCTGTTTGAAAAAGGAAAGCCATTCAATATTGCATTTTCTGGGAGTGCTTTGAAATCATCTAACTCTTCTTTGGAAACAGGCAATTGATTCAGCTCCATGAATTATGGACCTCCTGTTTCTGCTTTCAATGCTACTGGTGTGCCATACAGTCTCTGGGAAGCTTAGAATGAAGTGCCCACTGAATTCGGTGCACCTGGATAGAGAAAGACCATGGAGCTACTACAGGCCAGGAGACCATCTCATCGGTGTAGTCACCAGTGCAGTTACACTAAAACAGAAAATGTTGTTTTTCAACCTGCTTCCTTATACTCAGTCTTACTTGTAAGTTATTCAGTGCAATGAAATTGTATTCCTTCCATCTGCAGTTCTAACACTCTCATTGTTTTCTCCTTATTCTGCCTACTCCTATATTGCAGGAACTGATTGATTTTGTTGATTGATCAGATTTCCACGGGTTTCTTCTATTGTCTTATTTAGTGGAAGACACACAAATACAAAGAGGAACAAAAAAAAAAAAACCCAAGCCCTGAAAGAATTCCACATTATTTTCCTCTCCACGTCTAATTTAGAATGCCTGACCGGAATACTTTGTTCAAAGTAGTGATTGTTGTAGTTAACCATGACCAGATCATTTCCATATTTTTATAACTGCTCATTGATATTGAATGCCTGATCCTTATAAGAATAGAAGATGACTTGGTTTTATAACAGCTTTTCTTAATCACTTATGAAATATCCTTTTCCTTTTATGATGGTTGTACTTTAAAATAGGAATTATTTTGCATACTGGGTGCTGTGCTGATGAAAATTACTGCTGCTATAAATAGACTTTGTGATTCTTATCTGCTTCCCATTTTCTCAACATTTACAAATATTAAATTTTGATGGGTGACTATCATTTGCCTCTGGTTTTCGAACAGTATTGGCTTCAGACTCAATAATTGTGTATTGATAAAGACGATGAAATTGGTAAAATGGTATTGTATTACTGCTGTTGATGATGCTTGTATTAACCAAAGCACTTTTTTTACACTAGTCTTCCTTATACTACCAAAGGAATAGAACGCTTTATTTTCACTATTCAAGAGATCAACAAGAATATCCAGCTCCAATGCAATCTCACGCTTGGCTACAATATCCATGATAACTATTTGAACACACTTGGCACTTCAGAAGTCTTGCTGGACATGCTGTCTAATGGAAAAGCCAATGTTCCCAACTACAGCTGTGGAAGGAAGGACAGCATCTTGGCTCTTCTTGATGCAGCTGACAGGGAGATTTCCATCCAGATGTCAACATTAGTAGGCCCCTACAAAGTCCCACAGGTTTGTGTGTGTATTTGTCTATATACTAAAGAGAGTTAGGTGGTATTGCATGCATGATAGATTCAATCATATCTTCTCTATGGAATTCAAGACCTGCTTTTCACTATGTCCATTGTAGGTATCATGGCTGGGAACTGGGATACCCATTAGGATGAGGGCATGTATCAAAATAGTCATATTCTCTCTTAATACCAACTCTTGCTTTGGGGGCTTCTGCTACATACTTGTGAAGGTGAGGAGATGCTCTGTATCCAATCAAAGGGTCTTCAGTAAAATAAGAGAGCATAGCACTGATGGAAAGCTCACATTTTGTACATGATCTTAGAAAAATTATGATAATGCTGAACAAAAGCCACATTCGTGGAAATAATTCTGAAAAATATGCTTTGCATCCATCAAAGAAAGGGACTAAATCACTTGGCATTAAATTCATAGATTTTCTGGAGAATGTTTAAACAATTGGGAGAGTTCATTGATCCAGAACATTTCTGCCCACAGCAATCTAATACTACTAAGGTAATCAGTGCTTGTAACATTGAAGTTTGTGAAAGGAAGTATATCCACCTTGCTGTCAAGAAAACTCAAGATTTTTATAATGTGCACTTCACCATGTACACTAATAAGAAAGGTGGTAAGGAAGTAGAGGAACTCAGGCACAAAACAGGTTATGTAGAAAGTAAACACACAGACAGTGAAAAGTGACTATGCACAACACACAGAGTATGAGGAATAGGGTGAAATAGAAATTCATAAATTTGATATGATATTGTTTCCATTACGAAAACTTGGTGGGATGAAACCCACAAATGGAATACACAGCTACAGGGATTTAAATTATTAAAAAGAAACAGACAAAATAAAATAGTAGGTGGAGTTGCACTATATATAAGAAATAAATAAATGTCTACATAAATCAAGAATAATGAAAACTGTCTTGAATATATTTGGATCAATATAAAAGGGGGGAAACGGCATTGCCATAGGTGTATTCAATAGGCAACCGAACAAAGTAGAAAAAATAGATGAACTTTTTGCTAGTCAGTTAACTAAGTGTATAGTAAGCACATCCAAATAGTAATGGGGGACTTTAACTATCCTGATATTAAGCAGGAGACAAACTCTGCACCAAGTGGGAGATCAGACAAGTTCCTGACAAACCTAAAAGACAACTTTGAGTCTGCACCAAGTGGAAAACCAAACAGGTTTCTGACAAACCTAGCAGACAACTTTGACTCTCAAAAAGCAGAGAAGGATACTAGGGGATCAGCCATACTGCACTCAATTCTCTCTAATAGAGATGAAATGATAGAAGGTGTCCAAGCTACAGGAACCTTGGGGGGGGGGGAGTGATCATGCAATATTGGAATTCAGCATTATGCAAGCACAATCAATAGAACAAGTCAAACTAAATTTTAAGAGAGCTAATCTCAATAAACCTTGAGAGATCTTTGGTATAATTCCATAAATAAGAACCCCTAAGGGGAAAACAACCCAAGCAGCTTGGCAAATTTTGAAAAGTGAGATTTAAAAAGCCCAGTCTAGCACAATAGCAATGAAGATGAAAAATAATAGCTGCATAAAAAATACTCTAGTAATGGGATACTCCAATTATCCTGATATTAATTGGAAAACTAATTCTGCAACAAGTGAGAAATCAAATAAGTTCCTAACCAACCTAGCTGACAACTTTGTTGTCCAAAAGGTAGAGGGTGAAACTAGAGGGACAGCCATAATGGACAGGGGTGGGATTCTACCAGTTTGCACCTATTCGCTAGAACTGGTGGTTAACATTCTAAGCAGTTTGGAGAACTGGTTGTTAGAAGAAATTACTGGCCTAGTCCTGTAAGGAAGGCAGGAAGAAAACATTCTGGTGTTGCTTACAGAAACTGCCTCTCTGTTAACCCTTATTACATGCTTGGCAGGACTAGACTTCCTGTCTCAGGAATGTCTCTGGAGTTTTTTTCCCCTCCTTTTCTGGTACTTTGCTTGTGTGGAGTGACCATTCAAAGTTACAATGGCACTGAAAAACTGACTTATGACCATTTTTCACACTTACGACTGTTGCAGCATCCCCACAGTCATGAGAGGCCAGGCGAGGAGATGCATGCCTCAATGTGAGTGATATTGAGTTGGCTACACCCAGCCAATAACATGACCACTAAGCCAGGTCCACCCAGTCACATGACCACCAAGCCACGCCTACCACCTAAGCCATGCCCACAGAACCGGTTGTTAAAAATGTTTAATCCCACCCCTGACACTGGACTTAATTCTTACAAACAGAGAAGTGATAGAGGGAGTTGAAACTGCAGGAACCTTGGGTGAGAGTGACCATGTCATACTAGAATTCAACATAACACAAACACAAGCAACAGAACATAATGACATCAGAGTCTTGGATTTTAAAAGAGCTGATTTCAATAAACTCAGAGATAACTTGGGAAAGGTTCCATGGATGAAAATCCTAAAGGGGAAAACAACTCAAGAATCTTGGGAAACTCTAAAAAGTATGATCATAGAAGCCCAGACCAGCACAATACCACTGAGAAGGAAAAACAAGAAATCCAAGAAGAAACCAGCATGGCTGCACAAAGATCTCTCTGGCAAATTGAAAGAAAAAAAGGACAAGTACAAAAAATGGAAAGAAGGACATACAACTAAGGCAGAATATCAGCAGATAGCCAGAATCTGCAAAGAGGAAGTCAGGATAGCAAAGGCTCAGAACAAAAAAAGACTTGCAACAAAAGTCAAAGATAATAAAAAAAAGTTTCTTCCAACATATAAATAACAAGAAAAAAATCAAGGAAACAGTCAGTCCACTAAAGAGAGAAGATGGCAAGGAAGTAACAGGCAACAGAGAGAAAGCAGTACTGCTTAACTCATTCTTTGCATCCGTCTTCACGAAAAAAGAAACTATAGCTCAACGCACCAAAAACATAACTGTAAAAGACAGATCAGAAATAAAAGTTAAAATAAGCAAAAAATAGTAAGAAAACACCTGTCTGATCTTGATGAACACAAATCTACGGGGCCTGATGGATTACATCCAACAGTTTTAAAGGAGCTGGTAGAGGTAATCTCAGAACCACTGCACCATAACTTTCAAAAATCCTGGAGCACCGGGGAACTACCAGAGGACTGGAAAAAAAACTGATGTGTTTTCCATCTTCAAAAAAGGGAAAAAAACAGACCCAGGAAACTATGGACCAATCAGCCTAACATCAATACAAGGGAAGATACTGGAAAAGATAATAAAAAAACAGATCTGCCAACATCTAGAAACAAATAAAGTAATAACTAGCAGTCAACACGGGTTTGTTAAGAACAGATCATGCCAAACCAATCTTATTTCATTCTTCAACACAGTGACTAAATTAGTAGACCAGCAAAATACTGTGGATATAATATATTTAGATTTCAGCAAGGCATTCAACAAAGTAGACCACAACCTACTTCTTAGTAAGCTAGAAAAAAGTGGAAAAGAGAGCACCAACACTAGATGGACTCGCAACTGGCTGTCAAACCGTACTCAACGAGTAGTCCTTAATGGGTCTAAATCTACATGGAGGGAAGTAAGCAGTGGGGTGCCACAAGGTTCCATCTTATGCCCAGTACTCTTCAATATCTTCATTAACGACTTAGATGAGGAAATAGAAGGGGAACTTACCAAATTTGCAGATGATACTAAGCTGGCAGGAATAGCTAACACCCAAGAAGATAGGCTCAAGATCCAGATGGATCTTTACAGACTAGAACACTGGGACATATCTAAGAAAATGAATTTCAATGTAGAGAAAAGTAAAGTCCTATACTTAGGCAAGAAAAACCAAAAGTACACATATAGACTGGGTGAAACCAGGCTCAATAGCAGTAACTGTGAGAGGGATCTTGGAGTCTTAGTGGACAACCAGCTAAATATGAGCCAGCAGTGTGCAGCAACCGCCAGAAAAGCTAATGCAATCCTAAATTGTATTAACAGAGGGATACAATCAAGATCAAAGGAAGTACTAATACCACTCTATAAAGACGTAGTAAGACCACACCTAGAGTACTACATCCAATTTTGTTCACCACATTATAAAAAAGATATTGAGACTCTAGAAAAAGTGCAGAGAAGAGCAACCAGGATAATTAGGGAACTGGAAGCTAAAACATAAAACAAATGGTTGCAGGAACTGGGCTTGGCTAGTCTAGTAAAGAGAAGGACCAGGGGAGACATGATAGCGGTCTTCCAATATTTGAAGGGCTGCCACAGAGAGGAAGGGGTCAAGCTATTTTCTAAAGCTCCTGTAGACCAGACAAGGAATAATGGATGGAAACTGAACAAGGAGAGATTTAACCTGGAAATAAGGAGAAACTTTCTGACAGTGAGAACAATCAACCAATGGAACAGCTTGTCATTGGAAGTTGTGGGAGCGCCATCACTTGAGACTTTCAAGAAGAGATTGGACTGCCATTTGTCAGAAATGGTGCAGGGTCTCCCACTTGGGTGGGGGGTTGGACTAGATGACTGACAAGGTCCCTTCCAACTCTGATTATCTGTTAAATCTGTTAAATCTGTTGACTCTCTGATAAATTGAAAGACAAAAAGGAGAAATATAAAAAATGTAAAAAGGAGCACATATCTAAGGCAGAATATCAGCAAATAGCCTGAGCATGCAAAGATGAAGTGAGGAAAGCTAAGGCTCAAAACAACCTAAGGCTTGTGGCAAAACTCAAAAACAATAACAACAACAAAAAGCTTCTTTCAACATGTAAAAAACCATTTTAAAAAGTCAAGGAAATGATTGGACCATTGGTGGGAGAAAGTGGTAAGAAGTTGACTAGAAACAGAGAGAAAGCAGAACTGCTTAATTTATTTTTTGCCCAAAAGGAGAAAAACAGTCCAACCTATTAAAAATACTACCACAAAGAGCTCAATAATAATACAGAGTCCACAGACACAATTTTCTACAAGATGAACTTTTTTAAAAAAAATTCCATGTTGTGAGTTCCACTATTACTATACATATGTATAAATAATACTTCTTATATCCTGTTGGGTGGAAGATAGCAATAATATTTTCTAAATATTAAAAAAACAGTATAAAAATACCAATCAATTATTGTTCCCTTAGTCAAATAGATATTGTGGCTAAAAACAAATGCTAAGTTCCTATTGAGTAGAGTTGATATTTGCTCAGGGAACAAATGACAAATAATTTCTTGATGAAGACTTATTTATTCATGTATTTATTAAACTTGTTTCCCACCTGTCTCACTGCAAAGTGAGTCTGAGCAGCTTATATTAAAAATCATAAAACTACAGAAAAACACATTTGTAATGGCACTAAAAATACAATAGAGGGAAGAATGCAGAGTGGTGCCCCAAGATTCTGTCTTAGGCCCAGTGTTCTTCAACATCTTCACAAAAGATCTAGATGAGGAAAAAGAAGGGGATTTCATCAAATTTCACCAAAGCTGGGGGAAATTGCTAACACTTTGGAAGATGGACTCAAGATTCAGAAGGATCTTGACAAACTTAAGCACTGGACTCTATCCAATGAAATGCAATTTTCAATGGTGAAAAAAGTAAGGCCCTATTCCTAGACAAGAAATATTAAATGCACAGTTATAGCATAGTTGATACCTGGCTGAGCAGTAGCAACCGTGAGGGAAATCTAGTTTTCCTACTGGACCATGACTTAAATATGAGACACCAGTATGTTGCAGCTGCCCAAAAAGCCATGGAGACCTAGGGTGCATCAATAGAGGGATGAAATCAATAAAGGAGAATATTTCTGGCTCAGTATTGAAATGAAGGTTTCTTGTAACTTTCTGAATGTGGTTATTTTCTTGCAGACGTTTCATTACCAAAACTAGGTAAGATTATCAGTGCTAGTAAGGACTGTGAGGTATGCTCTGGATTTTATCTTCTAATGACTTGCCCTGTAAGCACTGT
Organism: Notechis scutatus; assembly: GCF_049901735.1. NCBI lineage: Eukaryota > Metazoa > Chordata > Lepidosauria > Squamata > Elapidae > Notechis > Notechis scutatus. Next base: position 273,545 of record NW_028263150.1, read on the forward strand.
TGGGAATGGTTTTGGAGTTTTTTTAGTTGAGCTGTTTACTGTTAGTTTGTTTGGCAGTTCCTTAAACGGGGTATAGTTTATTTCTTGATTGTTCATCTGATGATAGTCAACATCAGATTCTTCCCCAAACCCCAAAACTTTAACCTTAGACTGTCTACTATTGACCTCACCCCTTTCCTAAGAGGTCTGTAGGGAGTGTGCATAAGCGCACCAACGTGCCTACCATCCCTGTCCTTTGTTTCTTTTATTTTTCTTATATGTATCCATTTCATGTATTCATAACTATGTTTATTCTTATACCTATTATCTTGTAAATGATTGACAAATCAAATTAAATAAAAAAAATGAAATAAATAAAACAACCATTAACCAGCATTATGTTAAATCAACATCAATTAACATCATTAATTATTGGTGCAACTTGAAAGCTATGGAAGCTACAGACTTCCCAAAATTGTGTCTATTAGAATAGACAAAATTTCAGCTAAAGATCTCTTAGCTCAGGGGTCGCCAACCTTTTGGACCTCAAGGACCACCAAACTCATAATTTTATATCCCGGGGAGCACTAATATGAATTTTGACGGACGGTCGCTAACTGACGTTGGTGGGAGAGAGAGAGAGGGAGGGAGATGTGATCTAACCTCTCTCTCTCTCTCTCTCTCTCTCTCTCTCACACACACACACACACACCAGAGGCAGGGGTGGGATAAATGTCTTAACAACTGGTTCTGTGGGCATGGTATATTTGTGAGTGTGGCTTCATGGTAAAGTGACTGGCTGGGCATAGCTTGTACGTAAATATTATAAATATTTATGTAAATATTGAATTTTTTATTAAAAAGCGCAACTTTTACCCAAAATCAGGCAAAGCAGGCAGGCATATTGAGTTTTTCACAGAATCACAGATTCACTCAGAGATCTATCTTTCTGCCATTGACTACCTGAGTCTGCACTGAATTACAGAAGCTTTAGTCCTAAGGAAGGTTGGGCTCTAAGAGCCAAAGATCTAAAGATTAGCTAGAAAGCAAGAAATCTAATGGTTTTCTGCTTTCTAGCTAATCTAAATCTTCCCGCACAGCAGAACAGCTGATGGTTGGGGAGAAAAAAGGAAAAATAGCAACTTATCAGGCACGTTTGCCAGGTAAGGAGTGAGTGGTTGAGGAGGGTTCTTGTGGGCCATGTGGGCAGCGCAGACTTGTGTTCCCATGCAGCCTGGATTAATTGCTTTGGGGGGTGCTCTGGGGGTGACATTTCTCTGCGGCCCACCAAAATTTTCTCTGTGGCCCACCAGTTGGTGACCACTGTCTTAGCTTGTACAACTGACAAATTATATAAGGAACTACGCCTCCCTGTCTCTTGTACAACTGGAGAAGAAAGTAAAACGATGGCTGCACAAAGAATCTGAAAGCAGAAAATGATGTGCCAATCTTCCAAAATTAAATATGATATCACCCATTACTGGAACAATATATTTCACTTAACGCCTGCATATGTGTGTCTAACTGCATTACATTCTAGTGGGGATTTGCATTTGGATTGTTATTCTTTTTACTTAATTTGTTTCTTTTTATACAAAGTCTTCTTAATATTCTATGTTTAATATTTTAAACAATGGCCAATAAACAAACTATTCTAAGATGTTTATCAAAACAAAGTTAGATTTATGAAAAATTCATATTTTGGAGTTGCCTTCTTTATTGTTTTTCCAGATCAGTCATAGAATTGTTTCAGAGACTCTAAATGATAAAAGTAAATTCCCTTTTTTCCACCGGATGCTCCTCAAAGAAGGGTTTCAATATTCAGCAATTGTCCAAGTACTTCTGCACTTCAGGTGGACCTTGATTGGTCTCCTTGCTCCAGACACAGAAGAGGGAGAGAATTTCCTCAGGACTTTTCCCCCTTTGCTTGTCAGGAATGGAATTTGTGTCGTTATATCACAACAATTCTCAATGACTGAACATCTAGCACCCTTGAGGGATTCCAGCTTTTCTCAGTGGAAACAAGTCAATGTCTTTGTTCACTTCACAGAACATATTATTGTTTCAAACACATTTCATATTTTTCATCTAACAATTGACATTTTGTCAGGACCCATTAGAGAGAAAATCTGGATCACCACAACTTTGGGATACTATATAATGACTCATCTTGGATATCATAAATACATCCATAGTATATGGGGCTTTGAATTTATACAAATGATAAGCCCAAAATATGGTGCTTTTGAACCCTTTTCCTTTTTAGACTCCCAGTATAAAGACAAGAATTTTCAGTGTTCTTTTTCAAAGCATGTTTTTTCTGTCAAAGGCCGGAAAAGATGCACCCAAAAAACTCCAGTGGAGGTGGAAGAGGATTTGAATGGGATGTTTGTTGAAAACAGTGACTCTGTTTACATGATCTTTACAATTCTGGCCCACATCCTGAAGGCTGCATATTCATCCAGATCCTGGAGGAGAAGGAAGGAGGCCCAAGAGACACTGGAGGCTCCAAGGCTGCAGTCATGGCAGGTATGGGGTCCCAATAAGGATCCAACAAACTAAATTTCTCTGGAAAAGGAATCTGTTAGAGAAAGAAGGGAATCATATCAACTCTTTGTGATACCAGAGGCCAATGGATTTGGCCAATCTAGGTGCTGGGGGGGGGATAATTTACTAAGGAGCTGGTAGCAGATATGTTTGATATTAAAAATTTGTTGTTTGCCAATTTCTCACCACATATTAAGCATCTTGGGGAACCAGTCTCGTCAGCAGCGAAAGCAAATGAATCTGCCACATACCATTAAATGTTCTGTTTATTTCTGAAACTTGTCTTTTCTTGGATTTATCTATGGTTGGCCTACCAGGGGTCAAAAAGCTCAATAAATCACATGCTGGCAGGTGTCGCACATTGGTGGTTGTGACACATATTTTGAAGGACAGGGATTCGCAGCAGAGTGATGAAAGAGCCACATGCTGCACTAGAGCCGCAGGGTGCTGATCCCTGATCTAGTCAAACCCTCCACCCAAGCAGAAGCTACACCATTTTTAATAGATGGCAATCCAGTCTCTTCTTGAAAGCTTCCAGTGATGAAGCTCCCACAACTTCTGAAGGCAAGCTATTCCATTAGTTGATAGTTTTCACTGTCAGAAACTTTCTCCTTCTTTCCAGGTTGAATCTTTCCTTGTTCAGTTTCCATCCATTATTCCTTGTCTGGCCTTCTGGTGCTTTAGAAAATAGCTTGACCCTTCCTCCTCTCTGTGGCAGCTCCTCAAATATTGGAAAACTGCTATCATGTCTCCCCTGGTCCTTCTCTTTACTATACTAGCCATGCCCAGTTTCTGCAACTGTTCAACATTAAGTATGTTTGCAATTTAAAAAAAAACTATAAGAAAAAGTCACAGATGAAAATACCAGGTGGGATAACAAACCAAGGTTTCTGCTTTTAAAATTCCTGGATGTTTTCATTCTAGTTCCATCCCTTTCTGGAGGAGAATGAGTTCTACAATCTGTCCCACTGGAATCTTCACATGGACCCTAATGGAGAAATAGCTGCAGATTTGGACATCGAGTTCATGGTGATTTCGTCTGAGGGGGATTTGATCAAAAGGAAACTGGGAAGTATTGAAAGACAGAGAGTTATTATTAGCGAAATTGCTCTTTCATGGATAAATCTGCTCAACAAGGTGGGTCAAATATTGCTGTGTTTTCTCCTTTTTTCTAAAGATTATGATCCATTTCAAATAGTTTAACTCTAGTCTCCATGACAGATGACCCTCACTGGGAATTGATGGATTGTGGGGACTTCAATACTATTCACACAAGTGTCTTTCAGATGCCATGATATCCTTATGATGATGAAATACAGTTATGACTGGATAGAGATCCTGTTGGTCCATGTGAGAAATAAGCCCCACCTTGTCCAGATTGAAGAATGTCTCTCTTGAAAGGTCACTGATGTTCTTGTTGGTGCTGTACACACCCATGCCGCTGGGAGAGATGTGCAACTTTTCTCCATCCCGAGACACTTGCTGAGCCGGCTGCAGCCAATGCTCTACATCCTAATGAGCTCCAAGAGGAGGAGGGGACGCTATCTCTCCCATTGTTGAAGCACAACTAAATTTAAGTGTTTTGTGCGAGGTGCTGAAAGAGCAGCGAGCAGGCCATAGAGATGGTGGGAGCAGCCCAGCCGGTATCTTAGGGCAGAGAGAAAGATGCACGTCTCCCCATCAAAAAGCAAAGCACCAAAAAAGGCCAGAAAAAGAGGCTTCACTCCCACTATGGAATACAGAGCGAGTCTCAATCTGCTGCTGTCGCCCTTCTCTTCTCAGGGCAGGCTAGGAGTGAGTTGGAGGGGAGGGTGAGGGGAGGGGCCAGCCAGTGGTGGATTCAGCTGCCAGGAAGCCACAGCAGGGGGACAAAAGGGCTTCATTTATCTGGGAATCTTTCTTAGCCATGATTCTGTGAATCCTAGGTAAGAAATTGCAAACAGATAGGCTTGTATACTTTTTTCTTTTTATTGTTCCTAATACAATAACCTGCAAGCACAGTTAAACTGAACAAGGTTAGCACTGAAATCAATCATCTTTCAGTGTAATTTATCCCTTCACTCCACCCATCTAATCGCTGTCTATCTCTGCCCTGCAATGGGGCCCAATTACCCTATTAACACTATAATTCTACGGTCTACATTGCACACTAACTAAGCCACGATTCCCAACTACCCCTTACTCCTTCTGTTCCTGCAATTGCTCTCTCTTGATTTATTTACCCACCCTGCCAAAATTTATTAGTATGATGTTCCTCTTCGTTAATGCTGCATTGTTGAATGTAGATATGTAATGAAGTGTTTGTATTCCCCCCTCATCAATCTAAGCTAGTCAGTGTGCAGACGTAATCTGGTAACAATGTTTGTTTTCATTTCATCTCCTTTACTCCCTTAATCTTCCAATACTGTTGAGTGAGTTGTTTCCCGAAGCCTGACAGGCTGCCCCCTCTACCACTGGTCTCCCTGGAAATGAAACAGAGGGGATTAATATCTTATATTTCATTAGCATTGTTATATTTCCGTTTCTTTATGTGGATTTTTTCTATGAAACCATTGACATAATCGTGGAGCATGGACGTCATTGCTATTAACCCACGATGCTTCCGCAATGGGATACCCCTTCCATTTTACCAAATATTGTAACTTTCCCCTATTCTTTCGGGAATCTAATACTTCCTCTACCTCATATTGATCGTCTTTTATTGGACCAGGAAGTGTTTGTGGTGAGTCTATATCTTTATATATACGTTTAATAAACTGCAATGAAATACAGGATGTATTCTTTTATATCGTGATGATAGTTTCAATTGTACAGTCACCAGATTAATTACCTTTACAATCGGGAATGGTCCAATATATATTGGCCCTAATTTCTTACAAGGAAGACCCAGATTTATATATTTAGTGGACAGATATACGAGATCTCCAATGTGGAAAGGTTTTTGTTCACTTCTCCATTTGTCAAATTGTTTCTTACATGCAATGAAGGCATCACGTAAGGCTTCTCTTACATATTCCCATGATTGTTGTATTTGTTCATACCATTGCTTCTGCATTACTGATGTCTCTGTACTATATGGCAATTCTGGAAATGGTAGTAACTCACTTCCATATACTATTTGAAATGGGGTGTATCCTGTGCTGCTATGTATAGTGTTATTATAAGCAAACTCTGCGAATGGTAATAATTCAGGACAATCGTTTTGTTGATATAATACATAACACCTTAGATATGGTTCTATGGCTGCATTGGCTCACTCAGCAACACCGTTCACGCTTGGTTGGTAAGCCGTACTTAACTCCTGCTGTGAGCCTATTGTTTTCACAAACTCTCTCCAGAATCTGGCTGTAAATTGTACCCCTCGGTCTGAAATAATACTTCTTGGTACACCATGTAAGCAATATATATGTTTTAGAAACAAACCAACTAATTTCTTTGCAGAGGGTATGCCTTTACATGGAATGAAATGTACCTGTTTTGAGAACAGATCTATTGCAGTCCATCTATTGCAGTCCATCTATTGAAAAAAAGACGGAGGAGACGCCGCTGCCGCTGCTGCCGCTTCGCTCCGGTCCTCACTAAAGCTGCCGTCTCCGACTCTTGTGTCCGCCGCTGCAACTCGCCGTGAGCTCCCGGTGACTGAGAGAAGGAAGAAAACCCAAGAAGCGCCGGCCGGGAGGATCGCTGGGTGAGAGCGCTCCAACTTTCTCTCCCAATTCGGTCTCCTGTTGTGGGTCGCTCCGGAGAGGTTTCCTTCTGGTTCTAAGTCCCCATGTGAATCCAGAGAAAGGCGATTCGGTAGCCACGTTCTCCATCCCTTGAAGAAATTGAAGAGCTCCGAGGACGGTAATCCCTTCCTCACGATCTAAAAGCCCTTAAATAAGAGTGGAGGGTACGCCATTTTAACTAGGACGAGCCCGCAGACAAAGAAGACTCCTAATACTACCTCATCACCTCAAAACTTACAACTTTTCTACCTCATCACATATACCAACGATTAGATAATCAATTTCTATAAAATATTTTATTAATGGTTTAATTGATTTATTGTTTTTTAACCGATTAGTGTGATTAGAGTGTTTAGTACAAATAGTATGATTACTGACTAGTTTAAAAGACCAAAATTCATGCAATTTAATTGAATAGTAAAATCTTTGATTTAGTGGATTTAAATGAACAGTGTGAGTAATGATTAGTGTAAATAATTGACTAGTGATTAGATTAATTAATTGACCAGGCTGATTGTTGCTTAGAAATATTATCTGACTTGAGAGATTACTACAATAGATTGTTTGATATTGTTTGATGTAATATTGACTATATAGATTACCCTAAATTGTTCATTTAATTAATTCAATCAACGTACTATTTTACCAATATTACCATGCCAAAAAGAAAATCCTACCTCAAACCACAACTCAATAAGAAGACAATCCCCACCAATGAACTACAAGACTCCTGCACCAATGAACTTCAAGACTCCTGCACATGCCTTAAATGCTGCAAAAATCTAAAAGATAATAAATACTCCATCAAATGTTCTCTGTGTAAAAATACACCCACCATGACTGCTTGGGATTACCTGAGCAAATGATTCGATACCTAGAATCATCCAATGAGTTTCCATATTTCTGCAAATTATGCATATCCAAACTAGATCTGTCTAAAAGAGATGATACCGCCGAAACCATCAAAACATCCCCAAACATTGAAACCATTGAAACATCCTCAACCATCAAAACCATTAAAACATCCCTCAACACCATATTAGCATCCCTGGACGCCGTAAAAGAAAGAATAACCAACCTTGAAAAAAAGACACAACACAAAAACCTGAACATCAAATAGCCACAAACCACATCTCCACCCAACAACCACAATCCAATCCAAAACCCAATCCACAAACAAACGCAACCCAGACAAATATTGATATCCCAATCCTCATCAGAGAAGCTGTTGAGCGTGAACGGAAACATCCAAACGCCATCTTATTTGGACTAGAAGACAGCATTGTCAATGATGACATCACAACTGTCCGAAACATCATCAGAGATTACCAAGCATCAACCATCTCCGGTGATGAAATACTTGACATTTCCGCATTGACCGAGAGCTCAAAAATAGAGACGGCTCTGTGGCCCCACGCTTGTGCAGGATCATTTGCAAAAATGAATCAAGCAAACGTAAACTCATTTACACTATAAACTCACTCGCCAAAACCAACACCAACCACAAAAACCTCAGTTGCCGCCCTGACTTAACCATACAGCAACGTGCCCGCTCCCGTGCACTCCGCATCGAACTCAAAACCCGTCTAGACAATGGAGAGAAGGACCTGTACATTGACTACCATGCTGACTGTATCAAAAGTAAGACACGCAACCCAATACCCAACTTTTACCCTCAACCACCACCCTACCTCAACCACCTACCACCACCCACCATCACCCAAAACTACCCACCACCCACCATCACCCAAGACTAGGCACGCACGCCCCCAACTACCTCAATCCCAACTGCTGCCGGACTTAAATGCAAACTACTCAATGCAAGAAGCCTCGTGAATAAAATACCTGAATTTCTCATCCTCTTAAATATGGCTAACTTTGACATTATATTTGTCTGTGAAACATGGCTCAATGCATCTCTCCCGACTCCATTACCACAGTAAGAGACTATCATGTTTACCGATCAGATCGTGAAAATCGTCGAGGAGGTGGTGTTGCTATATTCTATAAAAATCCTTACATCTAAAAATATCCAAGTTACCCAGGAGCTTGCCCTTCCTGAAACCATCATCTGTGAACTATCCTTAAATATCACAATTCGATTCTTACTATGTTACAGAGCACCTGATTATGACATCGAACATGTAAACAAGCTAAATACACTACTAACATGGGCTACATCCTGCCCATACCCTTTTATCTTTCTTGGAGATTTCAATCTATCTCATATTGACTGGACCCTAAATAATTGTACAACTGAAATCATACACACAACCTTCTACAATGCTATTACAAATCTAGGTCTTGAACAACTAGTAACCAACAACACTAGACTGAACAACTGCCTCGATCTCATCTTCTGCAATAGTTTGAATTTAATTTACGAATACAAACCAAAGAACCCTTTTCCAGTAGTGACCACAATATGATTGACTTTTGCCTCAACATACGTCCACACAAAAATCACCACAACGATGTCATCCCTAGTTGTAACTTCAAAAAGGCAACTATGATCTTATAGATAACGATCTCTCATCCCTCGATTGGCAATCTCTATTCACTGGATGCAATACTGTTGAAGACCATTACAACATATTTTTACTTGAAGTCAAAAGAGTCATCAAACTATATGTTCCAACAACAACTCCAAAAACAAAACAAAAAGCAGATTACCCATATCAATAAGGAAACTTCAATCCAAAAAGAGATCACTCTGGCAGAAAAACAAATCTGGTCACGTTGCTAATTTCAAAAACCGATACAAAAATTTATGCCACCAGATAAAGACCGAATGCACCAATTACCACATTAAACAAGAGGAAAACCTTCTAAGCACCAATTCCACCCGTGCTTTTTACAATTTTGTAAACAACAAACTAAAAGACTCAAGGTCCATCCCTCCCTTGATAGGACCTGATGGTAAAGACTGCAGCGACGACACCATTAAAGCCAACATCTTTAACACATTCTTCGGCTCAGTGTTTGTAAACAGTAATGGATCATGCCCAATGTTTCCTAGCCGTACCACAGACAACAATAATGATCTAATACATATCGATTTTACAGTAGACAACGTTGAAAAAGCACTATGCAACCTAAAACCATCTCTATCTATTGGACCGGATGGAATATGTGCCTACTTCTTAAGAAAACTATCTGCTGCCATAGCCAAACCTCTAAGCATAATCTTTGAAAAATCTTTCAGAACCAGCTCCTTGCCCAACCTATGGTTACAAGCCACAGTCATCCCCATCTTCAAAAAGGAGACCCAAGCCTAGTTGAAAATTACAGACCAATCTCCTTATGCTCGTCACCTGTAAAGTCATGGAATCAATTATTAACCAATCCATCATCCTCCATTTAGAGACAAACAACCTACTCTCCAATAAACAATTTGGTTTCAGAAAAAAACTATCCTGTAATCTGCAACTCTTACACTGCAAAAACATATGGACTACACAACTCGACCAGGGCAAAGCAATAGACGCAATCTACATAGACTTCTGCAAAGCCTTTGATTCAGTGGTACACGACAAACTACTCCTAAAAATAAAATCTTATGGTATCTCTGGACAACTGAATAACTGGATAGAAGCATTCCTGTCAAACAGACAACAAATGGTCAAAATTGGGAACGCCCTATCAAATCCAGTACCTGTCAATAGTGGTGTTCCCCAAGGCAGTGTTCTAGGACCAACTCTCTTCATAATCTACATAAACGACCTTTGTGATCATATCAAGAGCAATTGCGTTCTCTTCGCTGATGATGTAAAGCTGTTCAATACCACAGACAATTCTACTACCCTTCAAAAAGATCTAGACTATGTATCTGAATGGTCTAACATATGGCAACTCCAAATCTCAACAAATAAATGCTCTGTCTTACATATTGGTAAAAAAATCAGAAAATAAAATACAAGCTGAATAGTCAAGATCTTGTTGATGACCCAAGCTCTGTAAAGGACCTGGGAATACTCACCTCTAATGAACTAAGTGCTAGAGCTCACTGCAACTACATAGCCAAAAGGCATTAAGAGTTGTTAACCTAATCCTACGTTGCTTTTTCTCTGGTAATATCTCACTACTAACCAGAGCATACAAAACATTTGCTAGACCAATACTCGAATACACTTCATCAGTCTGGAATCCTTATCACGTATGTGATATTAACACAATTGAGAAAGTCCAGAAGTATTTCACAAGAAGAGTTCTCCACTCTTCTACCCGTTATAGAATACCTTATGCCACCAGACTCGAAATTCTAAAACTAGAAAACCTCGAATTACGCCGTCTTCGGTCCGACTTAAGCATGGTATATAAAATCATACATTGCAATGTCCTACCTGTCAATGAATACTTCAGCTTTAACCATAACAACACAAGAGCACACAACAGATACAAACTCAAAGTAAACCGCACCAAACTTGATTGCAGGAAATACGACTTCAGCAATAGAGTGGTCAATGTCTGGAATACTCTACCCGACTCTGTAGTCTCTTCCCCAAACCCCAAAAACTTTAACCTTAGACTGTCTACTATTGACCTCACCCCTTTCCTAAGAGGTCTGTAGGGGCGTGCATAAGCGCACCAACGTGCCTACCGTCCCTGTCCTATTGTTTCTCTTATTCTTTTATTTTTCTTATATGTACCCATTTCATATATTCACAACTATGTATACACTTGTACTTATTATCTTGTAAACAATTGACAAATCTAATAAATAAATAAATAAATAAATATTACGGTGAACCCATGACTACAAGGTAAATCTACAATGAAGTCCATGGCAATATCCTGCCATGGTTTAACTGGATCAGACACCTTTTGCAATAGTCCTAAAGGTTTTCCAGGACAGGCCTTACTACTAGCAGATACTTTACATTTTCTAACGTAACATTCAATATCTCCCCTCATACCTGACCACCAAAATTGTCTCTTAACTAGATGTAACATTTTAAGATTTCTGTAATGACCAGCTTGTTTGCTATCATGGCACCTTTTAAGTACTAGTTCACGTAAGGTAATTGGTTTATATAATTTTGTTTCTTTCCAAGCTATTCCATCAGTGATAATACATTGTTTTTTTATTTTTCTGTAACCAGGGATCTTTTTCTAAAGCTTTTGGTAGGTCATCTATTACTTCATATTTTAATGTTTGTATGATATCTTTACCCTGTATAATAGATTGTATCAGAGTTTCTCTTTTAATATCATATTGTAGGAGTCGAGATAATGCATCAGCTAGAAATTTTTTTCCTGCAGGTACATATTTCAAAACAAAATTAAACCTCCAAAAATAAAGTGCCCATCTAACTTGTTTGGGGGATAGCTTGCAAGGGGTTTGTAGAGCTTCCAAATTCTGATGGTCAGTCCAGACCTCAAATTGTTCTTTTGAATCCTCCAGGAATTGTCGCCAGGTTAACAGTGCCCATCTTACAGCAAATGCCTCTTTCTCCCAGATTGCTCAGAGAGAGGGAGAAAGAGAGGGAGAAAGAGAGAAAGATAAGACAGAGAAAGAGAGAGAGGGAGAGAGAGAAGAGAGAGAGGAGAGAGAAAGAGAGGAGACAGAGAGAGTGAAACACACACACACACACACACACACACACACACACACACAGAGAGAGAGAGAGAGAGAGAGAGATGTTTAAAAAAAATACCAGGAGCCATAAAACCTGGGTAGGCATGGGGTCATGTGACAGGGTGGGAATGAATGATTTCGAGTTGGCCATGCCCACCCAGGTTTTGTGGCTCCCAGTGTTTTCTTTTCTGTGAGGAAAGGGTCCAAATCGCTCTTCGACTGTTTAAGGTTGCAGACCCCTGAACTAGGCAGTCAGTTTTTGTCTTCATTGAGAGCCATGTGAATTGAGGAAAGAAACACACAAATAAAGAAAGCTCTATTTCTTAAGGATTTTTTCCCTTTATATCTTAATTGGGGGATGGTTTGGACTACTTTCAAAGGGAAGCAGTTTTGCAATGTTTTATATACTCCAGAAGAAGCCTATCTAGATCCTAATGTTCCGAAGTTCCTTTTTTCATTACAGGTGTATTTTATTTAAAAAATCAAATGATGATGGTGATGATGATGATAATAATAAATCTTTTACAATAATTTCTTTTCCAAAATTTAATTTAAGATCATCATACTGTATTTCAAAATCTTAAAAATCAAAAACTAGGAGGAGGAGCCAAACTGCTTGTCACTTAAGGCTGAAAACTTTTCAATTCCATCCCTCCACACTTTCTTAAGCTGAAAAATCCTTTATTGCAATGTTAGAGGCCAAAAGCCAAGGGGAGTGAGTTAATGAACAATCTGCCAGTATTTACCTCTCCTAAATCAGCTTGGAATGAGGCAATGATTTCATATTTATCTAAGTGAAGCCCAGGAACCAGAGGAAGAGAACCAGCAAATACCACATCTGACTTGAGATTTTGCAGTATACTTCCCCTGCCATGCCCACCAAGCCACTTCCACAGAACCGGTAGTAAAAAATTTTGAACCCCACCACTGCCGGGGACTATTTGGCTAATGTTAACATCTACATCCATTTTCATGCATGCTTCATATATTCTTTGGCATTTCTTCTTTTTCTGCTTAGTCTCTGCCTCAGTCCCAATGTGTAGAAAGTTGTCATCCCGGATTTGTCAAGCAAAAGCGAGAAGGAGAGCCTGCTTGCTGCTATGACTGCATTCCTTGTCCTGAGGGGACCATCTCCATCCATGAAGGTGGGGGACAGGAAGGAAAAGGACAGGACCTTTGAAAATGGATTCATCTGAAACACTGCCATATAAATACAAGTTAAAAGATAGATTGAAACTAATATTTTTTGTTTTTGCTAGCAGTTCAGCAGTTCAATTCTGCACAGTTCAGGGTTGACTCAGTCTTCCATACTTCTGAGGTTGGTAAAATGAGGACCCAGATTGTTGGGTGCTATAGGCTGACTCTAAACTGCTTAGAGATGGCTGTAAAAACCATGTGAAATGGTTTATAAGTCTAAGCACTATTGCTATTATCTTCAAATTATATAATTTCTTATTTAGAGGGAGGAATAGCCAAAAAATCTTGAGGGAAAGCCTAGGAAGAGATAGGTGGTGTAGCAGATTGGACAAGCTTCTCTACTGCCAGGAAAAAAAAAATCTCTTCCGCTTTCTAGTTTGGAAACCAGATCATTTGCAGAACTAACTTTTTTTCTAGCTAATTAGATTTCAAAAGACAGGCATTCAAAGTCCAGTATATTAAGAAGTGTCATCTGTCAAGATCTAGGAAATGTGTCTAAAATGTGAATTGATTCATTATCTACCTCTAATAATGTAAGTTCTGCAAATTACACAAAAAATCATTCAGGTTCCATGACTTATTCCAATTTCATAAACTATAAAAATATAACTGTTTTTTTTAGGCAATGATATTCTTCTTACATACTTTATGTAGAGATTTTAAGCAATCCTTCATGGAAAAAGCTGCTAGTAAGAAACGTTTTTGAAAAGTGAAAGTACAGAATATTGAAAAATTATATTGTGTTGGGTTTTTTTCGTTTACTCAGATACAGAAAAATGCACCAAGTGTCCAGATGAAAAATATCCAAATGAGGACAGAATCCAATGTATCCCCAAAGTTATATCCTACCTTTCTTATGAAGAACATCTGGGAATCATTCTGTCCTCTTTTGCCCTATTCTTGTTCTTAGCCACAGGTTTTGTTTTAATCATATTCATTAAACATCTAGAAACTCCCATTGTGAAAGCCAACAACCGACACCTCTCTTACATCCTTCTGGTCTCCCTCCTGCTCTGCTTCTTGTCTCCTTTTCTCTTCATTGGGCAACCAAGGGAAGCCACTTGCCTTCTCCGACAAACAGTTTTCAGCATTGTCTTCTCAGTTGCTGTTTCTTCTCTCTTGGCCAAAACCATCACAGTAGTGCTGGCTTTCCTGGCCACAAAACCAGGAAACCGATTAAAGAGATGGTTGGGGAAGAGCTTGGCCAACTGCATCATCCTTTCTTGTTCTAGTGTCCAGATTATTATTTGCTCCATCTGGCTTGGAGTTTCTCCCCCATTCTGTGACTCGGACTTTTATTCCCAGTCTGGAGAGATCATCCTGCAATGCAATGAAGGCTCTGTTTTCATGTTCTACATCACCCTCAGCTACATGGGCTTCCTGGCTGCCATCAGCTTCACAGTGGCTTTCCTGGCCCGGAATCTGCCTGGAGCCTTCAATGAAGCCAAACTGATTACCTTCAGCATGCTGGTCTTCTGCAATGTGTGGGTCTCCTTCCTGCCCACCTACCTGAGCACCAAGGGGAAATACATGGTGGCTGTGCAAGTCTTCTCCATCTTGGCCTCCAGTGCTGGGCTGCTGGGCTGCGTCTTTATCCCCAAGTGCTACATTATCATTCTGAGGCCAGACTTGAATACAAAGGAGCATCTTACAACCAGAAGAAATGTATAATGTGAGTTAGAGGAATTTCCACTCTCAAAACATTCCAACAGGCCAAGCATAATTTTTTTTCAAATTGTCCCACATACATGAGCTAGGGAAACAATTTTGAGCTGAAATAATCAAAGGGCAATTCAAATATAGTGTCCTCCATCCTTATTCAGTAAAATTTCAAGATGTGTATAATCTGGATTATCTATCTGGTCAAAGTATGTAGATATAAAATAAGAGGGGAACTGAAATACAGCCCTATAGGAGTTTTACAAAAACAATTCCTAAAGAAGATTATCCATATTTTAGTATCCCATAAATCTGTAAGGGAGAGAGGTGGGATTGGGCATAAATACTTCTTACTAAATTGCAACAATTCATCCATCTCATTCCTCTCATGGTAGACACTCCCGAGTTATTTGGAAGGGACTTTGGAGGTCTTCTAGTCCAACCCCCTGCTCAGACAGGAAACCATTTCAGACCAATGAATGTCCAATCTCTTTTTAAAAGCCTCCAGTGTCAGAGCACTTCTCTTCTTGATTACTTTCCATTCCTTGCTTCTTATCCTGCCTTCTGATGCTTCTTTTTGGCAGCCCCTCAAACATTGAAATATTGTTATCATGTCACCCCTAGTCCTTCTTTTCATTAAACTAGATGTTTAATGAAATTCCAGCAACCATTCTTTATTTGTTTACCTCCAGTCTCCTAATCATCATTGCTGCTCTTCTCTGTCCTTTTTCTAGAGTCTCAACATCTTTTCAACGTTGTGGCAACCAAACCTAATTGCAGGATTCCATGTGTGATCTTACCAAGGCACTGAGAGAAAAAGATGGATCCTCGTCTGATTCAGAAGACCTGTTCTTAACTTTTTGAAATGGAAGTTTACAAATTCAAATAAATTATCACATAGTTTCTCAAGTTTAGCAGAAATTTTTTTGGTTGGGTGTATCTCCCTTCTTGGCTTTATCATGGCTGTATTTTTCTAGCAGTCAAGAAATTCTCAGTGTTCCTCATCCCTTCTTGGAAATAGATAGATATGTAGCATTTAAAGACTGTGCTACAATCTGCATCTTTAACCAATCTGGAGAAAGTCTGTTTTTGCTGATGAACCTGCAAAAACATGTAGCGATATAGTTAAGTTTTCTAGTGTCTTCTGTTATTCAGTTGTTTTGGAGAGAAACTGTCAGTCATACACATGTGCTGGTTTTCTTCAAACCATGTATGCAATTAATGAGTTTTCAAAGATTGATGTTAAATGGTTCATTTTTAAACTCTGGTTTTCTTCTCTGTGTTCTCCTTTGAGCAATATATTTTGTTGACAGCTAGTCTAAATATAGCTGAGCTAATGTTTAATTTACAAGCTTGCAGAGTGGGTTGAATTCAATTCCTGCATGCCTCTTTCACATCTGTGGCTATATATATATATATATATATATATATATATATATATATATATATATATATATATATATATATATATATATATATTCTTAAGTTTTCGTGGTACTTACATGTATGGTGTTCGGCTTGGTTCGGGTATTTTCCCACGTCATTGTAGTTCTTTTAAAGTTGTAGCAACGTTTCAGCAGAATCTCATCTGCCATCATCAGGCTTCTGTATTGTGTCCGTCTGTAAAGTCTGACCCACAGACGGACACAATACAGAAGCCTGATGATGGCAGATGAGATTCTGCTGAAACGCTTCAACTTAAAAGAACTACAATGACGTGGAAATACAAGAACAGCTACATATATATATATATATATATATATATATATATATATATATATATATATATATATATGTGTGTGTGTGTGTGTGTGTGTGTGTGTGTGTGTGTGTGTGTGTGTGTGTGTGTGTGTGTGTGTTTTCTTAAGTTTTCGCGGGTACTTACATGTATGGCATTCAGCTTTGTTCGGGTATTTTCCCACGTCATAGTAGTTGTGCTTTTAAAGTTGTAGTGACGTTTCGGCAGAATCTCATCTGCCATCATCAGGCTTCTGGATTGTGTTCATCTGTGAGTCAGGACCCCACAATTGTTTCAGTTTTAAATTTGGGGCAGCCTATTGCTGTGCCAGAATGGTTTTTTTCTTCATCCTGATTGGTTGGGAGTCTTGGTCTGTGTTTATTGGTCTTGGAATTTGCTGTGTTCTGCTTGATTGGTGTTTCTAATATCTTCTGTCTGTTTTTTTGGCTCTTTTTGTATCGATTGGCTGGCAACATTGTGTTACTTTATTGGAGGCCTTTAGTGCAGCTTGGCTCCGGGAAAATTGACGGCTATCGTTAGTTAGGAAGCTAGGTTTCATCTGGGTGCCTGGTTGGGGTGTGTTTGAGCTGGAGGTATCAGGGGGGATCTGTTTGTGCCCAGGTGTTTGCCTGGCTCGTGGTGTGGAGATTTTTTTGTTTGTGAGTGCCATTGTAACTTTGAATGGTCACTCCACACAAGCAAAGTACTAGTAAAGGAGGGGGAAAAAACTCCAGAGGAGTTCCTGAAGCAGGAAGTCTAGTCCTGCCAAGAATGTAATAAGGGTTAACGGAGAAGGCAGTTTCTGTAAGCAACACCAGAATGTTTCCTTCCTGCCTTCCTTACAGGATTAGGCCAGTAATTTCTTCTAACAACCGGTTCTCCGAACTGCTTAGAATGTTAACAACTGGTTCTAGCGAATAGGTGCGAACTGGTAAAATCCCACCGCTGCTGTGACATTCCTTGTTCAGATCAGGGGAATTCTCTGTAATTTTATCCTCCAGATAGCCTGGATAATATTCTTCCCAAAGCCCTAGCTAGATTTTCTGGTGGCCTCTCCCTAACCTATAAGGACCAGGTCATCCCAAATGTGGCTGCTTCATGACTATCAGCTGACCTAGTGAAGGTGGGGAAAATATTGCTTTTTCACCCCACTTATCACGAGGTAATCTCCAGCATGGGCTCTTACAAATATTCACTCAGATTCCCTTCAGAGCCACCAAAGATCTCTTAGCCAGGCACTGAAACTAGAGTCCTTAGGGCCACACAGTGGGACAACCTTTGAGTAGCAGATCAGATGTCACCAAATATGGCCAAACATCTACTGATCCCTATCAGGATACCTATTCCTTCAGCTCCCCTCTTTAATTCAAACCTCAAGTTAACATTTACAGGCCAAGAAGCATTATCCTCCCAAATGGATACATCAAGAATTTGGGGACTGCCAACCACACCTTCCAACCTCTTGGCAATGTTTTGGGAAGAGTTACACACAGTCTCTGAGATGGGAGAAGCCAAAATGGGCCCTCTCCATGAATTGTTTACAGAAAAAGAAGATGGACCTCCAAATTCCTCCCCAAAACCAGTTTCCGGGTGGGTGTAGCAAGAAATCAAGTTGCAACACCCATCATCTATGGGCACTGCCACCGTCTCAGCTGCAGACCCCACTAGCCGAAGGTTTATTTGATAAATAAACTTCAAAGTATAAAGATACTTAGTGGCTTATGTAGATGTGAAAGGACAACACAGAAAGTGTCAAGATAAAGAAAAATTTCTATCCACTCTATGACTGTCTCCCTATATACCTAGGTTGTCAATTTTCTGCCTGGCTCTTTTCCAACAATTGACATTTCTAGAACTGATGGGCAATGAAATTTTACTTCAGGCACAAATAATTTTAAAAGCAGCTCCAGTTTAGGATTGAAAAATGGAGATCTAATACAAAAGAAAATCATAGAGAGACCCTACTCTTAACATTAGAGAGGGTTCAAGGATAGTTGAACTAGAAAACAAGCAGGATAAGTCATCAACATCGAGTGTAACCAAATTCCACAGCTCTGGGTGACCTTCCTCAGCAGTCAGTGGAGACAAGACGCCATGATGAAGGATAGCAGAAGTCAATTCTCTAGATGTTGAACTGTTTTCCTCCAGCATCACTTTCTGGACATGTTCTGACAGGAAGGACAGCAACACTTCCTGGGATGTATTTGTGATTTTTTACTTATATCAAGGGTGTCAAACTCAATTTCATTGAGGGCCACATCAGGGTTGTTTTTGACCTCAGAGGACTGGGTGTGATCATGGCTAAGGTGGGCATAGCAGCTTGATGTCACTTATGTTGGGGACGCTTGTGGCCCGAACACTCCTCCAGCATAAACAATGCTTTTGGGATGGCCTCCTGCAGCCCTCTGCCAGCAAAAATGGAGCTCAGATGTGGTTGCACACATCCCTCATGGCTCCTTTTTTGGCCAGGATGGCCTCCTGCAGCCCTCTGGCAGCAAAAAAAAAAAGAGTTCCCCTGTGCTCTGTTTTTGGTGGCAGAGATTGCAGGAGGCCATTGCAGCTGAAAACGGAACTTGGGATGGCCACAGGAGGCCCTCCCAAGCTTGGTTTTCACTGGCAGTGGCACTGCGGGACAGACTTTTGCTGTTTCCAGTGTGGCCCCATGGGCCAGATCTAAGCACCCTGAGGGCCGGATCCAGCCCCTGGGCATTGAGTTTGACACTCCTGACTTACATGAACTTCAGAATCCCAAGAGGAGAAGTTGCTTCTCGTCATAACTATCACTATTCTGGTGATAATGGAGTGAGCGCCTTTGATGTTATGATCGCCTGGTGCCTCAACCACTACACCAAACTGGTCTGGTTCATATCCATACAATCCACTTAGCCTGGTCACATCAGCAATGGCTGCATTCACATTTGTAACTTTCAGCTAAGGTTTGTTTTCTGAAGTCAACTCTGTTGGCTGATGGGTCAGTGAATTAGTGGAACTCTGAAGCACATTAATTTCGTGGAGAAAAGCTGAACAGTAGTTTGTAAATGAAATAATAAGGGACATTTTTCTTCCTGCAAGGATGCCATTCACACCATAGCCTTTACTAAATCAGGGAAGATTCTCATAGCCAAACTGAGAAAAGAAGCAGGTCTAAGTTCAGCCTCCTGAAAGACCGTAACAAACCACAAATGTCAACAGCAATCTTTCCTCCTCTCCCCTGGGGAAAAACTACATATTGTCAAGGACAGATATCTGACCCAAAAGGGGAATTCCTCCCATTTTGGGAGACCCAGACCCTGAGAGTGGAAGTTGAAGGCCATACAGTGGGGAAACTTTCTCACTTTTCCTGTTCCTCACTTCAGGATGGATCTGCCTATCTCCTCAGCTCTCTCCTCTCACTCAAACCCCAAGTTCTCCATTCAAAGACAAGTTGCACATATCAAGTGACATTTCATTTCCATCTGTTCTCCAGGTAAGAAATGTAACCTCAACAATAAATCACTCAGGTAAACCCGGAATACAGGTCTCCCAACTGCTCCTCAAAGCACTTGTGTTTGATGTGGAGGTGTCACACAAAGCCTGAGAAATGGGAATGTCAGATGGGGCCCATCCCACTAAGTACATCTATAAAAGCAGAGAAAGGGCCACTGTGTATCTCTAAATCAGTTTCTTGGTAAGTCTGGCAAGAAATGAGGTCACACCATACACCATGCCATGAGCACCACCACCAGCTCAGCTGCACACTTCACCACCAGTCTTTATTCAATAAACTATGAAACTTCAAAATACAAAGGATTTCAGTATTTTCTATAAATATTGAAGGACAACAGAACATATAGGAAAATACAATTTTCTATCCCTTATGTAAATTTCTTCCAATTTACTAAAGAATATAGTCTAAGGACTGCCACTTTCCTGCCTCTTAATCAGCTCTCATGCAAAAAATTATACTTCTAGAACAGTTGGAAAATGAAATGTCACTTCAGACACAAGGCATTTTAAAATCAGCTCCAAATTAGGATTAATATCTGAGGATGTCATAGAAAAGAAAATCACAAATAAGTCCTGCTCTTAACATTAGGCAGGGTTCAAGGGTGCAGAAGGTATCAGAGAGCATTAGAGTTAAGTGTCAAGAACCTAAAATGCCACCAAACTGCATAGCTCTGGATGACCTTCTCTAGCATTCTCTGGAGACCATATTCCACAATGGCAGACAGCAGAAGTAAATTCCCAGGGTATTGAAGCAACTTCCTCCAGCATCACTTTCTGGACATGTCCTGAGAGGAAGGATGACAACCATTGTAGAAGAATGTCTCCAGGGACATATCTGCAACATTTCACAAAAATCCTTTTCTTTAGCTGCCCCACTCTACATGCAGCCCTAGAAGAGGTCCTGAGTACCAATTATCACTCACAATAATTATCACAAACCCAGACTTTGAGGCATCTACTGCTACTTTTCCAGTGGCTAATGTTGACATAACGCCAGACTGAAGCAACGTGGAATGGATCTTGCTAAGAAATAGATATAAGCCTCTACTCATGCTGAATGATTTGCACAAGATTTAGGACACAGGCAGGGGCTGTGATGCTGAATGTACCTTTCTCTTTTTTCCAGATGAAGCTCAATTTTTTTCTGTTTGGAAAAGGAAAACTCCTGGATATTCCATTTTCTGAGGGTGCTTTGAAATCATCTAACTCTTCTTTGGAAACAGGTGATTGATTCAGCTTCATGAATTATGGACCTCCTGCTTCTGCTTTCGATGCTACTGGTGTCCCAAACAGTCTCTGGGAAGCTTAGAATGAAGTGCCCACTGAATATGGTGCACCTGGATAGAGAAAGACCATGGAGCTACTACAGGCCAGGAGACCATCTCATCAGTGTAGTCACCAGTGCAGTAACACTAAATCAAGAAATGTTGTTTTTCAACCTGCTTCCTTATAATCTTTCTTACTTGTAAGTTATTCAGTGTGATGAAATTGTATTCCTTCTATCTGCAGTTCTAACACTCTCATTCTTTTCTCCGTATCCTGCTTACTCCTATATTTCAGGAAGTGATTAATTTTATTGATTGATCAGATTTTTGTGGGTTTCTTCTTTTGTCTTTTTAGGGGAAGAAACACAAATACAAAGATGGAGCAAAAAAAAAATACCTGAAAGAAGTCCAAATTATTTTCCTC
Organism: Notechis scutatus; assembly: GCF_049901735.1. NCBI lineage: Eukaryota > Metazoa > Chordata > Lepidosauria > Squamata > Elapidae > Notechis > Notechis scutatus. The sequence goes on from NW_028263150.1 coordinate 295,146, forward strand.
TCCACATCCAATCTAGAATGCATGATTTGAATACTGACTTTTGTTTAAAGTAGTGATAGTTGTAGTTAAATTTTCATATATTTATAACTGCTCATTGATATTCAATGCCTGATCCTTATAGGAATAGAGGATTATTTGTTTTTAGAATAGTTTTTCTAGGTCACTTAAGAAATATCCTCTTCCTTTTATGATGGTTGTACTTTAAAAAATGAAATTTTGCAGACTGGGTACTGTGCTGATTAAAATTATTGCTGCTATAAATAATGGACTATTTGTGCTTTTTATCTGCTTCCCATTTTTTCAACATTTACAAATATTAAATTTGTAACTATCATTTGCCTTTGCTTTTTGGTCAGTATTGTCTTCAGACTTAATAGTCATGTGTTTATGAAGAGGATGAAGTTGAAAAATTGTATTATTGCTGTTGATGATGCTTGTATTAACCAAAGCATTTTTCACACAAGTGAACCTTACACATCCAAAGGAATAGAACGCTTTATTTTCACCATTCAAGAGATCAACAAGAATATCCAGTTCCTGTGCAATCTCACACTTGGCTACAATATCCATGACAACTATTTGAAAACTCTTGGCACTTCAGATGTCTTGCTAGACGTGCTCTCTACCGGAAAAGCCAATGTTCCCAATTACAGCTGTGGAAAGAAGGACAACCTTTTGACTCTTTTTGATGCAGCTGACAGGGAGATTTCCATCCAGATGTCAACATTAGTAGGCCCCTAACAAAGTCCCACAGGTTTGTGTGTGTGTGTTTCTCTATATATAGTAAAGTGAATGGGGTGGTAGTGGATGCAGGATAGATTCAACCATATCTTCTCTATGGGGTTCAAGACCTGCTTTTGACTATGTCCATTATAGACACTGGAAACTGGAATACACATTAGAATGGGAGCATGTATCAAAATAGCCATAGCTATCAATGCTCTCTTGATAGCATCTCTATTTCTTTGGGGGCTTCTGCTGCATACTTGTGAAGGTGAGGAGAGGCTCTGTTTTCAACCAAAGGGTTAGGATTAGGCACCAGTATGTTGCAGTTGCCAAAAAAGCCAATGCAGACTAGGCTGCCTCAATATGGGGTGGCATCAAATTGATAAAGGGCCATATCTGTAGCTTGAAATGAAGGTTTCTTGCTGTTTTCTGAGCTTGATTATTTTCTTGCAGACATTTCATTAGCCAAACTAGGTAAAATCATCAGTGCTAATAAGGAGTGTGAGGTATGCTTTCAAGTTTATCGTCTAATGATTTGCCCTCTAACTACTGGTGGGAATGGTCTTGGAGATTTTTGGTTGGGCTGTTAGTTTGTTTGGCAGTTTCCTTGATTGGGGTATGGTTTACTTCTTGATTATTGGTCTGATGTTAATCTACATCAATGAACCAACATCATGTTAATCAACATCAATTAACATCATTAATTATTGGTGTAAAGTGAAGGCTATGGAAACTACACACTCCCAAAATTGTGTCTGTTAGAACAGACAAAATTTCAATTAGAAACCTCTCGGCTAATATAACTGATAAATTATATGTGGAACTATGGTCTCCTATGTCTTGCACAATTAGAGAAGAAAATAAAAAAAGACTGGCAAAGAATATTAAATATAGAAGCAGAGAATGATGTAGCAATCTTAAATATGGCCCTTTATTGGAACAATGTACGTCAGTTAACATCTGCACATGTGAGTCTAATTGCATTAAATTGTAGGGGTGATAGAGAAGTATGATTTGCGGTTTCATTGTTTCCTTTTTACTTAATTTGTTTCTCATCTTCCATTTTTATATAAAGCCTTCTTAATATTCTTTGTTTAATATTTTAAACAATGGCTAATCAACAATCTATTCTAAGATGTTTATCAAAACAAAGTTGGATTAATTAAAAACTCATATTTTGGACTTGACCTATATAACAGGTCAAGTTACAACAGGATTATAACACAGCATTTATTGCTTTTCCAGATCAGTCAAAGAATGGCTTCAAAGACTCTGAGCGATAAGAATAATTTCCCTTTGTTCCACCGGATGCTCCCCAAAGAAATGTTTCAGCATTCAGCAATTGTCCGAGTGCTCCTGCACTTCAGATGGACTTTGATTGGTCTCCTTGCTCCAGACACAGAGGAGGGAGAAAATTTCCTGAGTTTTTTTCCTCCTGTGCTTGTCAGGAATGGAATTTGTGTTGTTATATCTCAACAATTTTCAAAAACTGAAGATTTAGCACCCTTGAGGGATTCCATCTTTTCTGAGTGGAAACAAGTCAATGTCTTTGTTCACTTCACAGAACATATTTTCATTTCAAACACATTTCATATTTTTCAACTAACACTTGACGCTTTGTCAGGACCCATTAGACCCATTACAATCTGGATCACCACAGCTTTGGGAAACTATATAATGACTCATCTTGGATATCACAAATATATCCATAGTACTTGGAGCTTTGAATTTATGCAAATGATAAGGCCAGAATGTGATGCTTTTGAACCATTTTCCTTTGTAGACTCCCAGTATGAAGACAAGAATTTTCACTGCTCTTTTCCAAAGCATGTTTTTTCTGTCAAAGGCCGGAAAAGATGCACCCAAAAAACTCCAGTAGAGACAGAAGATGAATTGAATGGGAAGTTGGTTGAAAACAGTGACTCTGTTTACATGATCTTTATGACTCTGGCCCATGTCTTAAAGGCTGCATATTCGTCCAGATCCTGGAAGAGAAGGAAGGAGGCCCAAGAAATACTGGAGGCTCCAAGGCTGCAGCCATGGCAGGTATGGAGTCCCCACAAGGATCCAACAAACTAAATTCCTCTGGAGAATGAATCCATTAGAGAAAGAGGGGAATCATATCAACTCCTTGTGCTACAAAAGGCCAATAGATTTGGCCAATCTAGTTGCTTGGGGAATAATTCACCAAGGAGCTGGTACCAGATATATTTTGGTATTAAACACTTCTAATTTTAAAAGGGTGATTCCCCTTTTTTATAATCAAGTATTTTTTTTATTTCAATCTACACACACACATCAATATGTAGACAGTTTGGCATTAATACATCATACATTTTAGTACAAGCAAAATTAATAAAACTAATCATGTCTCTTAATACACATATGCACATCAAGTTATAATCTTTCATTGCTTAATTTTTCAACATTTCCATACTCTCTCCTAGTGAAAATCACCATATCATTGAAACATACCTAGTATTTTCAATATTAAATTTCCTCTCCTATTTTTCATTTTTTAAAAAAAGTTCTCATTTGGCAAGCAGTGTGGTTCCACGTTTCACATCTCAACACAAACATGACCATAGTTACCTATTCATCTTACTTATTCAGTTTCATATCACATCACAGTTCATATTATAGTTTTTCTTAAAGTATTCTCATATCTTATTTTACAATGTTATTTAAAATTCTTATTTCATTTCTATATTCACATCCCCTGTTGCCTTTATCTGTCATATTTGCAATTTTATCAATCCTTATGCTATTAATTGTAGAAATTGTCCCCTTTGGGGGATTTGAGTTTACTACCTTCATTCTACTTAATAACAGTATTTCCCTATTTACTACATATCAGGTATACACATATTTTGCATCAGATTCTGCATAACATGTTCTCAATCACCATACTTATTATCTATACATTGCTAATATATTAATCTAGTCATTTAATTATAGCAACTGATATTAATCTTTCCATAGTAGTTCTCAAAGAAAAGAAAAGAAAAGAAAAGAAAAGAAAAGAAAAGAAAAGAAAAGAAAAGAAAAGAAAAGAAAAGAAAAGAAAAGAATACTTTATTGGCCAAGTGTGATTGGACACACAAGGGATTTGTCTTGGTGCAAATACTCTCAGTATGCATAAAAGAAAAGAAACATTGTCAAGAGTCGAGAATCATAAGGTACAACACTTAATGATAGTCATAGAGTACAATAAGCAATCAAATCATAATAGGAAACAATCAATATAAATCGTAAGTATACAAGCGACAAAGTTACAGTCATACTTTCACAAGTGGGAGGGGATGGGTGATAAGGAGTGATGACAAGATTAACAGTAATAGTAGTGCAGACTTTGTAATAGTTGAACAGGGTTGAGGGAATTATTTGTTTAGCAGAGTGATGGCTTTCGGGGAAAAACTGTTCTTGTGTCTAGTTGTTCTTGTGTGCGGTGCTCTATAGCACCGTTTTGAGGGAAGGAGTTGAAGCAGTTTATGTCTGTGATGTGAGGGGTTGGTAAATATTTTCACAGCCCTCTTTTTGACTCATGCAGTATACAGGTCCTTGATTGAAGGCAGGTTGGTAGTAATTGTTTTTTCTGCACTCCTAATTATTCTCTCATATGTTTTCTCATACTTTTACACATTTTCTCATATTTTTACACATCACTAATCATCAATTAATATATCATATTCTTGTTATAAATTCCCATTTCCATATTTATTTCATTGAATTCCATATCTAACATAGCGATAATCCTTTAATAAAAACGAAAAAGAAAGAAGAAAAAGAAAAAATAATATCACTTACAATCTTGTCTATTTTCAGTACTTATTCTTATATATTACAACACATTACCTTGCAGAATCTCCTTCCCTATTTTTATTTATCCATTATCTCTCACTCTTATAACAATATAGTTTCTTTTCATTCTCGTTTGCTTCCTGTTTCTCTTTATTTTCCAGTCCTTTCTCTTAATTCCCTTTTTTCCCATTATTATTCTCCTCCATTTCTCATTCCAGTTATTTCTTTTATCTCCCTCCCACTATTGATCTTTCTTTTGTATTTCCCTTTCTGCTTTTTCTCTTTCCTTTTTTTCATTTTCCGAACCATTCCCACTTTTTATTTTCACTTAATTTTAATTCCTTTTCCCCCCTGCTTAAATGATTGTTGCTCCACTTGGACTTCAAAGCTGGTTTCTTCTTTGTTTGATTCCTCCCTCTCTGTTTTTTTTTCCTTCTACAAGCTAAGTCGCCATTTCTAATTTCTGTAATATATTGCTGCACATTTCCAGTCTCACTTTCATCATTTCCTTCAGGTCTTGTAGATCCAGTCTTATTTCAGCAAATAATTTCCCCATTGTGTCTGCTCCTTTTTTTCCCCTTTTTTGTTTTTCCCCTCTTCCTTAATATAAATGTCAAATCCACAAATCCTGTATGTTATTTCAACCAGCATCTTTTATATTTATTTTCAACAACCGATATCCATAAGTCTTTATTTCTAGGTCTTCTGGTAAATTCTTTTCCAGCTGTTTCCCGAAGTCACTGGGTGGTTCTAAGATGATCTTTTCAAATATCTTTCCCCTTATAATATTTTAATATTACTTTTCAGGGTTTTTATTTTGTTATGATGGACTTGCTCATATTTTCTTTTAAATTCCAAACTCCAACTTATTAGAAAGACTAAGCACTTTTCAAAGAGGCACTGAAATTTTTCCTGTACTATCAAGTGGCGCTCTTGAGTCATTTTCCACAATCCAGTCTTTCTTTACTTTCTTTTTCTTAATCATAAAACTTTTATTAAATTCACTAATTTCAATTATTAGCTATTATTTCTTTTCAACACATTCAGTTCCAGCATTTATTTATGCCTATTAAGTGGCAAAAGTCTAATAATTATCCAATTTAATTTCCAAGCCTTTTGTGATCAAATATTTCCCTCTGAATTGTCTCCTCCAAGTTAATTCATTACAATAGCTCAAGCCAATTTTAAAAGTTCAAATTTCCTTCTCACTCTCTCTGGTTGCCACCTCTGCAAACTTTCCTCCAAATAGTCCTTTTATTCTTAATACCGGGATACCTTAAAGTCCTTGTATTTTCCCTGGTTCATACTCCGCTTGCTGCTTCTCCACTCCAGCACAGTCTTAGTTTCCCAGACTGCTCCTTGTCTTTGTGGTGGCCATTTTAGACCACCGCTACAACTTGCCTTTGGAAGGGGTTTTTCTTGTCACGGAGGGGAGTTGCGGTTCCTCTCAACCCTCCAAGTGATTCCCACTTTCTTCACCATCCCTCCAGGGTGGTGCCAGCCCTGATCGGGACCATCCAACAAGTGAGCTCGAAGCAAAAAGCACACCATTGTGGATTTTACTCCAACACCAACAATGAGCAACCTGAAATCTCGGGGTGATTCCACTTTTAACAATATTCCTGTATGTATGGTTTGTGACTAATATTTTACTGTTATAAATTTGGAGGAGACCCTGAGAAAAATGGACTGCCTGAGTCTCAGCTGGGTTCTATTTTCTCATGTGAGTGGCTCATGAATCATGATGGAATGAGGAAGTCATCTTTCAGCGGTTTACTCCAGCAGAAATAGAGCTACTTCCTTGGGACAGAGGTTCATTTCAAGTACTCTGGCTAAAAGTTTCCTCAGAACTTTATACAAAATTTTCCTTTATTGTTTACAACATGTCAACCTGTGTGACTTCTTTCAAAAGATCAGAATTCACACTTGGATGATGTTGGAAGAAATGTCCATCTGGGTTCATTTCTAAGTGGGAAGAAAGACAGTGGAAACATGGAGGCTATTTGGAAAGATGGTTTAATGGTGGACAGGAACACGTGGTTTTAGGTCCTGGGCAATCAAGCACATGGGAGGGGGAGGGGGAGAGAGAGATAGAGAGAGATTTATATTCTCTCTTGGGCTTTGAACTTGCTTCCTGTTCCTGTGAAAGAAATGTATTCTGATTGTCTGGTTGTCAGATTCCCATGCAGGGGTAATTTTGTAGGTTGTCTTCAGTCCCAGGCTTAGTTGAACCTTGCTGGGTGATTCATTCTTCTCAGGTGCCATGTGGTGAGATGGGTAGAAGGCTAATTCTCTTATGTCTTGAGGGTGAAGGTCTGTTGTCTTGTAGATAGGTTGGCACCAGTCTTTCTGGGGCTATTAAGAAAGGTGGGGGTTGCTTTCAAAGAGCATGTTTCTTCTTTTCTCATTCAGGAAGGCCCTTTTTAATATTTCCTGGAATATTTCATTCTTCTGGAAGAAGGGTGGTTGCTAACTTTCTATTGTGATTACAATTGTCTTTTTTGCTACAGGATTACATTTGTTGCATTTAGTACAAGGTAGAAAAAAACTTTCTAATCTTATTATTCTCAGGAATTTCTTGCTGCATGTAGTTTGTCAGTTTTGCAAGGAAGCTGGCAAAGAGGGATACATAGACAGTCTGACTGGTAATTTAATCAAGTCTAACTTTTGGTGGCTTGTTTCTACATAACTTCATTGCTTCCTGGCTGACTTGGTGTTGAAACATTATTTGAAACCTTTTTTTCAGCAATAGTATTCTTTTCCTACAGAAGTTATTGCTTTACTTCCTCCTCCAGGATTTTAAGGGGACTTTCCCTATTTGAACGATTCCTTTGTTTTATAAACTGTCATCAAGCTATTACAGCCAGTAGTGGGATTCTACCATTTCTGTCCACCTCTGTACAACCGGTAGCTGTGAAGAGCAGTAGACACCAAACTAGTTCAGTGTCTGTTGCTGTTTTGGCCCACCAGCTCACCCAGGCTCTTACCTGTCCTTTATTTCCTGCTTTTTCAACCTCAGCTGCTTTGCACAACACAGCTGAGGTTGAAAAAGCAGGAAAAAAGTGCTGCTCAGTTGTCTGGGCAGCTCAGCAGTTTGTTAATTACACGCGCACACAGTGCGCGTCCGGCACACATGTGCAAGAAGCGCGCACATAGCCACTGAACCGGTAGTTACACTGGTCGGATCCCACCCCTGATTATAGCCTAACCCTCCTGTCTACTGAAATCCCAGTTAAATATCTGACTGGTAGCTGCTCAGTCTCTGCATTAAGCCAACCAGTGAATGGGAGACTGGACTTCTCTGGTTCACTTGTGAAGCTGTAAAACTGCTCCTCTTCTTAAGGTAATTTTTTCCTTTAATTCAGCCAGAATATCTTCACTGAGTTCATTTTATCATGTTCCAGACTCTCATATAATTGTGAACAGATCTTAAGCTTATGTGTAACATCTTCCAGTTTTTGGAAGAGTGCTCTATCCTTCCCTTCTCCAGTTACAACACTAGTAGAAAAGATGCTTTCAGATAATAGATCTTTTTTTTAAATAAAAGTTTTTATTTTTTAAGACAAACATATACAAAAAAACCATAAAAACATAAAACCATCTTCCATTTTATATATATACAGTGTGTCAGTTGGTTACAAATCTTTTGTGCTAACCTTTCATAATCATTACTCACAGCCTATATAAATTTTCACATTGTCAAACTAACATATGCTTATGTATTTATCAGTTATTAATCAACCATGACTAAACTATTTGTTCCATCATTTTATATGAGATATTCCAAATTTTATCTTAAAGTTTATATTGTACTTTCATCCAATGGTTATATATGTCTGTTAGGGTTTGAGGATTAACCCCTAGCAGAGTATTGCAGCAGTAGTCAAGCCAGGAAGCCAAAGGAGAGCGGAAGGGCCCCAGAGTATACACATACTGAACACAAACACTGTTTGTAGTTTAAATAGTTTTTAATCCAGTTAGAGTTTAAGCATTGTCATTCAGTCCATTAAGTCATTCACATTATTTCCATCCAGTATGACTCACTAGTATAGTCCAAGTTAAGAGTCCTTGCAATATCTTTATCAGCCGATAAAGATATCTTCTCCTCCTCCGGTTTCACTCTCCAGAGAAACAAACGCTGGATATTCAGCAAACAGTAGCAAACAATAACAGTTCAGTCACAGGCACTCACAGTCAGTAATCACAGTTAGTCGCAGCAGCACACAGTAACAGTTACAGCCAGTTACAGACAGTAAACACACAGTAAGCTTTCCAGCTTCTAATGCTTCCTTATATTGTAACTTCTAACCGCACCCTTAATCGGCTAATTGCCTGCTGCATTGTGCTTAAAGTGATAAGCACTTAAACCATGATATCTAAGTTTTATATATTTATTCACCCAAACCATATTTGGTATCAATGTTATACCTAACATACTCCCCTTTTGGGTGAAATAAATATATAATACCTTTACAATCTTATCCCATATTTTTCACAACTCTCCTGGTGCTTATTGGCACCTTGGGCTTTAGTAAAATTATCAGCTAAATTGTCCTCCGACATACAGTACTCTAGCTGAATCATCTTACTTCTTACAGATTGTCTCACGTTTAGGTATCTTAGATCTGTATGCTTGCTCCTTGTTTTTACTCCAATATTTGTGGCCATTTGAATTGCTGCCTGATTATCTTCATGTATAATTATAGGATAATCTACAGTTATACCTATATCAATTAACATTTGTTTATACATTATTAATTCTGTACATAACAATGATAAACAGGAGAATTCTGCCTCCATAGTAGACAAACTTATATGCTGTTGTCTTATTGACTTCCAGCCTATTAATGTATTACCCAGCATTATGGCTGTTCCTGAAGTCGACTTTCTAGTGTCTCTTTCTGATGCAAAACTAGCATCTGCATAAGCACTCAAAATTAAATCACCCTTTGGTTCTAAATACAATGAATAATTCATTGTCTTTTTAAGATATCTTAATATCCTCTTAGCTGCAATCCAGTGTCTTTCACATGGTGCAGAATTGAATCTAGCCAACTGATTCACGCAGTACGAAATATCTGGTCTAGACCAATTACTAATATAACTCAAACTACCAATTAAAGATTGATAAATCACCTTATCAAACTCAGGGCTTTGTACATCAGTGTTGCTAAACTCCTGACTCATTGGAGTCTTAGCTGGCTTACAAAGCTCCATCTTGTAATCTTTTAGTAATTTGCTTATCTTATCTTCCTGAGATATCTTAAAACCTTTCCTTGTTTTCTTTATATTCAAACCGAGATACTTCTTTATCTCCCTAATTGCTTGATCTTTATTCTCTTTCCTAATGATGCTATTATGTTATTTGCTTCATCATTAGTTTCAGTTATCAATGCAATATCATCTGTGAATAGTAATAATAATGATATTTTCCCATTTGTCTCCCTTTTAAACAGACATGGATCGGCTAAACCAGCTTTAAATCCTATATTGTCTAGTTCCTTTACAATATACTGGTTCCATTCATAGCCTGATTGTTTAAGACCATAGAGGCTTTTCTTTAACAACCAACAATCATTATTAATCTTATTTTCAC